>NC_136073.1:718527214-719048882 GCF_964261635.1 Lissotriton helveticus
CCATGTGAAAGGACACATTGCTAGAGTTGCGTCTTTTTTGTGACACACTCCAGCAATGCGTCACTTTTGCACCATACAAATACGTCAGAAATACTGACGTATCTGTAACTCCTTGCGCCATGATGCGTCATACTGTAAATATGACGCATCATTGGTGTCGCAAGGAGGGCACAGTGAAAAGTGACGCATCGCTGTTTTCACGCAGCGATGCATCACTTTTCATAAATGAGGCCCATATAGTTTTTGTGGAAGACTGGGTTCCCATGACCCCTTCAACACATCTAAGAATCAGATGAGAACCTTTTACTTATGTTCATGTGTATACACAAGTGAATACGAATTTAACAGAAAGTGCAGGAGGGGAATGTGTCTTTTAATTCAAACAGCGAAACTAGATTCTGCAGAAGGCAGCCGCAATAGATTGATGCAGCCAGTAAGACGGAATTTAATACTGCAGCTCTTGCAAAAGTAAATGTCAACATGTCAGTTTCTCCAGCCTAAAAAAGTAAGGGGCTTATTTACAATCCCTTGCATCGCCTATAATCGCTTTTTTTTCCATATTAAAAGTGACGCACCAGCAGCTTGAGGGGCTTGTAAATAATCCCCTATAGTGGCAGTAAAAATGAATATGTATTTTTACATTGGGGGAAAGCAGTGAAAGCAAACAAATTAAGCATGGTTAAAGAATCACTTTCAGGGGAGGAGTTCACAGAACATAATCTGAGAAAATATATAGCATTTTCCATTTTAAAATGTACACTTATACAATACATTTTGTAACAAAAGAATTTGCCGGAACTGTAATCTGAATCCATAGATCGTTGGTTACAATTGTAACTCACAAGCCACACCAGTAAAGCTTTATTTTGTGTTGTTGCATTGTTTTGGTGTTTTTCTAAGGTGCTTGTAAGACCTGGCATCGTTTGGCGGGCTTCCCCTGTCTTTGTGCTTTCTAGCCACCTGTTTTTACTGGGACGTTGGACCTAATTTTTGCTGGTTTAGTGCCTCTGCGCACTTTCTCACTGCTGTTTAGTGTTGAAGTGCAAGTGCTCCCACTGTAAATTGTGTTTGTGGGTCTAGGTGCTGAAGAAGCTAAGACCCTACCAGTTTGGGACTCACTTCCGAGTTCAGACAGATCACAGGCCCCTCAGATGGTTAATGCAGATGAGGGGTGAGAACCCAAAACTGTTGAGGTGGTCAATCTCAATACAGGGAATGGACTTTACGGTGGAACAGGGCCCTGGCACAGAACACACCAACACTGATGGTCTGTCCAGGTTCTTCCACCTTAGTTAAGAGAACTCCCAGGTGGTTGGGTAGTTCTCCCAACTTTCAGCTGGAGGGGACATGTGTTAGACCTGCCATCTTTTGGCCTGTTTCCCCTGTCTTTTTGCTTTCTGGCCTCCTGTTTTTTACTGAATTATTGGACTTCATTTTTGGTGGTTTAGTGCCTCTGCACACTTTCTCACTGCTGTTCAGTGTTAAAGTACAAGGGCTCCTACTGTAAATTGTGTTGATGGATTGGTGCTTCCATGTTTGGCTTATTTGATTTACTACTAAGTCCCTAGTACAGTGCACTGTGTGTGCCCAGGGCCTGTAAATCAAATGCTCTTGTGGGCCTGCAGCACTGATTGTTCCACCCACACAAGCAGCCTTTCTAAGGGTTCTCAGAACTGGCACTGCCGTGTTTGCACACAGTTTATACTACCATGTCAACCTGGCAAGTACGTCTACTTGCCAGGCCCTAACCTTCTGTTTTCTTACATGTAAGATGTGGTAAATAAATAAATAATACCCTATTTTTGACTAGACATATATCATAACAGATAGCTCAATAAATAAGAGTCAAGATTCGAGGTAGTAGGAGTTTCTGCAGGTTTAATACAGCATAAGGACAGGAACAGGACAACCTGCATAGGAATAGGATGACAGGGCCCAGCAGCTGCTGGGGCTGGGGTGAGCGCGCTGACTTTTAATAACAATACATGAGCATATATACATAGCGCAAACACATAGCATTACATTGCAGTAGGCGTAGCAGTGGGTGGAGCAGAAGGCGTGACGCGTAGCAGTCGCGAAAGATAAGAGTAAAAAGAAGGTGTAACTCAGACATGTGATGCAAACGTAACAGAATATGTCATGAATGGGCGGAAACATAGGAGGGGGCTACCTAAGGAGCCGGGACCTCTAACCTGGTGGTGCGCGCAAACTGGTAATGACGTGTTACGAGGAGAAGCTGGGGGCTATGAACTCTGTGCTAGGAGCAGAGACTAAAGTCTGGAGGGTCGGAGCGACATGTACCTAAACCCTATCTAGTATCTGATGTTTAGGGAACATGTTGATATAAACTAGAAGTCATGAGGGGAAAAGCTAATTGACTCTAAGACTAGAGCATGCATTTATTCTACATGTAGTGCGTGATGAAGAATATTAAATGACCATTAAATACAGTATTTCTCTTAATATGGAGCCGCATAGGCTAGACAATGACGGAAACTATTGATGCAGTTCAGTAGCTTAGGAATGCAGAGAAGGAGGACTAAACTGATAGCTGGAATCACAACATAGTCTTGGCAGACTCAGAGGCAGAGCCAGGCTGCACCGGGCACTGCGAGGCAGGAAGTAAGTGAAGGGTCGAGGATACAGGTGGGGGGCTGGATCGCTCCTCAGCGAGGGTTCAGGAGACAGGAGCTGAATCTGATGTCCGGGCCCTGTTGAGGCCTGGAAACGGGGACTTTATAATGAAATAACGTGCACACTGAGAAGCGTGGCAACATTACTTTACATAAGCCTGATATTCGTAGTATTCACGGGGACTGGAAAATGACATACCAGAGGTGGACACAACTATAATTGCGTCATTAATCGGACATGGGGAGTACATATGCATATTGGTCATGCACACATAACATATGATGGATGACACGTAGGGACACAGAACATGACAAAATTTACTTTTCCACATTCCCTCCTTGTCACTACGTTTCCATCAGGAAACATCAATATTCATGATACCATCTATCATTTCATACAGTACCATTTGTTCATCTCGAATTGTCTTGGAACGGGATTTAGAACGGGGCTTGGGACTAGGAATACAAGAGGTAGCACACATGCCGCAAATCGCAGGGCCACATTGTATACAGAGACAGCAGCTGAATATGATCGCTACTGCGATACCTAGAAAGGACAGGACTTTCCATCCCCAGGCGGAAATTATATTCCAGAACCAACCGGACCATGTCCAGGTGCCTGGATCCTGGTGTAATAGATGGGCTATTTTATGGAGTCTGGTTATAGCTGAATAAACAGACGGCGCGTTATTTGGAATGAAAATGCAACAACTGGATCCGATGACTCTACAGGCCCCGCCCCTATCGGCCAGTATGACGTCAAGGACGAGACGATTCTGGAGCACAACAATTCTCATAAAGGATTGCTCTTCGGTTAAGTTACCTAGAGCGGAGGCAGTCTCATCTACTACTGCTTCAAGGGTTCTTGTTAACCTACGGATTAGCTTACTGTTTACAACTGTACCTAAATAAGGGAACACACCTTTATCAATATCAATGAATTGTTCTGCAGCAGTTTCAGTATAATCGACAATCGGGAGATTTCTCTTGTGTCTAGTATGTACTAGGAAGGAATTCCTATGGTAGTCAGGTGGGGCTAGGAAAACAGGTGGCAGTAGGAAGGCAATGTAACAGGTTCCCTCCCAATCGAGGGGCAGACGAACATATGCAGTTTGACCACAAACAAAATAAGAATGACGTGAAGCTTTAAAAATAGATTTCCCACTGTCACTATACTGGATAATAGTAGTACAATCACTATGTCCTACGTGTACAGAACCATAATTACGGACACATAATTCGCCTTTGACTGGTAATACTGAAATAGCAGGTGAGTCTGGAGTAGTATCAGACTGAACATTCAGGACCATGAAATTCGAAGAATAGTTACCTAAATTATACACTTCATTTTCTAGATCTAAACCTGTTCTGTGGGGGAAACCTTGCTTGTCTGGGAAACATGTGCTGTTAAGAAAAGACATATCTGTTAAGGATGACGTTAACGTGGACCATGCTCCACACGAACCATTATGTGAAAAAGGATAAGGAAAAAGTGGCAGAACTCCCTTTGACGTCTGGAAAGGGGGCAGTCGACCACACACCCAACAATTAGTGGCATTGCTGGTTTGATGTGAATAATGCAACATGCGGATAAATGTATTGTTACGCATAGCGAGGCGGTATGAATATTCGTGAGGAGGCAGATCACTAAACGTGTGCTCTACTGTAACATTAGAAGGCTTATTTACATGAGGAACTGGAAAACACAGGAAAAATGCGTAACTAGTGCAGGATATCAAAAGGCTGAGAAATAATATGAAACTTAGAAAAACGATACATCGGATTGAGTTTGGACTAACTCTCTCACTATGGGGGTCTATTTTATACATGTCAGAAACAGTCTAACCGTTTCACCTAGGGGAGGACTTAGACAATCAAACTGGCTGACTTATTTTACTAGACCTTAATTTCTGTTTATACTCCTGTTGCGGAGTTTTCTCTAACAGGGGAGGGGTTGTGTCAATGTCATTTGCGGGACAGTCCTTAGGAACAATGTTTTGACAAGTCTTGATATCCTGGGAAATGTTCTTGGAGACCGGTTTTAATCCGTAGAATTTCTTGACGTGCGAAAGGTGCACCCAGCCGCGGCGTCCTTCCAATTTCACAGCTGTACGGGTGGTGAGGAGGACCTGACGGGGCTCCTTCCAACGTGGCTCCAGCGGACTTGATCTGTCAAAGTTGCGTACGAGCACCATCGAACCTGGAACGATTTCATGCGGTGCCACCTCGGTATTGCCTGGAAATGTGGCGGCAACCTGTGAACGACATGAGTTGAGGGCAGACATCAAGGAAGCTAGGTAATCTGTCAGCATATTACATGAAACATGAGTAATACTTCGGGGTCTAGGAGTACCCCACATGTTAGGGGGGCGGCCGAATACGACCTCATACGGGGACAGACCTGATCTGGAATGTGCGACCATGCGCATATAAAACAAAGCAACTGGCAGAGCTACTAGCCAGTCCACACCCTTATCTTTACATATTTTGGCAATTCGAATTTTCAGAGTCTGATTATGTCTCTCGACTAGACCGGCTGCTTCAGGATGGCGTACACAATGGAACTTCCACTGGTACCCTAACAACAGGGAAACGTGCTTCATCAACTCAGATGAGAATGGCTGACCGTTATCAGAATATACGACTCTAGGGAGTCCATATCGAGGGAAAAACTCACGAACCAACTGCTTGGCAGTGGTCGCGGCTGTGTAATCTGGGACTGGATATGCTTCTGTCCATCTGGACAAAGCGCATACAACTACAAGGACATACTTGAAACCTCGACATCGCTCCATCTGAATATAATCCATCTGGAGGACTTCAAAGGGGTGGTCAGGGGGCTGGAATCCCCCTTGTTCCACCGGGACACTTTTACCTGGATTAAACTGACAACATATCATACAGGTACGGACTTTCTGCTTGGCTGCAGCTCGTAAATGCTTGTTGAACCAAATGTTCTGGATACTGTCTAACATTGCTTTTTCTCCTAAATGTGCTGGACTATGTGCGGTATTAATGATGACTTGAACCATAGAGTCGGGGAGAAACCATGCGGTCCTACCCTTCGTCACCCATCCTTGATCTGTCTGGACCCCTCCTTGTTCAGACCACTTCTTGGTTTCATCGGGAGTAGCATGTAACTGGATATCTATGACATCTTGAGTAGGGTCCTTAACTGTCATACATGTAGTCAGATCTGGAGTGTGTGTCATGTTAACTGGACTGTCTAGAGTCTGTGCTGTAAGCTTGGCTGTGCGATCTGCTAGATCATTACCTTGGGAAATAATGTCAGTAGCTTTCGTATGTGCTTTGCATTTCATGATAGCGATAGATGTCGGTAAATGTATTGCATCTAACAGAGCTTGGATAAGGATACCATGCTGAATCTTGGTTCCATGAGAAGTCATGAAACCTCTCTCCTGCCAGAGCACTCCAAAGTCGTGTACAACTCCAAATGCGTAACGTGAATCTGTGTAAACATTAACTTTCAGGTTCTTGGCGTGTATACAGGCTTGTGTCAGAGCAACTAGCTCTGCTGCTTGAGCGGACAGGGTATCAATACGGTGTGTTTCAATAACTTCGGTGTCAGTAGTCACTGCATACGCGGCGACTAGTTCTCCTGTACTAGTTCTCATACATGAACCATCCACATAAAGTGTCAGGTCAGGATCTGGTAACGGAATGTCTGTCAGGTCTTGTCTTGGCTTTGTCGTAATGTTGACTACTTCCACACAATCATGTGTGGCAGAATTTGAACTAGCTGATGGTAACAGTGTAGCAGGATTCAGGACGTTGCAGCGTCTAATTTCTATGTGTGGCTGAAACAGTGTCAATTCATAACCTGTTAAACGTGCAATTGTCAAGTGCTGTGTTTGTGTTCGGTTTAAAAGAACTTCCACGGAGTGTGGGACTTGTACTGTCAGGGAGTGTCCTAAAACTATGGAATCACTTTGTCTGATAGCTAGGGCTGTGGCTGCAACTGACTTGAGGCACGCAGGCAGAGCCTGGGCTACTGGATCTAGTGTGCTCGAAAAATAAGCACACGGCTTGTATTGTCCTGCTTGATCTTGTGTAAGAACAGATAATGCTGTACCTTCACGTTCAGTAACGAAAAGTGTAAAAGGCTTACTGTAGTTCGGTGTAGCTAGAACTGGAGCTTGGCATAAAGCTTTCTTTAACTCGTTGAAACTAAGTGTATGTTCAGATGTCCAAGGGAGAACAGTCGATGCGGCTGCCTCCTGTGTCGTTAACTGTATCAGTGGCTTGGCTAGAAATGCATACTGAGGAATCCATTGTCTGCAATAAGAAGTAAGGCCGATAAAGGCACGTACCTCCTTCTGGGTCCTGGGCTGAGGAAGACTCGCTATTAACTGGATACGGTCTGGTGTCAACTGCCTACCCCTCTTGGACAGTAAGTGTCCTAAGTAGACCACTTGCTGGACACAGAATTGAAGCTTCGAAGGGGACACCTTGTGCCCCATCTCGGCTAGGAAATACAGAACCGTCAGTGACGCTCGCTCGCAGTCACGTTCAGAACGGGCTGTGATCAGTAGATCATCGACATACTGGAGCAGCGCAGTGTCAGTTGGCATGTGAATATTATCTAGTTGTCTCTTAAGTGCTTGACTGTAAATACTAGGGCTTTCTGTGAAACCTTGAGGAGCTCGTGTAAACATATAGCTCCTTCCATTTAAACAAAAACCGAAAAGAAACTGGCTGTCTGGATGGATGGGAACACTAAAAAATGCGTTCTTGAGGTCTATGACAGTGAAGAACGTGGCTTCGGAATCAATGGCTGTCAATAGGGAAGAGATATCTGGGACAACTGGGTACTGCGGAATAATACATTTGTTAAGTTCCCGTAAATCAATCACTAATCGATATACTGGGGGTGCATTTGGATCAGTACGTTTCATGACTGGAATGATCGGAGAGTTACATACATTGGAGTCAGTTTCTACAACTACTCCTTGAGCCATGAGCTCGTCTATAATTTTGGATAAGGCTGCTACAGCCTCAGGTGGCAATCTATACTGCCTGATTCGTGGTAACACTACACCTGGTTTGAGAGTCACACGATGGGGTGTGATTTGCATATAACCTACATCAGTTGGACCTTGCGCCCATAAATGCTGCGGGACATTAGACAGTCTTGAATCAAAATCTCGTAATACATAGTGACCCTTAAAGTCACGTAGGAACAATCGTATTCCCTCTGGGGAACAACATATAACTGCACCTAACTCTTTCAGTGTTTTAATGCCTAATAGATTTTCTGGACATGACTTAGTAAGTAACAGATCAGTAGTGCGGGACAATGGACCTACTTCTAGAGTGACTGGCTTTGAAATCTCATTAACGATAGGCTTTCCTGAAAATCCAAGGGAAACATTTCTTGAGCCTGAGAGCGGAGCCCCTGGAACTTCGGCATGACTAATTGTGGTCCTACTTGCCCCTGTATCAATCAAAAACTTTCTGTCTTTCCCTAATACTTGACTGTGAACATAGGGACCTTCTTGATCTACAGGTATCTCGATGAGAGGCAAGCCTACCTCCCTCTCTAGGCTGTTTCATGAATATGGCTGGTACTCTGGATACTCAGACTGTGCATACTGGTACATCTGCGATGTAACATGCTGTGTTGCAGCAATAGGCTGCGGTACTGTAACTGTCTGTTGTGCATTCTGTGGCTGAGGAATCTGTGAAACTTGTTCCTGTCTAGGCGGACGTGGTCTTTCTTTAGTCTTACCAGTAGCTATGTTGTGTTTCAGAACTGCACACTCATTTATAAAATGACCTGGCTGTTTACAATAATTGCAGTTCCCTTTAACGGGAGCTGCAGGATGACTGGCTTGATTCTGACCCCTCTTCTGACTGTCTTGAGGAACAGATTGTGCAACTAGTACTTTCATTTTCATGTCTTTCATACGTTTTCTCTCGTGTTCTTGCTCTTCCCTGATTCTATTCTGGTGGTACTGGAGCATCTGGAGCATCTGGGACGGAGTATTTGCTTGCCAGGTACTTTCGACTTTCAGAACTCGGTTTTTAATTGGTGGACTTGAATTCTCGACTAATTTGGTAACGAAAAGGTGAGGGTATGACTCACTACTTGTCTTGAGGCCACTGTTGATACTAAAGCATTTTTCAAACCTAGAATAAAAATCACTAATATCTTCATCTTGTTTCTGTTTACAGGCTGAGATTGCATCCCAGTCTTCTTTTCTAGTTGTTAATAATCTGGGTAAAACTTGAATTAATAATTCTGGTAATTCTTTACATTTCTCTCCAAGACCAGTACCTGGTACACGTATCTTATCTTCTGCTTCTAGGACTGCCCAATCTATCTTTTTCTCTCCCACCTCCCATTCTTTTTCCTTTAGCTTTTCATACACCCCTGCGGGTAGCAGAACCTTTAACATTTTAATGATATCTGGGTAAGTGTATTCTCCCATACGGAGCATGTCTTTTAATTCTCTATGGAACCCTGCTGGATCTTTGTCATGACAGGGAATTAATTTCTTCATTTCGAGGAGTTCCATCTTTGTGATCGGAGTGTATACAAACACTCGCTGCATTTCGCCACCCGCTCCTCTGACTGGGTGGACTTCTCGTAACGGATTCTGTCTGTCTATGTAGAATGATTTACTTTCTGGGGGTGAGACATGGACAAAATGCGGGTTCAAGAATGTTCTATATTTGTGGCGTTGTTCTAGAATGACACTAATTAAATCGGTACCTAGACCTCTCCATCTGTACTGGAGTAACTCGTTCAGGATATCATGTAACGGGCCTGGATCAGAATGTTGACCCTCATACAGAGTAATGAGGTGCTGAATCATATACATACCCACCAGTCGCTGCTCGGCTGGGGGCATTTTCAGGAACATTTGTGCCACTATTTCGTCTGGAAAAGTGGTAGAATCAGTAATCCATCTGACTGCCGATCGGGCTAGTTCCTGTTCATGCATAGTACTTAACTCACTATAACCGATTCGTGATTTCAGAATGTGATCGGTAGCTTGAAATACTTGTTCTAGGGAACCTTGTTCTGGTGCTGGATGATGGAAAATTGGCTTGTGTTCTAGACGTAAATGGCGATCTGGAAATCTAGATTTTCCTACATACGCTATTCTGGCAGTATTCTCGTCGTCTTCCTCTTCAGGATCAGAGGTACTTTCTTTCTCGCTTACTTGTGCTGCTTTACGCTGTTCGTGTATCTTTATTATCTCTCTACGGATTTTCTTGTACATACTTTCCATGGCACCAATGGTATTGTGCTTTCCTTCGGCTATATTATCACTCCACTTTGTTAGAGTTTTCATTTCTTCCGGGTCTTTAGACGGGTAATCCTGTTCTCTTATTAGACAGTTAATTAAGAACTTTAATATCATGCGCTGAATCTCGGCTTTCCTTTGAGACATGGCATCACTAATACTTTGTGGGTCATCCCCTGTACGGATGAAACGATATATCCTGTCTAGATCTTCTTTCATATTCGGCAGGGTGACTAGATACTCGGTCACTCTCCTTACGCGTACGGAATATAAAACCATATTAAACTCGCCTGGAACTGGGTCATAGACACATTCGCCAAGGGTTTGCCTAATCTCTGCAACAGACTTATTACTCTTGGGAGTACGCTGTGATGCTTGAGCATGTAATTCGAGTGCTGATAAACGCTTGTATGGCGGCGGAGTTTGAGGAAGACCTCCTCCTGCGGCCCCTAAACTGGAATCATCAACTGATGCTTTTCGTCCTGGCAGGGTGGGTAATTGTAACGTGGGCTGGACTTGTATGGCGGGCTGACCCGGGGGGGCTGTTAAGGGCACCCCGGTGTCTGGAGGAGCAGGAATTACCTGGTTACAGGGACTGGCGGAGTGCGAACAGGATTTGCATATTCGGGGACTGTGTCGTCCAGATAGGACGAAATAAAAATATCAGCTGCGGTCGGTTTGTGACGTAGCTTGGTCGGAACTAATGGTGGCGGGAAATTACTTGATGCCTCTGGGGTCGCTTTTGGCAAGCCCTCAGCAAGAAGAGGATACATACCCTTAATGAGGGCATTCCTCTGTCTGTCTGATTGCTCAGTTCTAACTCGTTCACCTATCTCGATTAATTCTCTTTCTTGGGCTCGTTCTTGGGATTCTCTACTTAGTTCTGACTTTCTGATTTCTCTTTCGGTTCTTTTATGAGCTTCTTTGCGCCATAACTCGATGGCATCTTTCTGTGATTGTCTGGCTTTCTTTTTCCATAATGCCTCCTCTACTCGCATGATGCATTCGGCATCCCATGTACCCGATACGGGCCATCTATACTTTTCTTCTAACTGTTTGGTATACTCTACCCATAAATCTAGATACAATATGGCACTTATGCCATGTTTCTGATACATAAAGTGACCTGGACTGTCCCTGGGCGGGACGGGAACTGCTGCTTCCAGCAGACCCTTTCTAGTCTTTAACTGACGTAACTTGGAAAATATAGGCATGACTGAACTGTAATCTAGACACAATACAATACACAATAAACACGATACTTATTTCCCATTCATACCACGACATTAGAATACATGAAAAACATTTAAAATAACAGTTCGGACAGAGTACTACCTGGAAATACTTGAAATTTCTCGAGAACAGAACTGACTAGAACAGAAACTAGATGCACTGCTGAAACAGCACGAAACTTACCGGTCTCTTTAAAGAGACACGTCAGGACCCGCATCCACCGAAGTGGACACTTCGTTTGTGGGACTGTGTACCACCAACCCACAGACCAGAGTCAATCAAATTGACCCTGTCTAGATACCACCCCAGTAACGGTACTCACCGGGCAGCAAGAACGGAAGGCCTCGGACTGGACTGGACTGCTACGACGATGACGACGAACTTCGGACTTCGGACTTCAGTTACGGGTGGACCTCCGGATACCTCGGACCTTGGACTCTTGGCTTGGGCTCTGGTCGGGACTCGCCGCGTTCCTCCACCGTCTCGTCTGGATGCTGGACCGCCTCCTCCGTCTCCTCCGTGGGCCTGAGGGATACTTGAGCAGAAATATCTGCCACTGCGCAGAAGAGTTCCGTCACGACTGCAGAGGGTCAGGGGGTCGGCGTGGCTTCACCGACGCGTGGGGAAAGGGCAAGTCCCTGTTCGGGCGCCATTATGTGGTAAATAAATAAATAATACCCTATTTTTGACTAGACATATATCATAACAGATAGCTCAATAAATAAGAGTCAAGATTCGAGGTAGTAGGAGTTTCTGCAGGTTTAATACAGCATAAGGACAGGAACAGGACAACCTGCATAGGAATAGGATGACAGGGCCCAGCAGCTGCTGGGGCTGGGGTGAGCGCGCTGACTTTTAATAACAATACATGAGCATATATACATAGCGCAAACACATAGCATTACATTGCAGTAGGCGTAGCAGTGGGTGGAGCAGAAGGCGTGACGCGTAGCAGTCGCGAAAGATAAGAGTAAAAAGAAGGTGTAACTCAGACATGTGATGCAAACGTAACAGAATATGTCATGAATGGGCGGAAACATAGGAGGGGGCTACCTAAGGAGCCGGGACCTCTAACCTGGTGGTGCGCGCAAACTGGTAATGACGTGTTACGAGGAGAAGCTGGGGGCTATGAACTCTGTGCTAGGAGCAGAGACTAAAGTCTGGAGGGTCGGAGCGACATGTACCTAAACCCTATCTAGTATCTGATGTTTAGGGAACATGTTGATATAAACTAGAAGTCATGAGGGGAAAAGCTAATTGACTCTAAGACTAGAGCATGCATTTATTCTACATGTAGTGCGTGATGAAGAATATTAAATGACCATTAAATACAGTATTTCTCTTAATATGGAGCCGCATAGGCTAGACAATGACGGAAACTATTGATGCAGTTCAGTAGCTTAGGAATGCAGAGAAGGAGGACTAAACTGATAGCTGGAATCACAACATAGTCTTGGCAGACTCAGAGGCAGAGCCAGGCTGCACCGGGCACTGCGAGGCAGGAAGTAAGTGAAGGGTCGAGGATACAGGTGGGGGGCTGGATCGCTCCTCAGCGAGGGTTCAGGAGACAGGAGCTGAATCTGATGTCCGGGCCCTGTTGAGGCCTGGAAACGGGGACTTTATAATGAAATAACGTGCACACTGAGAAGCGTGGCAACATTACTTTACATAAGCCTGATATTCGTAGTATTCACGGGGACTGGAAAATGACATACCAGAGGTGGACACAACTATAATTGCGTCATTAATCGGACATGGGGAGTACATATGCATATTGGTCATGCACACATAACATATGATGGATGACACGTAGGGACACAGAACATGACAAAATTTACTTTTCCACAAAGACACCCCTCAAGTAGGCCCATGGTACCCCTGTGGGCAGGGTGCCGTGTGTGTGAAAGGTAGGACTTGTACTGATGTGTGTTACATGTCCTGATAGTGAAATACAGTGCAGTTTGTTTTTCACTATTGAAAGGCTATCTGTCCCATAGGATAACACGTGGGTTGCGTGGTAATATCTTACAAGCCTAACTTTCCATGGTGACAAGATAGAGAAATGGGTTTAGGCTTCCTGAACTCAGGATTTAAATATACCTCTTTTAGTAAAGATGATTTTTCTATTCTGTGTTTGAAAATGCCACTTTTGGAAAGTGGGCATTTTCTTGCTGAACTATCATGTGGGGGGGGGGGGGGGTTGAGGTGTGTCCTGCTTCCCTGGGTGACTCATAGCCAGGCTGAATAGGCCTGGCTGCATTTTGAGTAGTGGGATGAATTGTCTCTGGCACCTAAATAGACCGTGGCTGCTTCGCACAAAGCTGTGCCCACCTCCTGTGGTGAACCTTGCCTGAGCCAGGCTGAACTGAGTTATGTGTGCCAGAGGAAGTTTGTTTGTACCAAATTCAGAGGAAAATGTGTTATAAATATTGGAGCCCTGACCCCAGAACTTGTCAACTCTTTTGGATCAAGGAACCTGCCAAGAGGAAGAGCTAGAGAATCCATGAGGAGGAACTACCACTTTGCTGTGTTGGCCTCCAGTTGCTGATTCTTTCTTGGACAGAGAAAGGACTGGACCGAACTTTCTACAACATCTTTATTTGAGTCTCTCCAAGGGCTTAAGGTAGCACTTTCCCCCTGTTCAAAAAAGTCTCAGGGGGGGCGTGGCCGGGTAAGATGGCTGATCGGATGTAGTTCAACTCAGCTCCCGGTCCGCGCGTGATCCCGGAATGCATAAGAGCAGCTGTAAGGAGCTCTGATGGTCGAGAGGCCTACTTAAGTGAAGCGGAAGCTGCGGGGCGCAATCGGTGCATATTAAAGTGCTGCCAGCACCATTCTAACACCATAAACAAAACAGCGCAGCGGGGAGCCAGCGCTTATCAAGATGGCGCCCGATGCACGAGAGCGCTAGAGCAGCCCTCATGCCGGTGACGAGAGATGGGAACAGTGATAATAAACTCACACCTACTCACTGAGGCTGGGGAAGAGTCCCGCAGATAATCCTGTTGCTGTGGTCCCCTGGGAGGAGAAGACGCTGGAACGGTGCAGCCGTCATAGAGGACTTTACCGCCTCCGGGGGACACTTGAACCCCCCACAGGTGCGAGTGAGGCTCTCTTGTCAGCGGGGGCTCGGCGACATGAAGCGGGTTGCCTCGGACTGCTACCGGGGGATAAATAATCCGGCCCACAAAGACAAGCCTTCCCATGCGTCTTGCCTGATTCTAGATGGTGGCTGAGTTGTGCCTACGGGCGCCATTGTTTAATCTTACCTAAGCTTCCTGATACCACCTGTTTTATTACAAGAGCCAGCCTAGAAGACATAACCGCAAAACTGGCACCTCTACCACAGCACTGGCAGTGGTCCTTGGCTCCACCAGGTAAAGGTGAACCCTCGCACCAAGACTTGATTGTTCCCGTGGAGACGGCTGGCCGCCCTACCTCCAATAGAGGGGTCCTGCTTCACAGGCTGCGCTGCCCCCCACTATCAGAACACAATCCTTGTGTGATCCCACAGGCTCGTGGTGGAGCCTCAAAATGGCGGCCAGTAAAGCCCGGGAGACTAGGCTTCTTTAACAAAGGCACATCGTCTTGCGACCTGTCACCGACAGGGCACACCTGCGGAGGCCGCTGAGGAGGGGTTTTGAGAGGATTGTCGGTCTGGCGGAGCCTCTACGGTGGAGCCTGCTTACGCTGAGGGGGCTCTTGTGGAACTTCTGGGCCTTCGTATTCCCTTCAAGAGCTGAGTCGAGTAAAGTGTGGGACTTGCTGTCTCCTCGCCAGGTGGGCCGGACGTTGGCTCTTAACACTTAACCGTACCCAGACAGGCCGCAACAGCTACACCACACCTCCATGTTTGAGCCAGACACCACTGCAGCACACGTATTCCAGCACACAACGGGGTGGCGTCCTCGACCATGCTCTGAGCACCCGGGGACCTAAAAAGAAATCATCCCTTTCTTTTCAAACGGTTCAGCAGCAGGTCACCCGCTGAAGTTCGCATGCCTCAGTCTTTCTGTTAATGCGCCTGGGGTCCTCCAGGTTCGAGTGCTGAGAAGACGCCGAACGACTATTCTCCACCGTAACAGAACTGAAGGGAGATAGGATCACGCTCACCTATGGGGGCTGCTTTCCTGTTTTAATGTTCCTCTTGGATGGTATGAGAGGCAAAGCTACTTAAAGGCACTAAAAGCACAGTGTCTTTGGCAGTGGCATTTAATTGAGTTGCCCTGAGGAAATTGCCTGATAAAAACCAAGGCAATGAAACATGTCGGCTGTAAGTGGCTGTAAGTAGGGTGTGAATCGATAGGTATTATCCACATCCTCCTTTTTTATGTTCATGTGTTTACTGTTTGCAACAAAGAAAGGAACATGAGTAAAAGTTTATTGTCCTGATTGCACAGTAACTTGTATGTTAAATGTTGAATGTTGTTAGTTTTTGTCACATATAAGTTGTGTCCACTGCACCATTCACTGTCCTTTTACTTTGGGTTTGAGATACTTTTACGTTAAAGCTTGATGGCACCAATGATGAGAACAGGGCCATCCTGGTGAGTACCAACCAGGGGTCCCATTGGTGGTGCGCCCGTGAGGTGCCATCTCGCTCTTCACACATTTTTTCTGTTGTCTTCCAAGGTGATTGTTGGTCCTGTGTTGTCCTAAATGTGTAGATCAGAGCTAGGTTGCTTTTTATAAGGGCAATAGACTGAGACATCTTGACAATCTCTAGAGTAAGAGATGTCCTGGGGTGATTAATGCCTAACCAGTGATGTTCACAGATCAATAGATAAATATTGCCTCGAGAACTAGGACTTGTGTTGTTTGATGTCCTCCTGGACCCGCCCTTATGCCCCGTAAGAGGGTGAAGAACAAGAAGACAAACAAGATTTCTCTGCACCAACAGACAGGCGCCCGCAATCGGGCCACATTGAGGAGCCAGGCACCACGGCCATTTCCAAGGACGACCTCTTGAATATGTTTAGAGACTTCAAAACAGAACTCCGGTCTGATCTCAGTTAGGACATTAAATCCACGATGGAACAGCTGCGCTCTGACCTCACAGACAGGCTGATCTCTCTACAGCAGGATGTAGACTCGGTGGGCACCAGGGTCTTGGATCTGGAGGCGCAAACCCAAGACCAAGCTAAACAGACCACTGAAATATGGGAGGAAGTGCGCATTCTACAAGAACAACTCCACCAGACACAACTCAAGGCGGAGGACCTTGAAAACAGGGCCCAATGAGAAAATCTGCGCATACGGGACCTGGAGGAGGGTGCAGAGGGGCCCGACCTAGAAGCCATCATGGAGGGGCTCTTTGCGGAAATCCTCAGCCCCCAAACGCTTAGAATCAAATTGGACCGTGTCCAAGGTGTGGTAGGGCTAAAGACCGGAGAAAAGAAACGTCCTTGCGATGTACTGGCTAAATTCCACTCATATAAAGACAAGGAAGCAGTACTATTGGCTGCCAGGATGAAGGGACCAATCTCATTTCAAGGCCACCCCAGCACTATATATCAGGACCTAGCACCGGCCACGCTGGCTCGGAGGCAGCTGTTTAGGCCCATCACCTCAAAGCTCTGTGATGATAAAATTCAGCACAGATGGACCTATTAGTTTGGTCTGAGTTTTGAACTCTTCAACAAACAAAGGCAAATCTTAGAGCTGAGGGAGGGACTAGACTTCTTGGGTCTCCCCTCGAAGGAACCTGGCCCCAACACCTCATAATCATCAGAGGCCCTGGGGAACAGCCTTTCAGTCGTTCCTTGGTCCACAGGAACACTCAGGACTCGCAAATAAAATCTATGTGAGGATCTCCATTTACAGACTAAGACAACGGAACGCTGACTGCGGTGGTGAACCCCATCAGCCATGATATCCAGACAGTGGGGCTTTACCCTTAGCTTATGGATGACCTCAAGGACCGTGATGAGGTAAGCCTCATAGACTCCACTGGCTCCTGAGGAGCCAAACCGGCCATTGTCTTTCTAATGCTGCCTCATGAATCTTTTGGCCGGATGTCCCACCGACCCAAAAGCTACGGAGGTACCTTGATCATGGATGCACCACAGTCTCTGCCATGCCAGTGGACACCTCTGGAATAGAAACTTACCAATGGGAATGATAGCTTTCCATTTCCGTGAACTGGTTCTCGACCTTGGAGTATAAATCTAGCCGTATATTATTGGTAGTTGCAGCGTTGGGGAATGTTCGGGATGGGTGGTCGAGATTAGCCCCCGTGCGCACTCTTGAGACTCGGATCCCCCTGTGGCCTAGCCTCTCAAGGTCATGACGAATAGTTGTGGTTTAGGGGCATTGTAACATACTTCGCCTCTTCAACCAGGGGTGCTGACTTCTCCTCTATACAAAATGTGTTTCTATTTTGTTGGCTTTACCCTAGCTGTACGAAGATGCCATTTTGAGCTTTGTCCGGGTTGGGGGCAGACGGGGTCCTTGGATGTACCATCCCCCCTAGTCCCTGTGGGGATTTTATCTCCACAGGCGGGGACCTGGCAGCGGATTTTTTACGGCATCTTTTATTGCCGTTTATTCTAATGTTTCTGGGGTTTGTGTAGAGGGGAAGGGAGGTTACTGGTGGCGGCTTTTTAAAACTTTTCAATGATGGTTTTGCTCTAATATACTTACAGATAGCATTCAATTGTGATACACGTACTTCTGGGGCGATCCTGGGGCTCGGGCAGCGACGGGACAGCTAGCACTAGCAATGAGACAATGTTTTACATTCTAACGTATGACGATCACCATTGGATCTTGGAACGTTAAGGGGCTTAACTCACCCTAAAAGCTCCAAAAGGTGTGGAAGTATATCATTGACCACCATCTTGATATAGTGGCTCTGCAGGAAACACATCTAGTTAGAGCTGAGGACACATGCTTCCACCATAAGCAATACCCACAGATATATAGAACCTCCACACCTACGAAACATAGAGGGGTGGCACTTCTATTTCATTCTTTCACAAAATTCCAACCATTGGACGTCCAGTCTGACAAAGACTGCCATTGGGTCATGATTAAGGGCCGTTTGATGGGCAAACTCTGTACATTCATAGCAATATATGCACCTAACACTTGGCAAACAGCCTTTGTAAAAACACTAATGGGTAGGGTTCTGGACTTCGTAGAGGGACCAATGATACTCATGGGCAATTTCAACTTGACTTGGCAGAAAGACCTAGATAGCACTCACCCACACCAATCTGACATGGGCTCATTTACCAATGACACTAAGCAACACTTCCACGACCTGGGCCTTTTGGACGCTTGGCGTACTCTCTATCCCCAATCTCAAGATTACACTTTTTATTCTCATGTCCAACGCACGTATTCCCGACTAGACTAAATTTTCATTAGCCAAACCTTACTGAGTGCGTTACAAGATGCCAAAATATTCCCCCTCTCAGTGTCGGATCATAGTTTGCTTTCAACGTGCTTGACCTGGCATAGCTATATCTCAACTACTCCCAGATGGTATTTTCCGGCCTCTCTCACACGTGATAAAGTATCCTGCACCGTGTTGAGGGAAAACATTACTGAATTTTTTTACATTAACAAACTGGAAGATACATCAGAGTATACCACCCGGGACATGTTTAAATCAGTCTTTCGAGGGAAATGCATTGCCTTTAACTCGGCGCTGAACACGCAGCGAACCAGAGAGAGGGAAGCATTGGAGAAAGAGGTAGCTACTATCGAACATGCACGTAAATTAAACCCCACAAGGGAAACTCTTCTCAACTTGACTGCTATGAGGAGCAAGCTCAGAGCTATTTACAACAACAGGGCGGACTTTACACTCCTCAAGCTCCAACACCTATCCTGCTCACAAGGTAACAAGATCGGCAAGCATCTAGCCAGGCAACTAAAAGACAAGCGAGAACGGGAATGTATAGGAGGTATTCAGGGGATCAATGGGGAGCTCACGCATAAGGATGAGTAAAAGTCTGAGGTCTTTGGCTCATTCTACAAAGCTCTTTACACTAGGGACCAGTTAGACTCGGACACCCAACGACATTATCTCCAGACACTGCACTTCCCACAGATCTCTCCTGAATGAAACGATACAGTTACTGCCCCCATTACCTCCGAAGAGGTAAACACTGCTACAAAAGCTCTCAACCCCCACAGGGCCCCAGGACCAGATGGCTACACCGCCCAATTTTATAAAACTTTTGCTCCTGACATCACTCCACACCTCACACGGCTATTAAATAAAATGGTGGAAGAGGGAGACACTACCGGGTCAATATCCGAGGCCGTGATCTCTGTTATACCCAAACCAGGAAAAGATCCCCATCTATGCGCCTCGTATTGGCCCATCGCCCTATTGAATTTGGATGCGAAGCTTTATTCCTCCATCCTAGCTAAGCGACTGAACGACCTCATGCCCGATCGTATACATCAGGACCAATTGTGATTCATCAAGGGTCGACAAACACATGATAACACTTGCCGTATTGTCCACCTGATGGAGAAGGCCAACAGGTGTCATATTCCCGCTGTATTGGTAGGTCTGGATACAGAGAAGGCATTCAACAGAGTAGATTGGACATTCCTATTTAACACCCTCACAAGCTTTGGTATCTGCACCTAAATTCATAACTATGATCCGGGCCAATTATGTCCAACCTCGCTCCAGGGTTAAAGTCGATGGAGTACACTCAGCCTATTTTTCCCACTCTAGAGGTTCCCGTCAGGGGTGCCCCCTCTTGCCCCTACTTTTTGCCCTTAGCATTGAGCCCTTGGCGATGGCTGTCAGGGCCAATCCAGACATTCAAGGAATCCCCTTCAGTGGGGACTCACACAAAATGTCCCTCTTTGCGGACAATGTCCTCTTGTCACTCTCCGATCACACTACGTCCCTTCCCCCTTTACAGTCAGAGCTCGAGCGATTTGAAGCAGTGGCGGGCTTTAAAATAAACCTCTGTAAATCGTACATACGCAACCTCACTCTTCCAGAAGTGGAAATATGCAGGCTACAATCCCTCACTTCCCTTCAATGGACCGCTTCCTCCATACAATATCTGGGGATCCAGCTAACACATAGGGTAGAGGGCCTTTATGCTGCCAACTTCCCCCCATTCTCACTCGTATTCAAACAGGGACTTTTTTCGTAGAGCTAAATCCATGATTCTTCAATTCATTTGGCAAGAGGGGCACGCCCGTTTTTCTTTTTCCTTATTGCGCCGTTCCCGAACGGAGGGCGGAGTGGGACTCCCAGACATAGCATTATACTATAAAGCAGCGCAGCTGAGAGTGCTGACTGAGTGGTCCAAACCAGAATCCGAAAAACACTGGTTACATATGGATCGTAGTGTTGCAGGGTGGACTATTTGGGACTTAGCTTGGCTCCCCAAGAAGGGCAGACCCAAGAATGCATACCTTAGTACTCCTACACGTACCACCTTGATGGTGTGGGACTCGATCACGGGAGACAATCGGTGGACTTCTTTTCCTTTGCCATTTACATCACTTCATTTCAACCCAGCCTTCCCCCCAGGCCTATACGAGGGACCCTTTGACGCCTGGAGAGAGAGAGAATGCCTTGCCCTGACGCACCTTTTTCATAACGCTGACCCCCTTACCTTAGAAAACTGCAAACAGGACTATGGCCTAGAGAACACCGAATGATACCAATACACTCAGCTACTGCACAGGGCTCTCATCCCACAAGTACGAGAAGCGGCCACCCGTCCCCCTACAAGATTTGAGTCCTTTTTCCCCAAAGCTACCTCCATGAAAGGGGTGTTCTTGTTCATTTATACCTACCTACTCACTACCACACTCTCCTCACGTCCACAATACATGTCTATGTGGGAGGGAATTTTACAGCGCCGCATCTCAGAGGAGGAATGGTCACGTTTATGGACCGACATCACAAGATTCAACCACTCCATTGAACTTCGGGAAGCTCATCTTAAGACCGTGATGGACTGGTATCTTCATCCATCCAGGCTCAAACAGATCTTTCCCAACACTTCTGATAGATGCTGGAGGGGTTACGGGCTCCTGGGGGACTCCCTGCACATTTGGTGGGATTGCCAGACTATACGCCCCTATTGGGAAGAAATACTTGCACACATTAAAGATATGGTGGGATACCCCATCCCAACCACCATGGCAGAGATCCTATTGGGGCTCCGCAATCCTGCCCTGGAACACCAGACCCGAGCAGACAAGGCAATCATGTGGCTCTGCATAGGTGCGGCCAAAGTGACCTTAGCAGCCGCCTGGAAGCAGAGGGAAGCCCAGACGATCTCCCTTTGGCACTCCCGATTATGGAAGTTACTCAGCCTAGAAAGAATGTCTGATATTTTTCAGGACTACTACAAGAATTTTGAATTCAAATGGGGGTCATTAGTTACTTTCCTCTCATGGGGGCTACCATTGGCTGTCTGTCCTCCTTCTGTCAGATCACTACATCTCTTTCAATTTTGATTTAACTTTTACTATCCCATCCTGTGTACACCAATTCGATCTAACCACCACCACTGTTTGGGAGGGGAGAGGGGTTTTGGTTATTCTTCCAGTGCTTTCTTTTTATTGGACATTATTGTACTTCATAAGACACCTTCTGGTTGTCAGGATTTGATAGCACACCATCACAAAAGAAAGATGGAACATCCATTTAAGTTTGTTTGGTTTCATATAATGATCATGGGGATTGGCCCAAGCCCCACCTTCGTTAGAAACTGTTCCCTCTATTGTAGCATTCACTATGAGATTGGGGCCGGGACACTATCCAGGTGCCGTGTTATTGTGTGCACCCTCCGTCTCGATGATATCTCCGATGCTCACTGTGATTAGCGAAGTGATGGCAATAACATAAGATGTACTTGTAAAATTTTCAATAAACACAAGATTGACAAAAGAAAAATGTTTCAGGAACAGCAGTTCTACCAGCACTGGGAACTGTGTGTTTTGCGCTGCAACAGAAGAAAAAGCAACCCAACGTCAACAACAATGTCACTGCCAGCTCTGTGTCCTGAAGGCATCACAGAGGACAACGCCGCACTTTGCACCTCAACCCTGCTCTCGAAGATGCCCAATACCGCTTCCGAGCCGCTGCTTGCACCGTGACCTGTGGACACTGTACTTCGCCTCGCTTCACACCATCCCCTGGTATCCCCAACGACAATGATTCACACCGACATTGACGCTGCTGCTTGCACCGTGGTTTGATGGCACAGCTCATAACTTCTACAATGCACTGCCCCATCCCACACCGCAGCTTTGGCCTTCCGACGCTGGTGCCATTGACTCCGGTTCATCAGCCGACAATAGTGCTTCAGCAACCATGACGCACCTGCTTGCGCCATGAACTACTAGCACTGCAACGAGCACCGCCACATTTCGCACTGCCGCCCTGGTCTCACAGACACCGCTGGATGCAGTCCCGAGCCGCTACCTACACCGCGACCTGAGGGCACCGCATGCTGCACTGCTGTAGTTTGCACTGCAGCCCCGATACCCGCTGACACCAGCACACTTGACTTCAACCGCACAGAGTTCCATCTGCAAAGGGTGTGACTTGAAGGGCCCAATGACTCTTGCACCGACCTCCAGAACTGACGCTTGCCGCGCAGCCTCTTTGAGGCTCATCGCAAGGTCACCATCGCCGTGCATTTCTAAAGGTACTGTTTGCCGGTCTTCCCGACACTGTATCTGACTTGCGATGCCGCGGTCACCCAGAACTCTTTGGATTTGCTGTTGATGATACCGTGATAGTCCCAGACGAAGCCATTGACTTCAAGGAACTGTATTTTAAGATTATTTTTGCTTAGTGATAATTCTAAGAACTGAATGGTGGATTTTTGTCATTTTTGGTCTCGTTTTGCACAGATAAAATATTGGATATTTTACTACAACTGGTGTGATGTCCTTTTGTAGATTTTTACAGTAATACTGCTAGTTATGTGCAAATGCTTTACACACTGCCTCTGAGATAAGCCTGGCTGCTCATGCAACGCTACCAAGTGGTTGAGCAGGGGTTATTTTAGAAGTGTAACTCCCTTATCCTGACTAGGGTAACAACCTGTCAACTAGAGACCCCCATTTCTAACAGTGTTACTTTGCCAATGTCAGGGGAGAATGCTCCATTAGTTCAGCAGGTGCAGTAGCACATGGTTCTTGAGTTTTACAATTTAAACTAATATTGAGGTACATTTTACTTGCTTGCTTTAAGGTCTATTATAAGGTCTCATTATTACCCCCTTAGAGACACTTCTAGTATACTTCCAAATATAACCTCAGTGACTACTAATGCAACATCAAGTGCAGTTTTGCCAAGGGACGTGTTTTGTGTTCCCTCAAAGGTAGTGACCGCCATGCACAGCAACCCATGTTTATGCCTCCCGCGGTACCATACCGCAGAGCTTGGCACTACCCAAAGGCAACAGAAGTTCATATTCCCAGGCCTGGCTCCTGCCCCATCCCTTTCTCATCTTTCATGTCTCGAGAAAATGCTCAGGGCCGCGTATCAGGTGTCTCATAACGAGACAAAAGGATCAGCAATTATGACATTTTGAAGAATATTCTGAGTTGCAGGTATCAATATCTGCCTCAAGGGGTTATTTCAGGTGTAGCTTCTTTTAAAGGTAAAAACAGCTATTCCTCAGGTAGATGTTGTGAGGGGTCCATTTGGATTTTTAACCATTTATAAATCAACCTAACATAGTAATGGTTTTTATGTAAATTTAGAATTTCGAGTTTGAAGACTCGTTTGCTAGCTTTGTAGCTTAATACTAAGTGTAATGTGTGTGAAATTAAGTATTGCTTGATACCTACTGGCTCCTGAAGGGGTGGCGGAGAAATGGGTGGAACAATTAGTAATTTCTGTGATGTTATCAGGGGTCGAAGAATGTAGATGTCACTTGTTTGCATGTTGGTGAACTAACGTCATCTCAAGTGTGCACTTTAATTCTCTTTGAACTTGCATTTTGTAGTTTTCTTAGCTCTGGACTCCTCTGTGGTGACTTAAAAGTTGTTACAGCTGCAGATTGCTCTTCTAAGCACTCTTCCCCAACCCTGCAAACGTTTCTGACGCTTCTTACAGGAGCCCATTTATGCGGCATTGTGCAAACTTTATAGTTTACAAATGTTTTTGTCCTTAAGTACCAATCAGCCATCTTGGAAATATAAGTAAAAAAATTCAAATTTTATGCTAAAAAGGCAGCCACTGCATAACAATATTTGCGCATACAAAGGCACACATCATCAGGCACATATACATTCGATTTCTTAGAAAACAAATGGAGCTTAAATTGTCGACTGTGGAACCAGTATACTTAGATTTTAAGCCTGACTCTCTCACTTGACTACATTGTGTAATCTTGGGCAAATCCAGTAATCCTATCTGAATAGCCGGAAGAAGATGTAAAATAAACAGAATTGCTCCACTCACATGGGTACCTTGTGGCATACCTGGATGTTTAGTGTGACATACAACATACAACAACACCCAATTCCTCACCACAAAATTCACTGCCACACAATTCAACACCGGCCAGTATAATTACACTACACATAATGCCACTCAGAGCAACATGATTCAACTCCACATAATTACCCACTACTCCATACCAGATAAATACACACGCATAAAATCACTCTATGCCACACAGCAGCAATCTATGTAAATACACTCCAAAACCATACCACATAATTCCAGTCAGGATATTTTCACTCATTGCTACAAAGTTCCATGCCATACAATTCAATTCCACACATTTCCATTTCACACCACATCATTTGACAACAAACCACTTTAAGCAATACATCAGATACATCCAATCCACAAAACAGAATTCATCAAGCTACAAAATTCAACAGCACACCACACAATTAAACTTTACTACACTCCACAACACAAAATACTAATCCACATAATTACACTCCATACTCAATACCACATAATTAATATCCAAATAATTCCACTGCACACCATGCCACCTAATTCAACTACACAAATCCACTTCACAACACACTATTCCATGCCACAGTTCCACAAATAACAATTCCAATCCAACCCACATAATTCCACTCCATACCACATAGGTAAAAGATATTGTCATTTACATTGTCAATAGCTCTAAACATAGCATGCACTAGGGGGCGTGGCCAAGCCGACAACCAACATGGCCGCGCAGCGTTGAAGCTTTGCCAGTGTCCACAGTCCAGCAGTAATATCCCTGTAACCAACACACGACCGCAGCTCTGCTTGGCACCAGTGGACTGCCCACATCATGCCAATCTCACCAATGTGCTTGGTCTGGGCCCGGATGGCGGCTAAGTGTGGTGGCGATCAATCAATGTGCAGCGGAGAGGATTGAACCTTCCCGAGGCCGCTCCCGCTGCCGGTGCGGCCCACTTCAGATGCAGCTACCTGCGACAACAGAATTTCCGGCCTGAAGACAAGCCGAGACTCGGGGTGAGTTCGTCGGTGGCGGGTTACGGCCTGGGCTCTCCCCCCTGAATGCACCTCCCTCCTGCTCGCACCACCCAACTCTCCTCCACTGTTAGCCCCACAGGGACAGGGCCCGCATTGGGCCTTGGGAGCGCGTACTCTATCAGCAGTGGGTGCGGGTCGAGGGCTGTCGGGATTGAGCCACCGTACCCATCGCTCAGCAGCGCCGTTGTTAAAGAGGGCGTTTAGCCTGCACAGGGCCCGGAACCCCGATATCTGGCCTTGGGACTCTCCTCACTGCCCTATCCTGCTCCATTAGTCCGTCTTCCGGGCCCACTCTGCCACTTTCCTGCCTATCGATCACCTCCCGAGGCCCTGAGATACAGACACGGGTGGGGACAGGCCCTGCTATCACAATGTGTCCCCCCCTGAGGCTACCCATCGCAGGGACAACAGACCGCAAGCTACTCGCCGACAAGGCTCCACCATCCAACACCCTGCCTGTCACTGGCGGCTCTCCAACCCACAGCACCTATGCAGTCCGTCCTTTTGGCCTGCATCGCCAGCGCATGGCCTGAATCTCCCCCAGGCCTCCCCGGTACATGGCTGCATACGGGGAGAGGCCCCGATCTCACCTGGTACCCCCTTGAAAGGGCACATCAACATCGGTACAGCAAACTTCAGGCTCACTCTATGGCAATGCTCCCCCCATAGCAGATTAATTGGGGTGTTGGCTCATCGATGTCGGTGGTCTCAACATTGGGCCCCTTTGACCTGATTCCTTACTGCACAGTCTGCTGCTCCTCCTGGCCTCCTCATTGCCTATGACCCGAGCTAGACTCTGCTACAGCTCCCGCAACCTGGCACATCAGCAGCATGGGCCACAAAGACCCTAAACAAAGGACCCTCCCATTCGAAAAGGTTGCGGAGCAGGGTTGAGACAATGGCCCCAACATGGCGGAGAGTAACAAAGATGCAGACTGCGCTGACGATCACACAGCACAGTCATCTACGCTTCTCCAGGAGATGTGAGCAGGTTTCTGCACACTTGACGAGCGCTTCGACACACTGGATAAGTGCCTGGAAGATATGGGGGCTAAAATCCAAACACACGACCAACGCCTGGATTTAGCTGAGGCACGTATCTCCGACAAAGAGGATGGCGGCGCAATCCCTCAAGAGGCTGGAGCGTATCCTCAAGGAGGTGGTGATCAAGAATGAAGGTCTTGAGGCGTGCAGCCAGCGCAACAACATTCGCATTTTAGGGGTTCTGGAGACCACAGCAACAGGCCGCCATGACCTCTTAGCTGAGACCTTGCTTGAGGACTTATTTGGCAGAGAGTCATTCACCCCAGGTTTCGTGGAGGAGCTCGCACACCATTCTCAGGGCCCTTGGCCTAATCCAGGCATCCCCCAGCGGCCTATCATTGCCCGCATACCGAACTTTCATGACCCTGACACAGCACTGTGCATCGCCAGAGAGAAAGGGGACTTGGATTGGCAGGGCTCCAAAGTAACGCTCTACCCAGACTTCACGCTCATGGTGCAGGAAGCCCTCCATAAATACAATGGGGTCCTTAAGTTGATAGTGCTCCCCAATTTTTTGTATCTTTTCAACAATATCCCCATACCACTCACTAACAGCTTTTTCTTTACATTATGTTTACACCTTATAAGATTGGTCTGGGGCGGTAAGCAGGCTTGCGTCGCTGGCAGGTTCTAACCCTTCCATATGATAGAGGTTGACATGGTGTCCCGGATCTTCAATTGTATTACCTGGTGGCCCAATGCTGCTATGCCTATGCATGGTTTTATCCACACGCCGGGATCCCATATCTCTGCCCGGAGGCAGATTTAGTCCTTCCTGAGCCGTTGTCCACCGTCCTACCCAAAGGCTTTCCCAGGGATCCCAATGACATACAGAGATTTTCCACTACCGGCTGGGCCTGGGATAAGCTGAGACGGGTCACCGGAGCTGCCATCCTATACTCCTCCGCCCTGCCTGTCCCAAACGATCACTGGCTGCCAATCACCGGTGAACAGATAGTACAACGCACCTTAACCAAGTTTAATATTTCCACAATGGGAGACTTATACCCGTAGGGCATATCTTCTCCCCGTCAGAAGATACCCATTTCCAGGACATCACATTTATGGACAGCTTTGTCCTGTGTCGAATCCGTTCGGCACTGCGCGCCATGATGCCCTGTTTCCCCCTAGAACCAGACTTGTTTACACCTCTCACACTGATAATTGAGAACATAAGCAGGGCTCATTTAGTTTCTAAACTATATAAGGCATGCGCAGCACTGCAGCCTGTTAATGATGACAAGGGTCGCTCAGCCTGGGAGGTGGATTTAGGCCACCCTATAACGGACGATCAGTGGGCTAAATACGGCACAGTAACAAAGGACGTCTCCCTCAACAGCAGGCACAAACTGATTACATTTAAGTTCTTAGGCAGATTCTACATTACCCCAGCCAAAGCTCACAGACTAGATACCGCCAGGCCACATACTTGTTGCAAATGCGATGCCCCACATGCTGATTTTGCACACCTCACATGAACATGTCCAAAACTCCACACATACTGGGTAGAAGTACACAGCACTCTAGGGGTCATGACAAAGCTGACCCTTACCCCCATACCGGCAGTGGCACTATTCGGTTACACAGTGAACTTCCCCAAAAATGTCAGACGCTTGGCATCGCTCTGTTTGCTCCTTCCCAAAAGGGAAATTGCTCTACTATGGGCTGCATATCTGCTCCTACCGTTCAGGGCTGACTGTGCAGCCCGGAGTACTGTAATACCAACTGTGAGGTATATGCTGGTATTATGCCATGCTATTCCCGACCTAAATACATTTGGGGTCCCTATAGTCCCCTTAATACTTGCCTTCCACATTCTTCTCGCTCCTCGCAAGATGTGGTTTTACTGTCCCAATGGCACTTTTTGGCCATGAACCTATCTAGGTTGCCATGATATACAGATGGGGGGGACCATTGGGACTTTGTATTCTTTAAACCACGTTTCTACATCATTGATTTCCTGCCTTTTATGTCATGTCTGTTTTGTAAAGATAAATATTATGCTCCTGCTCAGTGTTCTTTTTGATGTAACGTAATCGACAGTGAATTTGTAATCCTGAATTGCCTTGCTCTTTGCCGAAACTATAAATAAAGTTTTTAAAAAACAAGAAAATTATAGCATGCACTATTTCTGCCTTTTATTTTGCTGCGGATCCTTCACAAATTCGGGACAAAATGTAAAAAAAAAGAAACCACATTGTTGGCCCCAGGTGGGGCCCATCACCAAGCCTGCGATGTCAGGGTACTCCTACCCTGCCCCTTGTGGGGATTTTTGCATTTTTGTGGGACTCAGGCCAAAATCCCAAGTCCCAAGATTGCTGTCTACACTTCCTGGTTGAAGTGGTGGCACCCAATCAGATCTCAGCAAGAGATCTGTCGGATCTACAGACCCACCACAACCCTAGATATACATTAATCTTTTTTCTCTAATAACACCAAAATAACTGAACGGATTTATAACAAATTAGAAAAAGAGCTCATTCTGGACCAAGATCTATCTTTCTGCCACATTTAGTGTAATTCCATTCAGCGGTCCTGTCTAAAATCCCTATGGTAAATTGCATGGGGAAAATGCGCTTTGGGATCCCCCCTTTTTCTCACCCTCTGCTTGCCAAATCACCCCAAACCTTTTTAAATAACAGCTCAAGTGAGTATATCAAGCAAATCAGTTTTGAACATTTTGTGAAGACTTGTCAAACAGCGCCAAAGTTATTAGCAAAATAAAAAACTATTTTCCTATGGAAACTAGATCCTAACTATAACTGCCTACTGGCTATATATATATATATATATATATATATATATATAGATATATATATATATATATATATATATATATATATATATATGTTCACTGTATGTTCACTAAAAAAACTAAGGTTAACGTTTTGAACTAAAAAATGCAGAAATTCACAAGTTATAGTTATCAGAGCAAACTAATGTGTGCTCCCACCATGCATGCTTATGACTTCACATATTACCTCACTAATGACATGTTGTACGACTTCATACATGACATCACTGATGACATCTTGTTATAAATGGGGGTCTCTGTTTGACAATGGTTTGCACCTTTGTCCAAGTAGGGACCCTTGCTTCCAGTCAGGATAAGGGAGTTACACCCTTAGACAACCCTTGCTCACCCCCTTGGCAGCTTGGCACAAGCAGACAGGCTTATCTCAGCGGTAGTGTGTAAAGCATGCAGTAACACAGTGAAACCACCACAAATGGACAGCACACCAGTTTGGAAAAATAGGAAATCTGTATCTAAACAAAACAAGACCAAAATGACAAAATTCCACAATACATATATCAAGATATCACCAAAAATAGGTTATTCGCACAAATAAAGCTGTAGCAACAAATAGCTCCACCTGGGGTTATTATGACGTGACAGATGAAAATCCCAAAGTACGGTGCCTACTGCGAGGTGCGAGGCGTCGAACCCGTGGTCACATGGACCCCAAAGACCAGTACCTTGGCAAACGGGAAAACAAAGATGGTGCACGGCATCGGGGAGGTGATCTTTCATTGGTGACGAGTGGTGTCGGTTCCTTACAACCACAGGGGAGGTGAGGCGTTGGTTCCTTACTGCACTGTAGGGGAGTTGAGGTGTCGGTTCCTTACTGTCGCCGGGGAGGTGGCGCCGTAGTGGCATTGAGGGGTCAGTTCCTTACAAAGATATGGGGTCAATGGATTCAGGAGGTCATCCACATCAGGTATTGGCTCCGCAATGATGAAGCACCGGTGTCAGTGAGGTTGGGGCTGCGGTGTAAGGCAGGGCGGTGCATCATGAGCATCTCGAGCGGTGCCTTCTGCTCCGGTGCAGGCAGCAGCCTCGGTGAAAGTGTCAGAGTCAGTTTGGTGCGTTGTCGGCAGGCATCAGGGCTGCGGTGCAAGTCAGGGCTGTGTGTTGTGCACTTCATGAGCAGTGCCTGTGGCTTTGTTGCAGATCACGGCATCGCTCAACAGCATCTGTGTTGCTTTTTCCCTTTGTGGCAGCTGAAACAGCAGTTCCAGATGCAGGAGAACAGAGGGAGTGAAATATTTGTGTCCCTGAGATTTCAGGAAAAGGAGGACTGCTCTACACTAAGCCCTTGGAGATCTTCTTCAAGCAGGATACACAGCACACAGCAATGTCTTGGTCCTCTACCTGGCAGAAACAGCCACTGCAGACCAACCACACAATGCACAGCAAAGGGGCAGTACTTCTCCTTCAGTTTTTTCAGCTCTATTCCTAGCAGAGGTTCCTCTTTAGCCCAGAAGTACTCTAAAGCTCTGGGGTCTGGGCCCCAATATTTATACTGAATTTCTCTTCTTTCTCTTGTTGAAGAGAGGCTCTGAGCTCATTTGAACCCGTTCTGTCCTCTCTGGCCCAGCTTCCTGGCTGGAGGTGGAGACAGCATTGTGCAAGGCAAACTAGGCCTATTCAGGTGCAGGGATATCTACTCCCACTACTCTAAATGCAGCCCAGGTCTATTCAGCCCAGCCCTGACTCATTCAGGAAAGGCAGATCACACCTCAAACCCCCCAGTGACTGTCTGAGAGAACCTTGAAACAGGTCCCAGTATAATGCCAGGTCCGGACGATGGATACCAACGTTGTGTTGACCTTGCTGTTGGAGAGCCTGGCTGCTCTACAACAGGAGGTTCAAATGTCACGTTAAGAAAACCAGAACTTACAGAAAGAAATGGGCACCTTGCGTAGAGAGGTCGCAGGTCTCTCCTGCAGGGGTCACGGGGAAGGTTCTTACATCAGACCAGCTACCTTACCTCCTCCTACATCCGCCACACACCCACCTTCCCTTGATACTCAAGCGGGTGGGTTCTTTAACATAGTACCTTCTCCCCCTATGACAACGGAAGCTGTTCCCACAGTCCATGTAATAGAAAACACGGGTATTCCCTTGGCTCCCCCTGAACGTTTTTATGGGGATCCAAAAAAATGTGAATCCTTCCTGAATCAATGTCGGTTACATTTCCTATGCAAACCTGGAGTGTTCCAGGATGAAGCAGCTAAAACAACCTTCATGATGTCGTACATGGGGGGTAATGCAGCTAGTTTACCATTCCGCTAATGGAAAGGAACGACCCCGTTCAGCACCGATTCCCTGAATTTTGCATTGAAATGAGGAAATTGTTCGATAGGAAATCACACACGATGACGTTGGATCGAGAACTCCTCACTTTACGAAAAGGGTTTCAAGATCTGTTAACATACATCAAGACATTCAACCGTCTAGTGGTTGAGACCGACTGGCCCCGTGAAAAAAGAATTACCCTCTTTTACCAGGGGCTACGAGGAGAACTCAAAGAAGACCTTTCCCAGGTCGTTCAGTTACCACGGACATGCGAGGAGTTAATCGACTTAACCGTTCAACTTGACCACAGACTCCAGAAAATAAAAAGGGATGAGAACAGAGGAGAAGCCCGATTTCTAAATACCATACCAAAGGGTTCAGTAGAAGAACATCTCAAAACCACAGAAGGAACTGAACCCATGCAACTTGGAGGAATTCGGGGTCCCCTTACCCCAGAGGAGAAGGAGAAGCGAAAGAGGATGAAACTGTGTCTGTACTGTGGCAAAGGGGGTCATTTCATTAGAGAATGCCATGCTCGAACTCCTATCCCTGGAAGACCCTCCGTACCACGAATAGAAGCAACCCTGAGACAAGGAGAACCGGTGGAAAACTGAGGAGCCCAAATCCGGAGGTGATCCCTGATTTGGGTAAACAACGTACAGTGATCTCGTCGACCCTTGCAAACACTCAGCAATCTGCCGTAGCCCACTTGAATGTCTGTGTCTCCCTGTGGATCACGGCAACAAACATAGTAGAGATGGATGCCTTGCTAGATTCCGGAGTGACCGGGAATTACATCGACCAGGAATACGCCTTGAAGGTGGGGATCGCATGTGAAAAGAAAGAAACACCTGAACTAGTGAAGGCTGTGGATGGGACTGTCCTGTCTTCTGGTCCTGTAACGTACCGCACTCTTTCCCTGTTGATGAGGTTTGGAAGTGATCATCATGAGTATATCCAATTTGATCTTATCGATGCTCCGCAGTTCTGTCTCATACTCGGAATGCCTTGGCTGGCGCTACACGATCCCATGGTCAGTTGGGCGGCTCACACCGTAACCATGTCTTCTGACTACTGCAAAGAACATTGCCACAAGGGGAAAGAACAATGTAAAGACAATGAAAAAACACCCTCCACTTACTTGGCAACGGCCGACATGAAAGAGCGTTATTGTTGTTCTACTGCCCTGCCTGATGTCTACAATGAATACCACCCCTGTTTGACAAACAAAAGGTTACCCGGTTGCCACCCCATAGGGTGTACGATTGTTGTATAGAACTGATGCCAGGAGCTAACATCCCATGTAGCAGGGTGCATGCCTTGACGGAGTCAGAGACGCAATACTTGAAGACTTACATCGATGAAAATCTTGCATCCAGATTTATTAGACCATCTACTTCCCCTGCCTCATCCCCTCTTTTTTTTATACCGAAGAAAGATTGTGAAGAATTGAGGATATGTATTGATTATCGAGCCATAAATCGGGTAACCATAAAAAAGATACCCACTACCCTTGATATCAGTGCTCCTAGACCAATTGAAGGGTGCTCGATATTTCACCAAGCTAGATCTCCGAGGTGCCTATCATTTAGTACGTGTCAAGAAGGGCGATGAGTGGAAGACGGCCTTCAGAACAAAATTCGGACTTTTCGAGTATAGAGTGATGCCTTTTGGGCTCTGCAACGCCCCTGCAGCCTTCCAATATTTTATGGATGAAGTACTGCGTGGCTGTTTGGAGACTTTCTGTGTAGTCTATATTATATCACCTCAGGGCTGTGTTGATGGAGGCCAAGTTAAATTTAGCCATGGCTCAATCAACACATAAACACTATGCAGATAAAAAAAGAACAAAAGAACCTAACTACCAAGTGGGGAATAAGGCATGGCTTTCCACAAAAAACCTGCATTTGAGAGGTATAAATAAACTAAAGCCAAAATACGTAAGCCCATACGGTATTGAGGAGGTAATCAACCCTGTAGCCATGAAACTATCTCTACCTCGTTCATGACAGATCCATCCCGTTTTCCATGTGTCCCTATTGCAACATTGTTCTGCCAGCATGGGAGTGCCTGAGAAAGCTCTCCCCATAGAGGTAGATGGTCAGGAGGAGTATGAAGTACAGACAATCCTTGATTCCCGGTTGGTAAGGGGTCGTATACAATATCTGGTGGATTGGAAAGGGTTTGGGGTGGAAGACAGGACCTGGGAACCTGAGGACAATCTCCAATGCCCTAAATTAGTTGAACACATTCATGCCATGCACCCTGGCAAGCCTGGACGACCGCCGAGTTGACGGTCTTTGAGAGGGGGTACTGTAGCGATCTCCTATCATGAGGCCGCCCAACGGGCTGCTTTTCGCCACGTTACACGGCGAAATCCCGGGCTCAGAGTACGAAAAGGTCCCGCAGACTACAGTTCCCAGAAGGCAGTGGGACAAGTCAAAGCGAGGCAGAGGGCAGGCCTATATGGCACCTCCTCCGGAAGCTGAAGGTGCTTGACAATCCGTTCCTAGGAGAGGAATGGCGGATGGTGTTCCCTGCTGGATTTCAGCTGGAATAATTGCCGCTTCGTTTCTGTGGTTTCCAGAATTCCGAGTTCTGCACCTGAAAGACCCTAACGAACTCCATTGGGTGTCCAGGTATTTCAGAAGGAGCGCTGACTAGCCTCCTTAGATTCCCAGTTCCCGTGTGTCCTGTTTCATGGGAGCCGCATTAACATAATGGAGTGCAAGTGCACGTTACGTTGTTACGGCTGGATTTTTTGCTTTGATTTTGGTAAAGCAGTATAGCTGCCGATTTGCGATGCCAGAGAGCTTTATACCTGCACCGCGACATTTGGGCAGACTGGGCAAGTCTTTCCCATGGTGTCAGTTAACCCATTATGTTTTTTCTTTCAATACTCCGGTTTAATGATTATGAGCCTAACGGAGCTCTGCTTAATTCATCTTGCCTATTGAAATAATGTTTTCCCGCACAGGAGTGCTGTTTTCTTTCTTGAGGTTTGCAACAGAACCTCGTCGGATCTTAGACATTCACCTGGTATTTGAAGAGTCACATGAACACTGTGGAGTTATAGAGATGATTTGTTTTCAACAATCATGTATTACTTGTTACTGCTCATTGAAAGCAAGACGTCCTAGTCTCTTATTCCTAGACAAGACTAGTAGAGTGCCTTACTAGTCTCGGAAGTCATTTATTCTTTGTTCTTAACATCTTAGCGGCATAACTGTTGGTGAGTGGGTGTAGATATATATATATAAAATTACAGAACTTATTTAGATATAGGGTGAGTTCCTCATGCTTGTTATATTGTCATCCTGTTCTGTAGATATACCTCCAAGAGGGTGCCCTAGAATCTCCAAGCCCATACTCCGAAGAGACCAGAGGCCTTGCCGCTAGTTTGTTGTTTTGTCCCATTCCCTTTTTCCCCATGACACGATCTGGGGAGCACCCTGGTTGGTGACATGCTTCATCATAGGGACCCACTGGAGAGGCGGAGTGCCTCCCCAGTGTGCTTCAACGCCAGATCTACTGCGGAGCAAGTTTCTGTGAAACGGGATCCGGTTTACGAGGGTTTCAGCAGGTTCTAAGAGGGTGCCTGGCATCAAGAGCGGTGTGCCAATTACTCCACCACCCCCCTCCCGAGATCCATGGTGTGCTACTGACTCACCATTCAAGTGCATACACACTAACCTTGAGGGCTCCCTAACCGGGAGCACCACAGGAGTTCTCTCCTCCTACTTGCACTTTTTTAACACGATTTTCACTTTCACGTCGCTAGGTGAGGGTGGGCCTTAGAGTGCTCATACCACCAGGGTTTAGTACACCTTTGTCCTGATGAATGCCTGGTAAATTCACACCGTTTCAAGGCAGAAACATGTTGACTGACTATTAATCCTTTGGAAATAACCAAACAATTTATTTGGACTATTTTCCCAAATTGTTTTTAATCTGTCCAAGTGATCAAACAATAAAATATATTTTTTGAGACACTTAAGATAATTTTTATCATCACTATCACCTCTAAATCACTAACTTCACGTCTATTTCACAAAAACCTGCTCCGCAGTAGATCTGGCATTGAAGCACACTGGGGAGGCACTCGGTCTCTCCAGTGGGGCCCTATGATGAAGCATGTCACCAACCAGGTGTAAGGGTCCAAGCTTCTTCTCCACAGGAGTGCCAGGAAGTGTCGACAAGCCCAGCCCTTCCCCCCTGCACCTATTGCATCTATCAAACTCTAGAAAGCAATGGTGGTATTGAGGGAAAGGAGGGAACAAAACAAGGAAAGGAAGGGAAAACACAGGACTCCTCTGGCTGGTATTCTTCAAATTGAAGACAGGCACTAAAAAGGAATGAGTAAGTTAAATGGACATCAACCATGTATGAATAAAACAATATGTAACCTTACACAGATTCTTACCTACTGTTAGTGATAGCTAGTATGCAACTTGTGGACTTGATTCGTGGGGCACTTCTAAGTCAGCAACAATGTACAAGCATAGAACCTATCTACAATAATAATGTGCAATTAGCTCTGAAGTGCAGTATAGAATGCGTAATAGCTGTAAGTAAGATTCTCTTACCACGAGAATTCCAATAGTGAAAACACTGCTTATCCTGTCGAGAGGCAATACGAATGATCTATGTCTCATCTGCAAAAGGCAACACTTTCCATGTCATAATACGCTACACTGTTATGGGAAATTAATAAGAAATGTGGCGCTGACTAGCGCCTTACCCGGTCTTCTTGCCCACGTACTGTGACGTTTGCCAGTCTTCCCAAAATAGCACCAGTGAGTCCAAATAAAAAGAAAATAACATAAAGAAAAAGAACCTGGCGGACTACGCCTCCCACAATCCCTCAGAGGGATCCAGGCAGGAGCTCCACAAGTCCGGCCGGCCGGCAGAACTACTAGGTGTCCGGCCGACGGGCGGAACCGTGAATACCCCCGCCGAGAGTCCCCCCCTGAGGTCCGGGAAGAAAGAAGATCCAACTCAGGTAAGTAACAGCTATCCAGCCTGGGACAACTTCAAATGTAGATTTTGTGAAAGGGGTCCGCCTCGGACTCAGATAATGAGGAAAATACAGGACGGTGAACGTAGGGAACAACCAAGGAATCAGTAAACAGCCGAAGACCAAGCAAACGGCGGCCGGCTTAGCTGAAACAGGAACGAGTGACAGCAAGGAGAATTGGCCTCACGCTATGCGGAAACAAACAACAGATACGGCTCTAACGGAAGTGACGTGCTCGCGAAGAACAGCATAACACTAGAACGCGAAGCCACGTAGTGCGGGGAGGTCAGGCTTTAATTTCAGACTTGTTCCCTCGCGCATGCGTGCAAAAGATAGCGCGATCTAAACAGAGGACTGGCAGGCGTGACACCAGGGTGGTGAGTGAGGGCTTTCTATACTGACCTGAGCGGGGTCATATACTCATTATTTTTTGCTCCATTTGTACTCAAAGTTGTTTTTGGACACTCTTTTCTTGTTTAAATAAGCATAACCGGGAACTAAGAGTGTTTCCTCATTTTCCCTACCTCTCTTTTTGTTGTTGTATGTTTTTTTAAGCTCTCCATTAAGAGTTTCCATGTCATCTGGAGAAGAGATCTTCAGATACAGTTGAGTGTCATCCATTTACATGTGGTACTGAATGTTTGAATCGTTCAGAATGGCAGTTAGAGGCTCCATAAATAGATTGAAGAGCGTGGGCGAGAGTGCAGATCCTTGAGGCACCCCAATAGAGACGGAGATGCTCGCAGCCAAAGATTGGTTGACTTTGATTCTTTGTGTTTCGGTTAGGCAGGAAAGAGGAGAACCAAAGTAGGATAGGACAAGATCACCCCATCCTATATTGAAGAAGGTTAATCAAGTTATCATGTTTGATAGTGTCAAAAGCAGAGGACAGGTCCAGAAGAATTCGAAGACAGGGTGTATCTTGGTCAAGAGCTTTCAAGGTGTTGTAATTTGACAGTGATCGGGGTTAGCATCTAGCTGAAGCCATCTTGTTTTCGGCAGCCATCTTGCCTGCCATGTGCTACCATGTGCTTACCATGTGCTCGGTCCTTCCTTACTGTTGTTTGCTCTTGTATTCTGCCTGCGAACAAACTATATTTAGCCTCTTCTACTCATGCTCAGTTGAGCTTGCAGCTGTCCATGTAGCTGTTCTTAGTCTGTAACTGTCAGGATGTGTTTGCTAGAATTAGCAACTGCTAGCTCCTCCCTCTTGTTGACTGTGCATTTACTGTATGACCTTATATGTACATAAAACCTTCATTCTGTACTTGAACCACCTTGTGTGGGTATAAAAGAAGTATGTTCCTTCTGCTCAGTGTGCTACTTCATACACTACCGAAGGGTGTTGTGTGAATGTAGTTCCACCTCATGAGGTTTAATAAACTCTTTGTTTTTATATTCCAGTTTCTGTGCCAACTTCTATTCTATTGGTCTGAGGACTTGTGCAGAGAAGGGCGAACCCCTAGCACTGGTAGGCCTTGCCGAGGCCCACCACGACAAAGGCATCATCAACAATGTAAGTTAGAGCTGTTTCTATGCTATGACCTACTGTAAAGCCTTATTGGTGGTGATGTAGGAGCTGACATTTCTCGATGTGGTCGCAGAGCTGAGTGTGAACACATTTCTTGAGCAATTTCGCTACAGACATGATGGTGGTTGGCCGAAAGTTATTGGGATCTGTTAGGTCTGCATTGGGCTTCTTGGGGACGTGAGTGACTTATCCCATTTTAAGACAGTCGGGCATCGTCCCCTGAAAGGGAGACTGTTGGATGATCCTGGACCAGAGAGGCAGAATGGCAACGTTGAGGTCTTTGAGTAACTTGGAGGGGAGTGGATCATTGAAATGGTTGGATGGTTTAAGAGAGGCCAGGGAATGTGACAGCTCCTCCAAATCCAGAAGCTGGAAAGTGTTCCAGCACGCATTATTTTTGGGTGTGTACTCTGTGGGGTAAAGAGGAGCACACCCTACCGTGGGTACAGTCAAACCCAAAGAGTTCATAGGCAACAGGTTAGCAGCGGCACGTTGCAGCTATCGCTCAATACTTCGAGACTTTTCGATAAAGTGCTCTGAGAAGTCCACCCCACTGGGTCCAGCGGATTTGATTGCAGGAATTGGATTAGCCTGTTTTTTGATGATATCAAACATTTTCTTGGGATGGATTTTAGCGATGACACTCTGAACTCTGAAATGGTCTGATTTAGCAAAGCTAATGAGTTTGTTATAAACACATCTCATCTTCCTTAACTGTTTGAGACTAGAGGTGGAGGGGGCATTTCTCCAATGTCTCTCAGAGAGCCTCAGTTTGCGACGTTCATCATTAAGGGCACCATTGAACAAAGGTTTGGATTGTTTGCAAGGAATCTTTTCGAGTTGCTTCGGAGCTGCAGAGTCGAGAATATTTGACATGGTGTTGAAGTAATGATCCGTCAACTCTTCCAAATTATTCATGTTAGTTGGAGGTTCCAGAAAATTCTTGCTCAAGTTGGATAGGTTAGAGATGTTGATGTCTCTCAGATTTGAGAAAGTTGCTTGTTTTTGAGCGGTTGACCTAAGCAATATCTTTTCCTGAATGTGAAAGGAGATTTGGTGATGATCCGACCAATCACATGGTATTATGTCATCCAGTTGAATGATGTGGTCTCTAGCTATGATGAGGTCAAGGGTGGTGCCCTTGCAGTGAGTGGGTCCGTATTAGAGGTCTGAAATTAGAAGTCTGAAAGTAAGCACAAGGTAGCTTAGCGTAACATGACCCATCATTAATCTCATCACAGATACAACTCCCTTTGGTGTAGCAAGCTTGTGTTATGTGCAACATTGACCCTATACCACTCTTCACAGGACCAAAAAACATTTGTGGAACATACTGGACACAAGTTGTCAACCGTTATCTGCACATAGTGTTACTTGTCAATACACAAAAGTATAACATGTTCAATAACCTCACACACCTATGATGCATTAGAAGTACATTCACTTTGTAAATACTTACATTTATTAGCTGGGCACAGACTGTACAAATGTAGGAAGAAAAGTAATAGGGTGGCTACCCGCCACCATGTAACCTATAAAACAAACGAAGACGCTCATTGGATGATGTCATTAATGATATAATTTGAGAGTCATTTGAGAAGTCATCAGTGATGTAATAAATTATGTCATAGAACATACATGTCATGAATGATATAATAACCAGTGCATGGCGGGTGAAGGGTATAGTTAACTCCGCCTACTATAATTGGTGGTTTACAGCGCACTTTACCCCTGCATCTCCACACGCTCTCCATCCTCGCTGTCCACCCCATACCAGAGTTCTTTTCAAGTTTGGAAGGTGCCGAACCGACTTCTGCTAATGGGACTCACAGCGGAGTAAAGTAATCTGAAGATCCAGAGTCGGATGAAGAGGAACAGCCAATCCCACAACATCAACCTACAGATGGGTAAAGGGCAGAAGAAGGCAAAGGACAACAAGCAGAGATTACACAAAATTATTTTTTAAGCACCTATTTTTAATCTGTTTAAAATACTATAAAACCGTGCATACCTGGTCAGTTGAGGGGGACCTGCTTTCTTTGCTGCCTGGTTGTTCTCCCTCCCGCCGCCGCGCACCTACACCTGCGGCTGCTGCGTGGAGGGAGACTACATCTCCCGGGATCCTTTGCCGGTTCTGCATTTCCGCACCCGGAGGAGCTTACAAAAGGAGGACAGCCCCGGTGGAGCGGGCGTTGTCCGTGCATACCTGATCAGTTGAGGAGGACTCCTACCGGCCACCCGCTTTCTTTGCTGCCTGGTTGTTCTCCCTCGCACCGCCGCGCACCTACACCAGCGGCCGCTGCATGGAGGGAGACTACATCTCCCGAGATCCTTTGCTGGTTCCGCATTTCCGCGCCCGGAGGCGCTTACAAAAGGAGGACAGCCCCCGCGTCGCGGGATCGCACGCGGGTTGCGCCGAACTAAGCCCGGACAAAGGGCGGACCCTCAGTGGCCGAAGTAGGCCGGGCTGGGCCACTACTTTTGGCTCTTCTTATCTAGATCTAGATGAGGTCTGCATTATAGTAAATATTACTACAGATGTTTAATATGTTTTGTCATGTGTTATGAAGCAATCATGATATTTTAATGTATGCGTATTATGTTATGTTATGTTATGTTATTAGTTCATTTTTATAGCGCACGGCTACTCAAAAAGAGTGTCCCGGCGCTTTTATTGGAGAAGGCAAAGAAGCTGCAACACAATAACATAACACCGAGAGAAAGGCTAAAAGAGCAGTAAGCCAGGAATTCAAAAGAGAACGGCTACTGAGTAAAAAGCCACGTTTTAAGGCCTTTCCTAAAAACCAGCAAGCTAGTGGCTCCCCGCAGGGCCAGCGGCAAAGAGTTCCATAGCTGAGATGCCAGCAATCCAAAAGAGCGCCCACCAAGGCGCGCTTTCTTTACCCGAGGGACAACAGCAAGGTGCAGGGATTCCGACCTCAGAGATCTGGTCGGATGATAAAAGACCAGTCTCTTTTGAAGGTACTTAGCTCCCCCCTTGTGAAGAGCTTTATAGACCAAGGTCAGAGCCTTGAAGGCGATCCTCTTGCGGATGGGCAACCAATGTAACGTTACCAGCAGGCCCGAGGCACTAGAGCGCCTACTAAGGCCGAAGATTGCCCTAGCCGCGGCGTTCTGCACCACTAGAAGGCGCTGCAGCAAGTACTCTGGAAGGCCCAGGTAGAGAATGTTGGAATAATCCAACCTGGACCCAATCAGAGCCTGAACTGTCAGCGTCCTATGTTCCACGGATAACAGAGGAAGAAACCTCCGCAGCATCCTAAGGATGCCAAAGCACATGCCCGACACCCCTAGGATCTGAGATTTCAAGGTTAACTTGTTATCCAGCTTCACCCCTAGATTCTTTGCAACCTGAGAGGAACAGGATGGAGGGAACATATCCCGTGGCCACCAAGTCTGCCAGACGGGTTCGGTGTCACACCCAAAGAACAGTACTTCGGACTTGTCGGAATTGCACTTGAGGCTGTTTAGATGGAACCAATGGAAAACAGCCCCAAGGCAAGTCCTATAGATCTTTCCTATTAGTACTATAGTACTATTATTTGTTTATATTCACTGCTTAGCGTTAAAAATGGGGAAGAATACTCCCAATCAATCGGTCAATATTGTGAAGCAAAGGGCACCTACTAACATACCCTTACCCAGCTTGACAGCAATAGACCGAATGTTGCAGAAAACGATAGGGGTGGTCCCTTCTGCAATTGAAAGTACAGAAAGACGTTTTTCACTCCCACCGGGCACCCTCCCACCTCTACCTAATATGAATATTTCAATGTTAACCACTAATTCACAGGATTCTATGTCAGCCCCCTCCTTTGTAGCTTTACCTAGGGCACATGCTACTACACCAATAAACGAGACATTGTCTAGGGCAATATATGATACAACTGAATTATTGCCCCCGACTACAAGGTTATCTATAACTCCTGCATTAATCAATGATAATCAAACGGATGACCCCATCCCTCCTCTAAATGAGGATGTTTCAGAAAAAGGGGAGTTAGATACTTCGGGGAGCCCAATTCCAGTCTTAAATATTAGCGACAGCCCCTGTGTGAGGACTAGAGGGCAGAAGGCTAGACGTAAGCAAAAACACATTTCTAGGGAGAGGCAACCAAGTAAAATTATTAATAATAGCAAAAGGAATACTAAACAAAACCTTGGAGTTGAAAAGCCAAATGGGAGTAGAGTGAGTGAGGAGATTGTTCAAATTGAGATTGTCCCCCCTCTAACTGCTATTGAAGACCCCACAAAAGACGATTTATTTTGGGAACGAATGGAAACTCTTTTAATGACTTTTTTAGAGCCCCTTACTTTACAAGTCAAGAATATAGAATTAAGGCTGACTAGCATTAAGGGAAAGATAGATAAGAAGTTGAGTTCAAGTGAGGGAAATCTATCTTTGAGATGACCTCAGTCTATTGCCACTTGCTCTAAAACTACTACACCAGCCTCAGCTAAAGTGTCAACCCCAGCTAAAATACCAGCCCCAACTAAAGCACCAGTTAAACACAAAAATCCAAACCCAAAGCCTGTTGAGCGACCGGAGCCTAAAGATTTAGGAAGAGAAACTGTAACCAATGGTAATGGGCTACCTGCCCCGGTTACAGACGCTTCGAATGCATCCTCTCATATACCGACACATCATGGAAGAGCAGAGGATGTTTTTGAGACAGGGGTAATGTCTAACCTAGTTAATCTAAATCTACCGCCAGAAGCAACAACATATACTGTGATTTTGAGAAACGTCCCTCCACTTCCCCCTAATACCTTCGAAAATTGGTCAACTCTGAGAAATAAATCACTTTATTTCCTATCCTCTAGGATTGGACTTAAAAATCATCTTTTCTCGGAGTTTAAAATGGCTAGAAGAGTGAGATGGGTAGACACCTCCAATAAAACAACGAGGGGTGACTGTGTAGTTCTATCATTTCGGTCGCCACAACTAGTTAATATAGTGTTGGAGAGAGTAGCCATGGGGATACATGACTCTCATCTTGTTAACTTTCCCCCCTTGGTTACTTTTATTCCCCTCCACGACCTTTTAGGTGCCCCCCCCCCCGTGTCACTTTGAATCTGGAAGAACTATGGGGTAGAATATATGGTGTCCCGACATTTAACTACTACGATACTCTTAGCGGTCTGGAAAATAATGATTGACTACAGCTAGATATTATTACCTCTGTTTCATCAGGCTTAGAGGCAGATCCTATTCCTGATTCCTGTACAAGAAAATATATAGGTACAAGTGGGGAGAATTCATTATGTATAGTCCCAGCATTATTGGAGGATGATGAATCTATGGGGGGTGTTTTGACACCACAAGAGGGCACTGGGGATGGGGCGGACCAAGCAGCCCCCTCCTTACATATTGGCCCTATTATTATGACTTCAGCTGACCCGCTTATTCCTTTAACAGATACCTCGGTGCTTAAAATCTCATCTTGGAATGTAGCGGGAATTAGAACAAAAATGGAAAATCCAATTTGGTGGGACTTTATCCAAGTACAGGATCTACTCTGTCTTCAGGAAACATGGAGTCTTGAACCATTACATTTTAATGGATATAGGACTTTCCATACACCGGTCCTTCCTGCTCTCCATGGAAGATCAAAGGGTGGTTTGAGTGCTTATCTGTCTAGCAAACTGGTGCTTGTAAAAGTTATCGAACCTGTTAAAGATACTTATTTTCAAATTCTGGTATTTGTTTTGGTCTGTGACACCCCAATTGTTATTGTTAATTTATACAATAATATTCGCTCTGGTGATGTAAAGATTGTCTTAAGGAAATTGAGTAAAGCCTTGTCTACACAGGAAAAAATCTTTAAGCATAAATTGATGATAATTTTGCTAGGGGATTTCAATTGTAATCTGTGTGAATGGACCCAGGACAATAGATGTGGTTTAGCACGGGATGAGGGTGAGGGTCGTTTGCATTTTAAACATACCTCTCTGGGGGAACAGTTCAACATTTTGTTAGCTGATTTTGACCTAGGGTTTGCTAACGAACTGTGCACCTCACCCTCTGTACCAGCTCCAACATTCAATGGTAGAGGCTGCTCTATAACCATAGACTATGTTATTGTCTCCAATAAATGTGGTAATAGAATACACTCTTTTGATATCTCTGATATAGTACTGAGCGACCATTTACCACTTTGTGTGACCATCCGGTTACCTACAATATCCACGCGGATTAACGAGGGAGAAAGTAATAGTCTGGATGCAAACTTAGCCATTGGCAGCGTTAATGGGTATACGCTAAAATGGCCTATGGTAAATGAGGCAGAGATAATTAAAAGAGTAGTTGATAAATGCTTTTTGGAAATAATGACATGTCTTTGGGTAGATACCCCACCTGAAGTCTGTCTTGCATCCTTCCTTACAATATCGAATGAAATCAAAGGCTCCCTTACGAGGCAATTTAAGAATCAAGAAAAAGGGGGCAGTTGGTTTGATTCTAAGTGCACTAGGGCTTATGCGCACCTGAAGAAGGTGCTGCATAAAAAAACAGAATCAAATGAGGATGTCAGCAGATGTAGGAAAGAATACAAAATGGCAATTAAAGACCGGAAGAATACTCTAAGGACTGAAGCTTGGGAGGCTCTCCATGCTGCTTCCACAAGGAATGACAGTGCGAGTTTTTGGAAACTCATGAGAACCCCCTTTCTTAGAGAAGAGGTCGGCCCGACAAAAGAAATAGTAATCCCTGTTTCAGACTGGGTTAGACACTTCTTGAGAGTATATGAGGGGGAGGAACAAACACAGGTAGGATCTTTGAATCCTGCCTCTGTTTATCCTCCCAGTAGAAGTTTGCATTTTACTCTCGAGGAGGTCGAAAAAGCTTTGAGTAAAAGCAAGAGCGGTAAAGCGCCTAGCCCAGACGGGGTCCCCATAGATATATTTAAGACCATTTCTTCTCTGTGGGTACCCCTTTTGGTCCAGGTGCTCAATGTCAGCTGTGTTGCTGATTTCTTGCCCACCTGGGTGGAATCCGTAATAGTCCCGATTTACAAGAAGGGGAATAGACATGACCCGGCCTGTTACAGGCCTATTTCCCTTCTGGATTCCTTTACAAAAATAGCAGGGAGAGTAATTTTGGACCGGCTCTTGGAATGGGCAGAGGAAAACTCTGTCCTGTCTGATTTCCAGTATGGCTTCCGTTCCGGCCTGGGGACAGTGGAGCAAGGTTTGAACCTTTTAATGTTGGTCGGGAAGTATACGAGGGCAAAAGAGGGTAACCTGTTTTTGGCCTTAGTTGATCTCTCGGCCGCTTTCGATTGTGTGATCCATTCCAAGCTGTGGTTACTACTAGAACAACTTGCAGTTGAATCCAATATTATTTAATATCTTAAGTGTTTTTATAGCGACTCTTCAGCCCGCGTTCGCTTTGGCCTAAAGGGAGAACGCACCGATAAAATTCCAATCAGGAGTGGGGTCAGGCAGGGCTGTGTCCTGGCCCCCTTCCATTTTAACTTGTATATAAATGGATTGGAAAAAGTTCTGTGCAATGATAGTTCGGATCCTCCTTATGTAGGCGGCCGCCCAATACCAGCACTACTGTACGCTGCTGTGCTTATGTCACGTACTCAAGTGGGCCAACAACGTGTGGTTGACAGTTTTTGCCGTTTTATGAAGGAGTTGGGCCTGAAAGTCAATACAACAAAAACTTTCACTATGTATTGTGGTAGGCAAAGCAAATCTAAGAGGCCTATTTTTATTGCAGGACAGAAACTCGATTTTGCCAAGCAATTCTCTTATCTTGGGATACTCTTCGCTCAAAATGAGACGTGGTCCCAAGCTGGGTCCGCAAAACAACTTGAGCTCTTATGCTCGACCGCTGCTCTCAAAATCTTTTCAAATAAACTAGGGACAAGACCACCTGTAGAATTAATTAAAATTTATAAAGCTAAGTGTGTGGCTGGCGGTACCTATGGTAGTGGGGTCTGGGGTTTTGCAAACCCAGCACCCATTCAGATGGCTGAAAACTCATTTTAAAAATATATTTTGGCATTTCCCAAAAGCTCTCCTAACTACAATTGTCACTTGGAACTTGGTCTCTCTTATATATCAGACCTAATTAAACTAGAGCCTGTGCTATTATGGCACAAGCTCTGGACACAAGATGCAACCCAGTTAAATAGAGATGTTCTAATAGACATTTTAAAATTAGAGGGAGCTACAAAAATACCATGGGTGAATTATGTTTACAATTTTTTAAAGGATATTGGGAGAGAAGATTATTTCTTGAACCCTACTAGTATTTCAGCTATCTCACGGAAAGAGTTGAAGAGGGAGGGTCTAGCTCTTTTGGACTCAAACAGAATTGCAAAGGAGGTTTTAAAACCTTCTGTCCTGCAGCATCAAATGGTTTTATCAACGTTTAATATTCAGCCCTATTTAATCTATGTATCGAATAATTATGAGCGTTTTTTACTTTCACGCTTTAGATTTGGTATCTTCCACAGACTGGTTAGTTTTGCTATGATTAATAATTGGACGCACGACCTACCTTTTGCCCCTGTGATCATATTTCACCTCAGAGTACTATCCATGTCCTCCTGTTTTGTAAATTTTATGATGCAACAAGGAAAAATGTTTTACTTCCATTACTAAGAGAATTAGGACACCAACAGTGTCGTTTGGCGATGCTAAATATCAAATTTCTTGATAATCACCTATGTGTAGCAACAGTAACACTATATTTAAAAGATGTGATGCGCACCAGGAAAAGCATGGATATTAAAACACACTGAAAAAATACTTTAGACTTAAAAAATGTATTTCTGAGCCTTAATTTATTTGACTGAATGATGAATTTCTGTATCATACTTATGTTTTTTAATAATGTAATCAATGCATTTTTAACCTGTACTTTTATGAATGCTTCTACAATCGAAATAAAGAAACTTTGAACTTTGAACTATAATTGGTGTATTTTCTGAGTTTTTTTTGTTAAAAACGTTAACGTTGATACTGACATATTCCCTTAACTATAACGTTACTTTAACCTTTGATTTTTCAGTGAATACATGTATATGCAATGCCACCAATAGGTAATTTGCTATGAAGGTGAAGGTTTTTATTCTGATTTTAAATAGAATGAAGACTCTTGACGAAATAGTGTTATACTTGAGGAGAGAAAACCAGAAAAAAAGATTAGTGAATAGAAGTAACTTTTGTTCAGTTTTCAGTAGGGAATGCATACATAAATCTAGTACAGAATCTTTTTGTGATGTAGAAAGCTATCTCCAGGATATTAGATTAGTTCATGCTATTGATTACAGAGGCGGATGTTATGAAATGAAGAATGGTATTCCTATAGCGAAAGAGGTGATGGTACCTACAAATGTAGAACAAGTTATTGGAGAACAGGTACAAGAAAGTTAGAGTCAGGCACCTGTATAGAAATGGAATTGTAGCAGTGTTTGTAGTATTCAACAGCAATTCATTGATATATTAAGGACATTTCTAAATATCTTTCCAAGGCGAAGCTTTGACGGCTCCTGCCAAGTCACAGCGAACACTCCACTTCCAGGAAGTGAGAGGTGAGAACATTTTCTTGCTTGCTGGAAGCGGAAGTTTCATCTGTTTCCCTGCCCGCTGTAAAATGGGCAGGAAAATAGACAATAGGATTGCTCCTGCATGAAGGAAGTTGTCTTTCGGCAGCTCCATCCGCTCTGGAGCAATGCTGGCTATTGCAGGAGGTAGGAAGCTGGCAGGAACAGCGAGGTCTTAAGGTTCACCCGCAGTCCAGAAGGAAAAGTGGCAAACTAAAGCTCAGAAACAACCAGAGAGAGGCAGAAAAAATGCCAGAAATGAGAGCAGAAGCAAAATAAAGGTCAAAAACGAGCAGAAAGAGGTAAAATAGAGATCAGAAAAGAGTAAAAAAGAGGCAAAATAAAGATCTGAAACATGCAGAAAGAGAAAAAATAGAGATCAGAAACTAGCAGAAAGAGTAAAACTAAATATCAGAAATGAGCAGAAAAGCAAACTAGAGATCAGATAAGAGCAGAAAGGCAAAATAAACATCAGAAACAAGACAATAAGGCAAAGTAAAGGTCAGCAATGAGCAGAAAGAGGCAAAATAGCGGTCAGACACTAGCAGAATAAGGCAAAATAAAGGCCAGCAAGAGGAGAAAGAGGCAAAATAGAGATCAGAAATGATCAAAAAGAGACAAAATAAAGATCAGAATTGAGCAGAAAGTGGCAAAATAAAGGTTAGCAACAAGCAGTAAGCAGCAAAATAGAGCTCAGAAACGCTCAGAAAGAAAGGTCATAAATGAGCAGAAAGAGACAAATGAGAGATCACAAATGAGCAAAAAGAGGCAAAATAAAGGACTGCAATGAGCAGAAAGAGGCAGATTAAAGGTGATAAACGAGCAGAAAGAGGCATAAAAAAGTTCAGCAATAAACAGAAAGAGGCAAATTAATGTTCAGCAATTAGCAGAAAAAGGTAAAATAGAGATCAGAAACAAGAAAAAAGAGAAAAATAGAGATCATAAACGAACAGAAAAGGCAGAATAAAGGACAGAAACTACCAGAAAGAGACAAAATAGAGTTTAGAAAGGAGCAGAAAGAGGCAAAATAAAGGTCAACAACGTGCAGAAAGAGGCAATACAAAGGTCCGAAATTAGCAGAAAGAGGCAAAATAGAGAACAGAAATGGTAGAAAGAGGCAAAATAAAGCTCAGAAATTAGCAGACAGAGGCACAATATAGGTCAGAAACTAGCATAAGGATGCCCCCAATGACCCTCAGTAACCAAAGAGACTTCATCCACCAACCAGTAGTGCACCAGGAGGTGAGTGTGCAGAATGGTGGAGCAAGGGGGCTGGTCCTCTACGGATGCCTCAGCAATCCCGCTGTGGAGGAACTTACTGTTGGCAACAATAGCAGTTTTTGGCCCCCTGGGACCCTCAGCAGCCAGGGGGACTTTCTCCCCCAACCAGTAGTGGGCCAGTAGGTGCATTTACAGAGTGGTTAAGCAAGGGGGTAGGGCCTCAATGAGGCCTCATCAATCCCACTGTGGGGGGGCTTACTATTGGCAATAATAGAGTGTCTTAGCCCCCAAGGACCCTCAGCAGCCGTGACTATTCCATCCCCCAACCAGTGTGCACCAGGAGGCGTGTCTGCAGAGTGATTGATAAAGGGGGGGCGGGCCCCCAATGAGGTCTCAGCTATCCTGCTGTGTGGGACATATTGGTGGCAACAATAGGGGTTCTTTGCCAACAGCTGCTATCAGCAGCCAAGGGGACTTTATCATCCAACAAGTATTGCAAAAGGAGGCAGGTTTGCAGGGTGTTTGAGAAGGGGGCTGTGCCTCCAATGAGGTTTTAGCAATCCCGCTCTGAGGGTCTTACTGGTGGCTTCAATAGGGGTTCTTGGCCCCCAAGGGCCCTCAGCAGCCAAGGGGACTTCATCCTCCAAGCATTAGTGCACCACATGTGATTTTGTTTAATGGTTGAGAAAGGGGCGGGCTTTCAAAAAGATCTGAGCAATCCCACTGTGGGGGACTTACTAGTAGTAAGGGTTTTCTGACCCCCTAACTACTCCCAGCATTAAAGGGGATTTAATTAGGGTTGGTGGATCAATACTCCACCCTCTAACAGAACTCCTCAGTATTTAGCAGAGTTTTTCAGTTACTCAGTGAGCTCTGCCCGAGGCCTAACAGGAAGAGGAAAAATAAAGGTCAGCAACTAACAGAAAGAGGCAAAATAAAGGTCCTTAGTGAGCAAAAAATGCAGAAAACAAGCAGATCCCAATCAGGCACTCATGCACCCACACAGAACAACGCAGACACTCACACACCCATTCAGACACCGACTCAGACACTCACACACCCACTCAGACACTCATGCAATCACTCACACATCCACTGAGAAACTCATGCACTTGCTCACACACTCACTCTCAAAGGTTACTGGTTACAGTTAGGAAATAAAATTGCAAAATGTAGAAATGAATCTGAAAAACCCAAAGGTTACATGAATTTTTAGGTAGAAATAAAATTTAAAAAATGTAGAAATTTACTGAAATACCAAATGTTAGAGGGCACTATAGTTAGGAAATAGAAGTAAAAAACCTTAGAAATTCACTGAAAAAACAAAGGTTACAGGGACAATATAGTTAGGCTCAGATTTTACTCATACAAAACCATAGAAATGCATCAGTTATAGTTACCTGAGCTAACTATAACTTATGCCCCTGTAATGCACTGCTTATGACCTCACATATTACATCACTCATGACATGGTCAGTGACATCACTGATGGCATCTCTCAATGATATCACTAATAATATCACTAATGACACCATCCAAAGAACCACTCACACATCCATTCACACCCCCATGCAATATCTTATATACCCACTCACACACCCACACATTCACTCACATGCCCATTCATAAACCCAAACAAATACTTATGTACCTACTCACTCATGCATAGACCCACTCATACACCTACTCACTCATACAGGCCCTCACATAACCAGTCACTCACCCACACAGATACTCACTCACTTACTCATACAGATACATGTACTCAGTCACCTAAACAGTCAAACTATGTAGTCTCCCATAGAGTCTCTCTCATACTCACTTACTCACCCATATACTCACACACCCACTCACCCATACAGCTACTCGAACATCCACTTACTCACACATATGCCCACTTACACACCCATACAGCCACTCATGTACCCACACTCACCCATATAGACACTCATGCACCTGCTCACTCACCCATACAGCCACTGCTATCATAACTCAGCAATCCTGCTGTGTGGGACCTACTGGAGGTAACAGGAGGGGTAGTTGGCCCACAAGGACGTCCGTGGGGCCAACTACCCCTCTTGTCACCTCCAGTAAGTCCCACACATCAGGATTGCTCATAGATTTTTGGAGGCCACACCCCCTTTCTCTACCACTCTGCAAATGTGTCTACTGGCGCACTACTGTTTGGGGGATGAAATCCACTTTACCTCTGAGGGACCTTGGGGGCCAAGAAGCCCTGCTGGTACCTCCTGTAAGTCTTACGCAACAGAATTCCTGAGAGCTGGTCGGAGGCCTTGCCCCCTTTATTCACTACTCTGCAAATGCGACCACAGGTTTCCGGGACGTTATAGTTAAGAATTAGCATTTAAAAAACCTTAGAAATTCACGGGAAAAAGACAAAGGTTAGAGTGACGTTATAGTTAGGCTGACATTTCACGCATACAAAACCAGAGAAATTCAGCTATTATAGTTAGCTGAGCTACCTATAACCCGCGCCCCCGCAATGCACTGCTTATGACGTCACATATTTCATCACTCATGACATGGTCAGTGACATCACTGATGACATCACATTTCTTCCTTCTGCTTCCCTTACTCTCCACACTCTATGATTCCTTTCTTTTCCCAGGGGCAAGCAGGTCAGGCTCCCACATATGAATGAATGAATGAATTTAAAATGTATATAGCGCACAAATGCCAGGAGGCGTCTAGGCGCTGCAGCGGAGGAGAAATGCCTAAAAGAATAGATTAGAACTGGAAAAGACAAGTTTTTAACGCCTTTCTGAAAGAGAGGAGAGTAGTACTGTTCTTTATGGATAGCGGGAAGTGAATGCCACAGTTTGACGGTGTGGAAAAAGAAGCTGCTTCCTCCCCAGCGTATCCTTCTGAATTTGGGTACCTGGAGAAGTTTGCTCGTAGCTGAGCGAAGTGTCCTGTTTAGATGATACCATAATAGATGCTGTTTAAAGTATTCAGGTCCTGTCCCCTGAAGAGCTTTGTATGCCGGACATAAGGCCTTGAATTCGGCTCTCTTCTTTACCGGTAGCCAGTGAAGATGTTTAAGGCCATGAGACACAGACTGGAACTTAGGGATATTCAACAACATCCGGCAGCGGAGTTTTGAACCTGCTGCAGTTTGAGGAGGTATTGTTTCTGTAAACCCAAATAAAGGGCATTACCATAGTCTAGTCTCGCCAATGTTGTTACCTGTGTTTTTACTGCAACTGTCGGAATATAAGGTTTCACCTTCTGAATCAATTTTAGAGTTAGGTGCACGTGAGAGGTGACCTTATTGGTTTGGGATTGAAACGTCAGGCCGTCATCAAAAAAGACTCCTAGATTTTTGGCCTTTTTTTGCTGGTTTGGGAGGAGTTCCCTTTGTCTGAGGCCACCATTTTTAAGACCACATCGAAGGGTCAGAACCCAGGAGAAGCACCTCAGTTTTGTTTCCATTCAGCCTCAGGCAGTTCGTACTCATCCAGTGATCCACGCTGGCCATACACCGACTGAAACGTGCCACTGTTTTATCTGGATTCCCAGAGATAGAGACTACGATCTGGGTGTCATCAGTGTAGGACACTAGAGAGAAGCCGAACTGCCTGATGACATCCGCTAAGGGGGTAACATACAGATTAAACAATGTAGGGCCCAAAGATAAGCTCTACGGGACCCCAGAGGGGAGTGAAAATTGCTTTGAGCATGAGTCATCAATTTGAACAAACTGTTGCCTATTATTAAGATAGGATTTAAACAAACTTAAAGCTCGGCCAGAGATTCCCTGCTTCTGTAGCCTTAGAACAAGTATGTTGTGGTTCACGGTGTCAAAGGCTGCCGATAGATCCAAAAGGATCAAGGCGGCCGGTGCACCGGAATCCAGTAAAGAGCGAAGCTCGTCTGCTGCCGTAACCAGACCTGTCTCCGTACCATGTCCCTGCCGGAAACCATATTGTGTGGAGTCAAGCAGATTTTCCGAGGCAACGAAGGATGTCAGTTGAAGGTTAATGATTTTTTCTAGAACTTTAGCTGGAAACGTAATTCTAGCTATTGGCCGATAGTTGCTATGTTCACTGGGATACAGACCAGTTTTTTTCAGCAGGGGAAGAACAGAACCCCTTTTCCACACCTCTGGAAAAATACCAGAATTGAAGATTTCTTTAAAAATCAAACAAAGTTGTTCACTAATTTCCTCAGCTGCTGATTGAAATATTGTTGGAGGACAAGGGTCAGAAGGAGCCCCCGATTTCACCTGTCTGACTATTTGCGTAACCTGTTTGATATTTGGAGGGACGAAGACAGTCAAGCCAAACTCAGGCCGTCCCGATGGGAAAGAAGATTGGACCTCTTGAGATTCATTGTTATTTCTACGAAAGGTATCATAAATAGAGAGTACCTTATCTCTAAAGAAATCTGCCAATTGATTGCAGAAGGCAGTGTTGCTGTTCAGTGTAGGTAGGGTCGGAAGTGTCACTAATTCCTTTAATACTGAAAAAAGTGTTTTACTTGATTTGCCAGCCTGCTCGATTTTGTTAGAGAAGTAGCTAAATTTTTTCTCTATAATAATTTTTTTGTTGACATCAATGACTGCATATAGCTTACTTTCTCCATATCTAAATAGGATATTCTCCAACGCCTCTCTGCACGTCTACATTTTTATTTCTGAGTGCGCAAGAGAGTCCTCAAACCAAGGTTCTGATTTCTTTGATCGTTTGCTGGTGAATGTTTTCTCAGGGGCCAGACTTTTTATCGCAGTTGTTAACCAATTATTAAAGGTATTAGTGGCAATGTTTACTTCAGGCATTAGTGTCGGTTTGGAGGCTGCCAAGGTTAATTGCAATTGTTGTGGGCTGTTTTCCTTCCAATTCCTCCCTTTAAAGGACCTAGAGATAGAGTGAGGGCGAGTAAGATGATGGGATGAGGTAAGTGAAAACTGAATAGCCTTGTGATCCGACCATGGAATTAGCAGGATCTCCTGCACTTTCATGAGTGGGGTGTTTAACCAATTTTGTCATCGAGGCGCTGGCCATGAGCTCCAATAGCGAGATTGTATGTTGGTCATTAGTGTTATCAAGAAGGTAATTTAAGTCGCCTAAAATAGTAAAATCCTGATAGTCGACACTGGACTCAATAATATGACCAATTGTCTCCACAAACTTATTCTTAGCTCCTGGTGGCCTATAGAGCAGTACGCCATTAAATGTATAATTTTCGCTAATCGGGATTCCAAAAGAAAGTAATTCGCAATCAGGGCCACCTCCTAACGTAGAGCTTTTTAACATCAGATTGTCCTTCATAATAATCGCTATGCCCCCTCCCCGTTTTTCTTGTCTAACATTCCTAGTTAGTAAGTATCCTTTGGGAATTGCTAATGATAGCTCCAGATCAGATGTATTATCTGCCCAAGTCACTGTGGAAAATGCCACATCTATGTTGTGAACTTCCAGATGTTCTGCAAAAGCAGTATTATGTTTGATTAAGGAACGTGTATTAAGGAGTAGGCCACACAGGGATTTTTGTGCAACTGTGTGTGAGTCAAAAGCCTGCTGTGTTCTCAAGCTGCATCTCGTTTTTGTGACGTGAAACTTCATGTCACAACGAGGGCAGATATCAGGTTCTTGCAATAAATCAATTTTTAGACAAGGTTCCTTTTTTTTCGGGGTTACGATTTAAGAAAGTGTCTCTGGTATATTTTAGAGTAGAGTCTGTACCTAGGGATGAACAGACAGGGGGAATGGCCCTGGGCCCAGCCCAGGCGCGGACGGGCGCAGACGGGCTTGCCTTTGGCGCGCCTTCGGCCTGCCGCCTGCGTGTGTCCGCTGCTCGTCCGTTCCGGCATGCTGCTTAAATAGCAGTGAGTCGGGCTTCCCGCGCACACCTCACCTACTGCCCCCGGAAGTTCTCAGAAGTACGTCCGGATATTAATCACCAACCTCACATTACCATGCAAGGAGCCCACAATCTTGGCAGGTTGCGTGCTGATGTCGCTTTAAAAAAAGTAAGTGAAAATCTATTCAATAGCGCCATTGAAATGAGTCTGCAAATGAACTTCCAGGTGCCTACTCAAGTTGCATCTCGTTTTTGTGAAGTGAAACGTCATGTCACAACGAGGGCAGATCTCAGGTTCTTGCAATAAATCAATTTTTAGACAAGGTTCCTTTATTTCGGGGTTAAGATTTAAGAAAGTGTCTCTGGTATATTTTAGAGTAGAGTCTGTACCTAGGGATGAACAGACAGGGGGAATGGCCCTGGGCCCTGTCCATGCGCGGACAGGCGCAGACGGGCTTGCCTTTGGTGCCTACTAGCTGGCGGGGTTATTCAGCACAGTTCATTACACTGAGGCATCTTGGGACGAGTAGTCCCTGCTGGGGTGACCAGGCAAGGTCGAGACTAATAATCGGAGATTTAGCGCATTAAGTGTGCTCCTGAGATTCCACATGTACTCTGGTACTAGCAGCCCTTCCCGACCTTGTCTGGGAGCAATCAGGCTTCCCCGCCCCCCGCCCGCCCCGACATTGTGCAGCAGCCGGGCCCCCCGCCCGCCCCGACATTGTCAAGCAGCCCGGGCCCCCGCCCGCCCCGTCCCCCGCCTGCCCCGACCCCCGCCTGCCCCGACCCCGGCCTGCCCGGAGCCTTACCTCAGCTGCCGCTCCTCCCCCGCGCTCCTCATTTCACCGCTCCGCCGCTCCTCGCCGCTTACCGCTCCTCCCGCCTGTCCGCCGGTCCTCACCGCCATTCCGCCGTTCGTCACCGCTCCTCCCCCGCGCCATGTCCGCCGCTCCCCCTCGCGTTCCTGGACGCCGCTCCTCCCCGCGCTCCTGACGTCAGCACGCAGGTCGCGGCCGGCGCTACTTCGAAGGGACTACTTTTTTTTTCATGTAAATTTTTTAAATAACGCATATTTTTATACTTTATATAGCCTATGTCCATCTGCACATCCTGACGATTACAATGATGTATCGGGTGTGTGAATTGGCGCTGTGGTTCCCGAGTTTACCTGCCTCAAAGGTGCAAAGTTCTTCCTTTATAATAGTAGTATAGATTATATTTGTGTTTAGTATTTGTAACGTTAATGGTGATCATTATTGATTTATCTGTGCCAAAACCCAGAATTGAAAATCTGTTAACTCAATGTATATATATGAGAACGCAAAAAAATAATTACGGACTCTGACCTGTGGTGCTTTCATGTAGTGTAGGAAATAGATGCTTATCAGCAAGTCTCCCTTTTACCATATGTTATTGCAGCATGATTTATTTTAAACAGTGTTACCCGATTGGGTCAGCGCAACACTTTTTATTTTATGACTTTCTAGAAGTACCAGTTTCTGAACAAAATAAGGCAACACTTTTTTCTGTGTAATGCCCAGTGGTTTGTTTGTGCACTAGGCACTCAATGGGAACATCAGGATGCACTATGCATTTTTAAAAAGACATTCATAATATTTCCCACGTAGCACATTGTTTATGCAAAGTGATGCCAATGCATGACCACGTAATTTCAGGGAAATGTAATGCATTATTATTTGTAATCAAGAAACCCTTCTTTGTCTATGACTGAAACCAGGTATTTAAGTTGAAGAAAAATGGCTCTGAGTAGATTGAGAAAGGCTGCTGTGTCAGCCGAAACGGGTCTCTCTTGTCTGCCGGGTTGGAGGAGGCCCTATGAAATAAAAAAGCCTTTAACCTTGTTACCCTTGTGTGCGTGCTCTTTTCCATGTGGAGCAGAGATTTTGTCTGAGATACATATATATATATATATATATATTCACTGAAAAAACCATAGGTTATAGACCATATATAGTTAGGAATTAGCATTTACAAAACCTTAAAAATTCACTGAAAAAACCATAGGTTATAGACCATATATAGTTAGGGATTAGCATTTAAAAAACCTTATTTTACTCACACAAAACCATTGAAATTCCATATATAGTTAGTTGTACTAACTATATATCACGCACCCGCAATCCACTGCTGATGATGTCACATATTACATCATTCATGACATGGTCAGTGACATCACTGATGACATCACTGATGACATCTCAAATGACATCACTGATGACATCACTGATTACATCTCAAATGACATCACTGATGACATCACTGATGACATCATCCAGTGACTGTGTGTTTCTGTAAAGTTTAAATATGTTTTACATATTGAAGAATGAGTAGATGTAGAAGTGTCTGGATGAAGGATTTAGTAGGTGCGTGACTGACTGTATGAGTGAGTGATTAAATGTGTCTCACTGAGTGCATGGGTTAGTGACTAAACTGTCTTAATTTGTGCATCATTATGTCTGTTGTTCTGTAAACTGCTGCATGTGTTGATCAGTAGCTATATGAGTAACTATATAGGTTATTGATTGGTTGCCCAAGCATTTGTATGGGAGACTGAGTGTGTGTGTGAGTGGCTGGGAAGTGTATGACTCTGTGCATAGATGTATGGGTTCAAAAGTGCATGTTGGAAACAGCTGTATGGGCGGTTGACTGTGTGCATGACTGTATTGGTGAGTGAATAGATATCTCAGTGCTACATGTCAAATTAAGTACATATGTAAAATACAGTACATGTGAGAGTTGACATATATAAATAACTGTGCATAAGAGCCAGTGAATGTGTGAGTGGCTGTATGGATCATTGTGAACTTGTATCCAGGATTGTATAAGTGAGTAAATATGTTTTAGTATTTGTTTGAATAAGTAAGTAAGGTGTGTTTAACTGTATAGTTAAGGAAATGGAGGTGTGATTGATTGTTTGCATGACTGTCTAGGTGTGTGTGTAACTTCATGGATGAGTGACAATCTGTGAGTCTGTGTTTACACTGAGTGTATCTAAGGTTATATTAGAGTCTGAAGAGGTTCATCGTATTATCACAACAGTGATGTCATCAGTAATGTCATTTGAGATGTCATCAGTGATGTCATCAGTGATGTCATTTGAGATGTCATCAGTGATGTCATCAGTGATGTCATTTGAGATGTCATCAGTGATGTCATCAGTGATGTCACTGACCATGTCATGAATGATGTAATATGTGACATCATCAGCAGTGGATTGCGGGTGCGTGATATATAGTTAGTACAACTAACTATATATGGAATTTCAATGGTTTTGTGTGAGTAAAATAAGGTTTTTTAAATGCTAATCCCTAACTATATATGGTCTATAACCTATGGTTTTTTCAGTGAATTTTTAAGGTTTTGTAAATGCTAATTCCTAACTATATATGGTCTATAACCTATGGTTTTTTCAGTGAATTTCATTGGTTTTTTAATAGCTAATATCAAAACCTTTACAATGTATTATTCTTTAAAAAGAAAAATATTTTTTACATGTTTTTTATACAATTTTTTTTGTATTTTTTTTTGTTTCGCTCCCAGTACGCGTACCGGTTAGCTTCCCGTTAGCTCAATCCGGAGGCGCGACCCGGTACGCGAACTGGTAAACGTTCCTTTTGCGCACCTCTCGCGTTACAAAACAACATCGCGACGCTTCGCGTCAGCATGACGTTTCGCGTTCTTGCGTAATACGTCATATTACGTGCTACGTTCGCGTACCCGGAAGCGCAGCGGTACGCGAACCGGAAGCGATCCGCGGCGCGGCGCCGACCGCGTAATGTAAACATAGCAGGTCATGTGACTCGGTAATAACACTTTTCATTGGTTCATTTCACTTTTGGTTTCCTACTGATGTAATACAAGGTCATGTGATCTAAAATGGACACTTTTCATTGGTTTAGAACTTTTGTTTTTCCCAAATGATGAAAAACCCTCCTTCTTTCATCACTCTGACTTTCATCTTGGTGAGAGAAAGACCCTTTATTGAGACTTTGTGATGGCTTCATTAGTAGCTTCAGCTGGTGCTAGCCCACCACCTCCACCAAATCCAAGAAAGAGAGGACCACCTGCAGAAGTAATTCTGCAAGAAGAGGAAGAACAGGAAGAGGAGGAAGAGGAGGAAGAGCATGAGTTTTTGCCAGAGGAGCCCAGGAGGTACAATCGACAGGAGAATTATATCTGGCAATTCTACAGAATTCCTGAGGGGCAAAAGAAAGTGAATGCTCGTTACGTGTTTTGCCGCATATGCGGTGATAGATTGTCAAGGGGCACTGATAAAAAATATAGTTATGGCAATCATACTATGCATCGGCATATGAGTAGGTGGCACCCAAATAATTATAGTGCTGCCCAGCTACGTGACCAACAACAAAATCCCCTACAAATGGCAAGAAGATCGGTGGTTCCAGAGGTGTCGGGACCAGAGGCGAGGGAGGTGATTGCAAACATCCAAATGTTGTTTGGGCACGTAAAACAAGTGTGCGTGGAATGTGGCGCTTTCATCTGCTACAGAGAAAGTAGCATCACTTTGATTTTGCGAGCAATTCAAAATCATATTAATGTTTGCACAAGACGCACCAAAAAATAAATTCTTTTTTTTTTTTGCTCCTGTTGAGCCCTTTATAATGGATCGTTTTTGTTTCCCCCCCCCCCAAAAAAAACCAAAAAAATTTTAAAAACGTTCAGAAAATACAAAAAAAGTAAAAAAATGTTCAAAAAATACTAAAAAAAATATAAAACAACAAAAACATTAAAAAAAAAGTTCTTTTCAGAACTAACTCCCCATTATAAAAAAATTGGTAGAATATTTGGAACTCTGCCAACCTCTATTTCTCTTAGTTCGCTCCCGGAGCGCTACCCGGTACGCGTACCGGAAGCTAACCAAAAAAATATTTTTTAAAAAAGAACAGTAACTATAAGGGAAGGAAATACACAGTTATGTTAAAAGAAAGACAGCTCTAGGGAGTAAACTAAGGATACTGTTACCTACAATCCACTGTTGATGATGTCACATATTACATCATTCATGACATGGTCAGTAACATCAACAGCAGTGGATTGTAGGTAACAGTATCGTTAGTTTACTCCCTATAGCTGTCTTTCTTTTAACATAACTGTCTATTTCCTTCCCTTATAGTTACTGTTCTTTTTTAAAAAACATTTTTTTGATCAGTCATAAACAGTGACATTAATAGAAACAGAGAGAGTGAACAAGAGTGAAGAAATATGGTCCTCCTCAGCCACCCTCAGAAAACCAAGGGGGTCAAGATACATCTACCGTGCCCCCTTCTACCCATTCTGAACATTATTTGCCCTCCATCTTGTATCTTGATTCGAACGAAACACAAAATGGTGGACTGCCATAACGCTGCTGGTTTGCGAACCGGGCAACTTCCCAGGAAGCGGTCCAAAAAAAAAAAAAGTTGGGAAAGTAATTCACAGACACTAAGAGTAATAGAGATGGAGTGAGTGAACAAGACTGAGGAACTATGAGAACAGAGGGACTGAGAAAAAGAGTGGAAGGAGTTGAGTAAATAGGTAATAGAGAAAGGAATGAGGAAAGTAGCAAAGGCAGGAAACTGAGGATTAAAGAAGTGAAGCAGTGGATCTAATAGTAGGTGAATGTGATAGAAATGTAACGAAAAGAGTACAACTATTTACCTTGTAATTGCCGTTAAATTAATCACATTTTATTTCTATACTTTCAATCTGTGAAAGAGAGAACCAACATTTGAAAAAAATTAAAATATGTATTTAAAAATTACAAAAGACAAGGGAAAATATTGAAAGACAAATAGTTTTTCAACAACTTTGACACTGACAGAAGCTTCTGCTTCTCCAGGTCCTCTACACAATCCTAAAGATATACATTTTAAACTAACAGTATCTTGATGCAGATGAAGTGAGGCCTATCTTAAAACATGGTGCATCTTTTGCATTTTTCTTGTTTCAGAAAAGTGTCGCTTCAGTATGCCAATAACATGTCTCCTATCCAGAGATTTGTTTGAGGTGAGGCCTACTCAGAGTTCAAGATGAGATTTACACTTGTTGAAGTGTACAGAGGAGATAATATCTGTGAAAGTCTACTAATGAAGTGAGTCATGTCCACTGCACTCTTCAACAAAGTAGAAACCTCCTATGTTTCCCTGGACAGACCTAAACTTGATCTGCACAATGTGATTCGTAATGATAGGAAACTCAGGTGATGTAATTGAAATATGTGCAATTTATTTTGCTCATTTCACAATCACATCACTTGTGTTTCCTTTGCTTAGGTATCTCATTGTGCAGATGTAGTCCAGCATATGAAAGAATACGTAGAAGTGCAGCACTGCATACAATAAATTTAACACTTACAGAAAACTCACCTTCTCCATGCCTCCTACACAGTTCTACATATACATCATAAATGCAAACAGTACAGAATTAATTATACATGTTAAATGGTTTATTTTTGCTGTTCTCAGAATGTATCAAAATTCACTAAAAACAGTGACTTGAAGGTATTCATCATGTAACAGCGGGGAAAAAAAAACACAATCAAAATGATTGTGTTTAAAAAACCCATACAACATCAGAAAATAAAATTCAGAACTCCTTAAAGTTAACTTACTTTCCATGACGTCCAAGGATGTCCTATGAACAGCTTACACTCTTTTGTGCTGTTATTACTTTCAGCCCGCCACTTTCTGAAAGAAAACCTCCATCGTTTTTAAAAACACGTTACATGCAATAAATGACTTCTTGCTCTCTACCACTATTTTCCACAAGGCCAAATCTAGTCAGAGATATTTATAACTCTTGGATTTCTTGTAAGCCAATCCCATCATTTGGCATTTCCGCAACTTTCAGAATTAAAATGTTGAAGATCATTTTCACAATCCTGGAATAGTAATATCTTCCCCTTCTTGCTCAGTCATGTTCTACATTTCCTATGACACTGATACTGCTTAATATGAAGCAGACTTACACTACCTCTATGAGTACTACAATTATTTAATTCTCTACATCACTTTTAATCACAAAGCAATGTAAAACAGTAGACAGCATTGCAGACTTACATTCCCTCTACTCCATGTTTTGATTGGCTGCTTCAATTAGCTTATGAAAAGAAACAGTTTTTCTGAACTCATTTAAAGTGCACATACATCTCCATGATGTCCAATCCTATGATTAGAAGTTATGTCTCTGAACTACACTTATCCTCAAGGCCAAATTGTGTAGGAGCCATTAGAACTTCTTGAAATTCCACAGATCATATCCCGAGATTATTTTCCTAAAATGTTGGTTTTAAAAACACCAGGTAAGAGTTTTTAAGGTCATACGGCAATTTTTTTTTGAAAATTAAAACAGAATCATTGCAGAATGACCAGCCATTTCTAGACTTTAAATAAGCTGTGTAATGTCCTGATGATATTGAAGGGCCGTCATGATATATAATTGCTGTAGTTACAAAAGTCCTTCCTGATATTGACAACTGCGAAGCTACAAAATTTTTTATTAAAGTTGTCAATTTTGTTCCATCAGGCCTACATCGTTGGAACATTAAAATGACGTACTGGCCATATGTTCGTATAAATAATGTGGACATCATTTCAGATTTACATTGGCTACACTCCATGTTGTGATTAGCAGCTTTTACTAGCTTATTAAAGGAGACTGATTTACTGTCTGGCAAAGTTAAATATATAAATCTTTCTGAGTCTACACTAGTAGTACTTGATACCATACAGTTCTCGCAGTCATGCTGCCATTGATAAGAAAGCCCAAACAGCTGATCTACATCTACACCTTCAGCATGTAATACATCAAGCATATACATTAAAAACTCCTGACAATCTTGCTGAATATTTTGAGAGAATTGTGTTTGCCCTGAACATCTGTCTAACAGATTTCGAATTTCAGACACACTTTCTATTTTTGTTCTATCTGTGCTACATTTCTCTAACACAGAATTCAACAAACTGCAAAATCTTTGATCAGAATTGACCACAATCTCTTCTTTTACATTTTTTAGAGAAAACAAAACATTAATTACTACATTAGCATAGCAGTTGACACCAGAACTGTTTTCAAACTGAAAACCAACAACATCTTCAACAGAATCCTCTTTGTTTCTGCTTGTAATTTTAGGTTCATTCACTTTTTGTCTTTTTGCTACAACCTCCCCAGTATTGTTCTCATTTCTTCGTTTCCGGCCTACCAGACGTTTCTCAAACAAAGGAAACTGAGGCAAATGTGGCGCATACTCTCTTCTTAACCTATTGTATTCCTTAACACAATCTAGATCTGCACAAATGTTTCTGACATCACACTCAATCAAGTACAATCCCGATAAAGTTCTAACTCGTGACAATGCCACATATGCCATACCCTCCTTGAACACAGAACTGCCAATATTCACCAATGCAGTGTCTACACTTAAACCTTGCGATTTATGAATTGTCACCGCATATGCCAAGCAAACAGGGAACTGCTTACGGCGAACATATAAGTCTTTTACAAGCAAAAATCTAGCAGAACAACGAGCAATTAGCTGTACTTCCTCAATGCCATCAAATTTAATTTTTAAAAATTCTATTCCATCTCTATTTCTGTATTTCACAAAATCAACAACATTACCCATTGATCCATTTACCAGACCTCTTTCAACATGTAAATTCCTTCTTAAAATTATACGGCAGTTCAAGCACACATTCAGAGTCTTTTCAAAACCTGCAGTTTTAGATATACTCTTCTCTAATGAATCCAATTTTGTTTTCAGATTCTCAGACAAAATAATTGTTGATCCCATATGCTCTACTCTATCAATAGCTTCCACTTTCACAATCTCTTGCTTTTCTAAATGCAACATTTTGTTGTTAAATTTGGCACATTCTGCAAGAGTTGGCATCAAACATATTCCAGATTTCTTATCAGTAATTTTCTGAAAAATATTCTCAGGCACAACATCTTGTTCTGGATATAAATTTGACAGTAATCGTGCATGTAAAGCTTCTTTCCCATGCTCGGTCACTTTTCCAATTCTAACATCTTGTAGAATAGTCTTGTAAACTTCATCCTTTGCCTGACGCATATTTTCATGCAGTTCAGCATAATTGAAGTTTAACCATATATTGACGTTGCCAATGCTGCCTAGGCACTTCCTGGTATCTTCATGCGTGAGCATTTTGAACACAGGTTGCCCTTTCACTGGTGTCAGCTGCAGAAGATCTCCGAAAACAATGATGTGTTTGCCACCAAATAACACATCATACTCTGTTTTGAGAACTTCTTGCATCCTCAAATGCACAAAGGCAAGCATGACATTGGAAACCATGCTTACTTCGTCAATGATAAGAAGTTTCATTTTCCTCAAGATTCTTGAAACTTCAAAACAAGCATCTCCAGATAGCTTGTGATATTCTAATTTGTTGTCATGCTCCACTGGCAGCATCAGTAAACGATGTAAAGTAATCCCTTTAATATTATGTGCTGCCAGTCCAGTTGGAGCAGTGACAACACAAGACAGCGATGACTCTGTCCTTTCCTGCAAATAGCATGAAATTGCTTTAATGAGGAAACTTTTTCCAGTTCCCGCTTCTCCACTCACGTACAGTCGGACAGGCTTCAACGACGTACATGAGCACTCTTTCTTATCATGACTTAATCCATGATCAATTTGCATGGTAACTTCGTCATATATTTTCCTCTGCTCAACGTTGAGTTGCCTTTCCAACTCTTCTAAGTTAACCGCATCCTCTTGAGCATGTGCCATGGCTCTTTCCACCTCATTCATAGCAGTGGCAGCTTCATTTTCAATAAGAGGTCCTCCTAGTGGATCCTGACTCAATGAAGCAGAACTCTGACTGTCCTGAGAACTGTCTCTGGCAATCTCGGCTGCAATCGTTGCTTCCTGCTCAATTTCCGCATTCAACATTTCTACATATTTGGGAAAAGCAGGACATTCTATGGTCTCCTTGGCGGCATTGAAAGAGTCTTCATAACAGAGGAAATCTCCAAGCAGTTCCTCTTCTGCACGCCAAGGCTTGAAAAGTTGCAAAAGTGCTAAATAGAAAAACTCCTTTTTTTCAGGAGATTCGCCACTCAATTTTCGATGGTTTATCAAGTGGCATTTTCTTTGCTTGACCAGACATCCCTCACTTCCTATTACAGCATACACTCCTTTCTCAGTATCTTCTTTGATGTTCCTCTTGAACATGTAATTTTGCAGAACCTCATACAGACAAACATTCTCTAGGTGACTGCTTCGATTTGGATAATATGTATCCAACATGTTTGTCTTCAAAATGTCGGTACTGTTTGGCTCCTTTTCCGCCAAATACTCAATTTCCCGCACAGGTTTGAGAACTCGATTACGCGTTGCAGCAAGACCAAGACTCGCCCAAACGATACTCCTGGACTTGGCATAGAGACTTGCTGAAGACAACCGGTCAGAACATTCGTACGCTCCGATTTCTCGATGCGACAACATCTTCAGACTGAAACTGTACAACTTCTTGCTGAGGCTCTTTTCATGGGAAATGTCCTCCCACATATCCTTCAATTCTGTCTTCTCTTTTTTGGTGATGTAAGACGTCACATACCGAGCCACAGCCATACAGTTATCAGCCACAAACTGTATATCCATGTTAGCATTCCACATGGACAAAATCACCGGGTTGTAGTCGTTGATGTACTTGGACTCTTCGTTCCTCTTCAAATTGTAAGTGTTTTTAGGTGATTTCTTCATCACATTGTGTCGCAGCGAAGACATCAAACTGTTTACTCTTCCTTTAGAAATCACCGGTCGTGGAAAGCCGAAACGACATTTGGTGTAGAACTTGTCTTTCTTTCGGAATTTACGACGGCAGTACTTTCCACATCGATGGCTTTGGAAACGCAGAACTTTTTCTCTTAGGCTTTTCTTCTCCTTTGCGTTTGGAACAGCACACGTAGAATACTGTTGGATGAAACTCATCACTGAGTCTTCTGGATCCGTTCCAAATTTAGGTGCATCCTTGATCCACAGCAACATATGTATATGAGGAGCACCTCTTGCTTGGTACTCCTTTCTCCAGAAGAAATCCAACACCTCTCCAAGAGGTGGATTCTTCTTATTCATGATGAAAGACATCATAGCTTCAAATCTATGATTGAAGTACCTACATACATTGACTGGATCCAAAGAGCACAGTTCTCCGGGTGTCTTGAATTCGATGTTTTCTACGTTAGCATTTGCCTCTCGTAGAAATTCAAGTAAGTCTTCCCAGCCATACTCGGCACAGCTCAGAGTGAGGAACCATGTGGGAGTACCTAAGTTCCTCAGCATACATTTTAAATCACCATGACGACGGTACCAGTACTCATTAGTACCACGCTGACACGCCATGAGATTAATCAGGTGAGAATCCAAAATACTATCTTGGACATTCACTTTATCCATAAAATCACTTGCCGAGATGTTTTGCATGTGTATACCACTTTTCAAGATGTGGTTCACTGCATATGACAGTCCAGACAGATCGCTTTCAAACAGGAGATGAAACAAATAAGGAATGCATTGTCGAAACCTAGCATCTCCTGCATACAATCGCAAAGTCCGGTATTCAGAAGCAGGAATTTGATGAGGTCGCTCATCATATCTTCCTCCCTGACCTGTTGGAAAAAGCTGTGGGAAACACCGAGCTTCCAAACTTTCCTCCCAAACACTAATGGGACTCCCTTTGGCTTGTTTCATTTGAAACAACTCAATAGCATTCCCCATGACTTCCTTTGAATGCAAAGGATGAACACTATAATGTTCATATATTTCCTCACTAGTAGAGGGTTCTACTTTCTCAATTTGACCAGCACACAAATCGCTATCCTCTTCCTCACTTACTTCCTCTTCTGCAACATATACATTCTTATAGTATTTATTATTTTTTTTCAAATACAATGTTGCCTTTTTAACTTTCCTAACATCTACTAAATCTTGCCATATTTTCTTATTCTTTGTCGGAACCCCATTAACTAAGATAACCAGAGGTTCCTCTTCCACTTTTTCTACTCCAATTGTGTTAATGTTTTTCTTGAAATCTAGAGGCAAATAAACAACTCTTCCCTTTAATCCTCTCTGTAAATCTGATGGAGGCAATTTCCCTGTCTTTGGCTCCATTCTTACAATAGCCTGAAAGGGATGGATACTTTGAATCAAAATAGATTCATAAGTATTTAAGTCCTTCAATTCAGAAGGAATCTCAACCAATTCCAGATTATTATGAACTGCTCTAGCAGGCATCTGGTTTTGTTTTAATTTGTTACAACAATAAGTACACACACGTTGATCCAATCCCAAATCAAAACAATTTTCTACCATCAAGTATGTTGCAAAATCCTTCCATTCACTATTATTTTCCCTTTCACTTTTTGCATATAAATCCACTAACTTAGTCTGATTCTTATAATAAGTGCGTCTACAACACACACAAGTGAAATTAGGCCTCTCACTTGATTTCATGTCAAACGTCGCAATTTCCCTCTGGAAATTATCTGTACTGGAAACCTGTACACTATCTTCCAAATGACCCTCTACTTCTTGCTCAATTTCAACATTCTCCTCTTTACTTCCAAAGTAACAAAACTCAATTTCTTCACATATATTCTTCACATCTATTTCAGAACCATGCAAAAGAGCAGCGCATAATTGTTTCAGCATAATTGCTGGACTCTTAGCATAATACAACAGTCTAACTAACTTCCTCACTTTGTTATGATGCACTGCTAGCATCCTGAAATGATGAAAAACACTCTGGCATACTCTCCTGGAAAGACAAGCCAGTGAATGACCATGCAAACCTGTCACTTCTCTCACTCTGCAAGGATCTAATTCTTGCAACAACCTTATTTTCTGCTTCAAACTTTTCTTGTTAAATGTCCGTACAAAATCACAAAGCAAATTGATGGAATCCTGTCGCACACTGCAAATACTACTACACTTCCAGGTGTACACAGGACCCTTAGCACGTCTTCCTAAAACCTCATTACCTAACAACTCTTCTGCCTCTGTTGTCACAAGTTTTTCTTTTTCAACTGGACAACCATCTTTCACTTCATAAGCACGACCACTGATGTCAACTGCATGCACCAAATCATTATCCTGGAAATAACTCTCTTCATTAAAAAATGCCTCACAGCTTGAACTATGTATCCATTCTCCAGAAAAAACTTCACAAAAATTACTACGATTAACTATTCTCTTCCATCTACTATTTCTTTTGAAATCAAAAATTGCCTTGTTTAGCTTCCTAATTCTATTGATTATCAAAATAAATAACTTACGTTTAATTTCAAAAGCCTGATCAATAACTTTCTCAACTTTTTTTTTCTCCTATAAAAAACTAATTTCTGTTGACCTTTCTTAATATTTTTTAACAAATTGCCAATTATCCTGTTACGGAACATTCGTTTACGAATCTCCGTAAACTGTTGTTTCCTTCTACTATCATGCACAGATTTATCTCTTGCTCTAGCAGTAACATTTTCATTTGTCCTTTTCTTTCCATTTGATTTACTTGTCATTTTATGGATTGAAACATTTTCTGTACTAATATTTTTTTTATTAGAAATATTTCTTATGAAATATTTAGAGCTCTTACCCGGTGCTTTCTTCATGGCTTGAGAAATCTTTTTGTTAGAGGACTGCTGCATTTTTTTTTTCTCCTGCTGTCTTTGACGTTTTGCAGCCTTCATCTCTCTTATTTTTGTAGGCATAGTTGAATCTGAGGAAAAATATAATAAAAATGTTATTAAACATTATTATCAAACAGTAAATCAGTAATAGTGATCAAAAACTTAACACACTACTTGACATTTTAAATAGAATATTTTTTAGTCCTTGCAAATTTACAATACAGAAATAGCAGAAAAGAAATGAGATTTATATTTATGTTACCTATGCTATTTTATATGTGAATCTGATCTAATTTTATGAGCATATTTTAATATTTTATTGAAGACACTACACATAACCTGTTTTTGAAGGTGTCTTTATTTTTAAATTAAACGGTTTACCTTTTTACTTTTTATTGATTATAAAATTTAAAAATAAATGTTTATAATTCCAAAGGCTCAAGCAGGTCAGCTTCCCATCCTATATCATATAATTCGGACAAATCTGCATCCTCATCACGCTCTTCTTCATCCTCAGGATTTAAATCATCCAATGGATCAACATCCACTGATGTTTCAATTACAAGTTCAATGATGAGGTCAAAATCAACTGATTGCAGATTGTCGCTCATGTTGAGGTTGTCTTTATCTTTAAAGAAAGACAACAACAATGAGATGTTGCAGAGTAAGAGACAAATCTCACAGATTATAATAGTAAAATTATTTAACAGGAGTAACATTTTGCAGCTATTATTTAGCCATGTCCAGCGATGCTGAGCAGGTGAAGCCTATGTCTAATTTTTCACTGAACAGGACTCATCTGTTCTTAACCTTGGATAAGCCTCAACGACTCTGTGTCCCCTGCACATACTCAAATGTTAAAGTGCAGATTTATATTAAATGGCACATCCCCAGGCATGCACCAGTTAATGTGCACCACTGCTTTACCACCCATGGTGTGCCGCATTTACAATCAGATAGGAGAAAGCTGCTTCAAAACCCTGCGCCTGCTTGAAGCTGGCATAGGTCTTGACGCAGCATTGTATAGATGGGGCACCCCTGATCCTTGCTGGAGCTGCATCGCACTTACGATACAACTCCAGCAATGCGCCACCTTTACGGCACAGATGCGTCACGCATCTGTGCCTTTTTTGCCCCATGCTGCGCCGCATTGTAAATGCAGCACACCATGGGTGGCGGAACAGTGGCGCAGGATGACTGTCACATCCCTGGGGATGCGCCACTCATCATAAATCTATCCCTAAGCTTCTTATCTTGTTACAGATGAACTGCCATATGTATCATCAAAATATTTTACATATTATAAATAGCAAATTTTAAGGAATAAATAGCGATTCTTTACTATTCCTAATTTGCAATGAGCAAATTGCTAATTGCAAATTACCCATTCATTTCCATAGGCTAGGAGGCTCATAGGAATTAATGTTGCAAGTTGTGATTATCAATTAGCTCATCACAAAATAGGATTTTTTTCAAGCGTGCAGGGGTATCTCAAGAACACCCTGCTGCACCCCTGAAAAAGAAATTTGGGAGCACATGGCACACCTACATGCCCTAATGGCATGTATGGGCGTCATATGGGACCTTTTTTTTAAAAAAAAAAAAATGCTTTTTGAAAAGAATTCGCAAATTACCACAAACTAGAAGTTGGTGGTAGTTTCCAAATCCTTAATATCATTTTTTACATATTTTTTTTTGATACATTGCATTTAAGGAATCACAAATTTTGAATTATTGACATTTTAAGTAATTTCCACATGTGCACTGTTTTCTAAATATAATTTGAAAATCGTTTTTGGGGAAAAGTAATGGTTTGCAAATTTATGACAAGGACATAATGGTGTATGCTTCTCTATAAGGCATTTCAGTATCTCTAATGTCATTTTTCCCATATTACATTATAAGACCTTTCCCCATGAAGCACATTCCTTGTAAATATGCTCCCACCAGTGCATTGCAAATTTAGATTTTGACTGTTTCAGACACATAGCCATGTTGAAAGTGACCCAAAAAAATTGCAAACGTTTTAAAAAAAACATTCATGTGTCTTAATGACATTTTAAGTCATTTCCCCATGGACAATGTTTTCTAAGTGGCACAAAAGAGGTATACACCTATCATAAATCTGTCCCTAGCATTATAAATGATTAAATCAGGATGACAATAAGATGTGGCCTATCCAGAGGTTTGTTTAAGGTGAGGCCTACTCAGGATTGCAGATTAAAGTTATGCTTGATGAAGAATACAGAGGAGATAATTTATTGTAAAGGCCTACCAATGAAGTAAGTGATTTCTACTTCATTGCACCAGTCATCATAAATGTATCCGTAAGCTTCTTATCTTGTTAGACATCAACCGCCATATGTATCATATAACTATTTTGCATTTCCAAAAAAGCGAATTTTAAGGAATAAATAGCGATTCTTTACCATTCCAAATTTGTTTGAGAAAATTGCTAATTGCAAATTACCCATTCATTTCCATGGGCTAGGAGGCTCATATAAATGAAGGTGCAATTTGCGATTAACAATTTGCTCATCACAAATTAGGAATTTATTCCAAAAGTGCAGGGGTGTCTCAAGAACACCCTGCTGCAACCCTGAAAAAGAAATTTGGGGGCATATGGCGAACATAAATTTTAACAACATTCCTTTACCTCAAAAACGATTTTCAAATCATAACTTCAAAACACTACACATGGGAAAATTACTTAAATTGTCCTTAAGACACATAAAAGCGTTTTTTGATTGGCTTTCCTGCATGGTAGGGTCACTTTTAACATGGCTATGTAACATAAACATTCAAAATCAAAATTTTCAATGTACAGGTGGGAGCATATTTACAAGCAATTTGCGCCACAAAGAAAGGTCTGACATTAAAATGGGAAAAATAACATCAGGGACAGTCAATTGCCTTATAAAGAACCATACACCATTATGTCCTTCTCATGAATTTAAAAACAATTCCTTTTTCCCAAAAACGATTTTCAAATCATAATTTCAAAAAACTGCACATGAGAAAATGACTTAAAATGTCAATGAAACACATGAAAGCGTTTTTTTATTGGCTTTCCTGCATGGTTGGTTCACTTTTATCATGGCTATGTAACACAAACATTGATAATTAAAATTTTCATGCACATGTAAGAGCATATTTACAAGCAATTTGCGCCACAGAGAAAGGTCTTACACTAAAATGAGAAAAATAACATCAAGGACAGTCAATTGCCTTATAAAGAACCATACACCATTATATCCTTGTCATGAATTTAAAAACAATTCCTTTTCCACAAAAACGATTTTCAAATCATAATTTCTAAACACTGCACATCAGAAAATGACTTAAAATGTCATTAAAACACATGAAATCATTTTTTGATTGGCTTTCCAGCATGGTTGCGTCACTTTTAACATGGCTATATAACAAAAACATTCAAAATCAAAATTTTCCATGCACATGTGAGAGCATATTTACAAGCAAATTGCGCCACATAAATCATAATTTTCTCCTTAAAGCACACTATTCTCTATCTAAAGTAAAGAAATATTTTCTCACCTTAGCAAATACTTTGAGTTTGAAAACAGTCTAAGAAACACACCAATTTGTCTTCAGCAGAGCAAAAGGTATGCACTCCAGAGTCTGCAGCTATCAAAAGCACAGAAATGGTGTAATTCTTCACACATATTTCTCATGTCACCCAATCAAAACTCTTCCCTCACTTTTTTTCAAATGAAAACCCTTCCCCCTCTGCCCTTTCTGCCTATTTTCCATAGCAACCAGCTCTTGGAGAAACTCTGGTGTTTGCAAATTCACACAACAATGTTGCAATTGAACTCTGAACTCTCAGTGCACCAGCATATCCAGTGCTTTCTTTCATTTAATGATTTTTTATTGACCACTCAAAATACATCTTTCAAACAACACATCTGTACACCCTAACTTTCTGTTTTCATCAATCAAAATCCACCAATCACTGTTACTACTTCATGAACACAGAAACTCCACAGTTTTTTTCATTTCAAACTCACATTTTTTCAACTACCATTTCATTGCCACACTTCATCTGACTGCAGGAGAACCTTCTCTCACCATGTTTTCTGTCTGGATTGTTGGTCATAGTTATATTCACTGGGCTCAAAGGTACGTTGAAAGCAGGAATTTACCTAACCTCAATTTACAAGATGTGGAAATTAAGTGGTTTGGCCACAGAGGATTAAAATGTCACCAATTGATACCATTGGTGAAAACCTTTATGCATTTGCCAAAACCTGACCTGTTAATTGTGCACTGTGGAGGTAATGACTTGGGCACTTTGACTGGTGTAGGTCTGGAAATGCTTTTAAAGGACACCTTTGAGCAATTAATGGCACTTTTTCCTCAGACTGCCTTGGTATATTCAAATATATGCCAAAGACAGAAATGGAGGTGGTCAAACCAATTTTGTCCACAAATTGAGAAGTCGAGGAAGCATGTAAACAAATCTGTTTCAGCTTACATGAGAGACCATGGAATGGGCTCCCTGTACAACAATAACTTGCGTTACTACATGCAAGATATCTACAGAGGAGATGGAGTTCACTTCTCAGATGAGGGCAACAGAATTTTCACTCTGAATTTAAGAATGTGCATTGGTACCTACTTATAAGTACCTAAATGTACCATAAACCCAAAAGCTCTTCTCAGAGCTACCCTACATCTAATCACTCACAATTATTATTTTACTCTAACTTTTTTCACTAATTTTCAACAAAGTACACTCCCTGGGGCGCTACCCGGTACGCGTACCGGGAGCTAACCTCGCGAAATTTTTAAAAAAAATGTTATTTTTTCGCACATATGGGCCTCATCAGCCACCCTCACAAAACCTAGGGGGTCAAGATAAGTCTACCGTGCCCCCTTCTACCTATTCTGAACATTATTTGCCCTCCATCTTGTATCATAATTCGACCGAAACACAAAATGGTGGACTCCCGTTACGCTTAAGGTTCGCGTACCAGGGCGCTCACCGGTTCGCGTACCGGGTCGCTTCCTGGGGAGCGCACCATCAAAAAAGGTGGGAAAGTAGTTCACACAAAAGCCACTTGAGACAATTTCACCAAATATAGATTAGCTCATACTACATACCAATCCCTACCATTTTCACAAATTTGATTGGAATTCCATTTAGCCATTTAGCCTGTAGACCTCTCTAAATACCGTGAGGTAAATTACTTCACAAAACACATCTGAAGTGTTGGAATTGACAACCAATTAAAATGTTACTTTCATTTTCTACTTTTTTTACCTGACATTTGATTGGTTATGTACCCGAATATATATAAAGGAAGAGAAGGAAACACAGCCATTTTGACTACTACTTCCTGGTGTACATTTCTATTAGAATTTTCATTAATAACTTCAACTTCTTTTTAAAGGTAAGTTGTTATTTTTAAAACTGAAGTATATTGTGCACTTTAAGTTAATATGGCAAACTTTTTCTGTTAGTTATATACTATCCCTCTGTAGTACTTATAAATTTAGATACACTTTTTTATATTCCTACTTCCACTCTGATACTATACACTGCCCAAAGATAAATTCTCTGTTAAAAACTGCCTATCTAGAATTAATCCCAACAGTGCCCTACCTCTACTAATATATATTTTTTTATGCAAATTTCAGGAAAAATGGAAAGTGAACAAAACATTTCATTTGAAATTGTCCTTCCAGAGTCCAACACAGAAATCATTGATCCAAATGAGATTGAATTTATGGATGAAACTTGGGACCAAGAACTACTGCAATGTGTGCAAGCAGTAGATAACCTCCTTGCAAATGAGGACATTTTACAACCTCAGAGACTACAATCTATATTCCATGATTATGAAATTTCTGACAATGAAATGTTAGAAAGTTTAATAAATTATGAAACACAATAAAAAAAGTTAAAAAAAAAAATAAATAATCAACAAAACCAACAATCAATTAACATACAGCATTTGAAAAGTCTATCATTCATTTTTTATTGTGATACGCTCCCCAGTACGCTTCCCGGTTCGCGTACCGGGCGCTAACCACGAAAAAAAACTTAGCGGGGCCCCTTTAAAGCCTCCATATCAAACCTAGGGGGTCAGGGAGTATCTACTATGCCCCCTTATGGTCATTTGCCCCTTCGCTTTTGCCTCCTCTTGTCTCTCGATCCTACCGAGAGACAAGATGGCGGCCGCTCCGGACTGTTTAGAATGTTGACAGACACCGGAGAGCCAATCAACTTCGCTACGCCCAATATATATTTTTTCAAAGTTAATTTTCGTAAAAACCACTGGAGCACATATCTTGAGACATAGCAAAGGCACATTGGGCTACCAGTACCTACAATTTTGCCAAGTTTGGTGGAAAACCATTCAGCCGTTCGGGCTAAAAGTGAGTCCAACCGCCCTATGGAAATTAACATGAGGAAAACACGTTTTGGGACCCCCTTTTATCTCGCCCCCCCCTTGACGAATCCCCCCCAAACTTTCAGGGAAAGACCGGAGCGCCGCGAGGCAAAGTTAAGGAAAATTTCAGGAAGATTCCTCAACCGGCGCCAAAGTTATTCCCAATAGAATGTTGCGATTTCCCTATGGAAAACAATCCTAACTATTTTTTAAATCTCAAATGCCTGCTTTGCTAACAGATTTTTTAAGCACAGGCTCTTTTGTCTCTGGTGGCCATCTTGGGAGACTGCATATCAGAATTTTTTTTATGAAATATAAGAGGATTTGAGAAGTCACTCAAAATGTGCCCTAATTTTTCTTTCTTCAGCACTAATCATAATTTCTATGGCAAAATGAACCCCCTCATTTTGTTCCTTTGCAAATTAAATGTTTTAAGTGTTAACACTTTATTCCAATGAAGATGACTTCAGGTGTGCCATACTTTTGTCATAAGTAAGACTGTTAGCGCTCTAGTTGTTCTTTAGAACACTCTGGGACATTCTGTCATTGGGCTATAGTTGGGCTACATCTGGCTGATATTTGGGCTACATTTGTTTTTTTGTCTCTGGTGGCCATCTTTGGGCTACATTGGGCTACATTGGGCTACATTTGGGCTCTAACATATATATAGCCCAATGTAGCCCAATATATATTTTTTCAAAGTTAATTTTCGTAAAAACCACTGGAGCACATATCTTGAGACATAGCAAAGGCACATCGGGCTACCAGTCCCTACAATTTTGCCAAGTTTGGTGGAAAACCATTCAGCCGTTCGGGCTAAAAGTGAGTCCAACCGCCCTATGGAAATTAACATAGGGAAAACACGTTTTGGGACCCCCTTTTATCTCAGCCCCCTCTTGACGAATCCCCCCCAAACTTTCAGGGAAGGACCGGAGCGCCGCGAGGCAAAGTTAAGGAAAATTTCAGGAAGATTCCTCAACCGGCGCCAAAGTTATTCCCAATAGAATGTTGCGATTTCCCTATGGAAAACAATCCTAACTATATATACCTACTGGCTATCGCCAGTAGGTAATATATATATATATATATATACACATATACATATATATATATATATATATATATATATGTTTTTTTCAGTGAATTTCAAAGGTTTTTTAAATGCTAATTCCTAACTATATAAGGCCTGAAACCTATGGTTTTTTCAGTGAATATATATATAAATACATACATACATATATATATATATATATATATATATATATATATATATATATATATATATATATATACATATATATATATTCACTGAAAAAACCATAGGTTTCAGGAGGTATATAGTTAGGAATTAGCTTTTAAAAAATCTTTGAAATTCACTCAAAAAACTATAAGTTTTAGTGGTGTTATAGTTAGCTGGACATTTTACTCATACAAAACCATTGAAATTGCTCCTATATAGTTAGTTGTACTAACTATATTTCGCGCACCCGCAATCCACTGCTGATGATGTCACATATTAGATCATTCATGACATGGTCAGTGACATCACTGATGACATCTCAAATGACATCACTGATGACATCACTGATGACATCATCCAGTGAATGTGGTTTGCTTCGTTATTTAAATATGCATTATATATATAGCAATTTGCATTGAAGAATAAGTGGATATATATAAATAAATATTTGGATGGAGGATTTAGTAGCAGTCTAATTGACTGTTTACTTGACCAATTTATAATGTCTCACTAAATATAGTGGATAGTGACTAAACTGTGTGAATATCTGTATCATGTTGTCAGTTGTTGTGTAAACTGATTCTACAGTTGGTTACTAGCTATGTGAAAGTCTATATTGGTTATTGATTAGTTAACTGAGTATTTGTATGGGAGTGTGAAAGTGGGTGTGGTTCAGTGGGGGTGTGTGACTGTCCAAAGATGTGTGAATAGTTGATTCAGTAGATATATGAAGTTAAAACTACATGTTCTAACAGTTGTTTGGGTGAGTGAATATCTTTATGGGTGTGGTGATGAGCAAATATATTTCTCAATGGTACAGGTCCAACAAACTAGAAAAATAAAAGGCAGTGTATGTGTCAGTTGTTGTATATAAATAAGTATACATAAGACACAATGATTGTGTGAGTGACTGTATGGATAACTGTATATTTGTAATAATGATTTTATAATTCACTAAGTATGACTTACTATCTAAATGAATAGAAGAAGTGGTGTTTGTATAAGTGTTTTGCTAAGTAAATATGTAAGTATGATCCATTGTTTGCATAAGTGAGTAGGATGACTTCATATGTGAATAGGATGTGTGCTGTTGTTTAATGTCGATATAGATGTATAAGTATTTTTGATAGTGTTCTATTGTTCATTGACAGCATGAATGAGTGAATCCATAGGTAAGTGATTAGATGTGTGTATACATCTATGAATCACTGAGTGGATTTTATAGATACTTGTATTGCTGTGACAATGGATTTAAATATGATACTCTGTATTTTACAAAGAGTGATGAAAAATTGTAATAGTGTATGAAAAGGTGTATGTGATTGTCACGTGGATGATGTCATCAGTGATGTCATTTGAGATGTCATCAGTGATGTCACTGACCATGTCATGAATGATCTAATATGTGACATCATCAGCAGTGGATTGCGGGTGCGCGAAATATAGTTAGTACAACTAACTATATAGGAGCAATTTCAATGGTTTTGTATGAGTAAAATGTCCGGCTAACTATAACACCACTAAAACTTATAGTTTTTTGAGTGAATTTCAAAGGTTTTTTAAAAGCTAATTCCTAACTGTATAACTCCTGAAACCTATGGTTTTTTCAGTGAATTTCAAAGGTTTTTTTAAATGCTAATTCCTAACAATATAAGGCCTGAAACCTATGGTTTTTTCGTGAATTTTGCAAGGTTTTTTAAATGCTAATTCCTAACTATATAAGGCCTGAAACCTATGTTTTTTTCAGTGAATTTCAAAGGTTTTTTAAATGCTAATTCCTAACTATATAAGGCCTGAAACCTATGGTTTTTTCAGTGATTGTGCAAGGTTTTTTTAAATGCTAATTCCCAACTATATAAGGCCTGAAACCTATGGTTTTTTCAGTGAATTTCAAAGGTTTTTTAAATGCTAATTCCTAACTATATAAGGCCTGAAACCTATGTTTTTTTCAGTGAATTCGCAAGGTTTTTTAAATGCTAATTCCTAACTAAATAAGGCCCGAAACCTATGGTTTTTTAATTGAATTCGCAAGGTTTTTTAAATGCTAATTCTATTAGCGGATAACGTTTTTATATATTAAAACGTTTTTTAAATCTCAAATGCCTGCTTTGCTAACAGAGTTTTTAAGCACAGGCTCCTTTGTCTCTGGTGGCCATCTTGGGAGACTGCATATCAGAATTTTTTTAATGAAATATAAGAGGATTTGAGAAGTCACTCAAAATGTGCCCTAATTTTTCTTTCTTCAGCACTAATCATAATTTCTATGGCAAAATGAACCCCCTCATTTTGTTCCTTTGCAAATTAAATGTTTTAAGTGTTAACACTTTATTCCAATCAAGATGACTTCAGGTGTACCATACTTTTGTCATAAGTAAGACTGTTAGCGCTCTAGTTGTTCTTTAGAACACTGTGGGACATTCTGTCATTGGGCTATAGTTGAGCTACATCTGGCTGATATTTGGGCTACATTTGTTTTTTTTTGTCTCTGGTGGCCATCTCTGGGCTACATTGGGCTACATTGGGCTACATTGGGCTACATTTGGGCTCTAACATATATATAGCCCAATGTAGCCCAATATATATTTTTTCAAAGTTAATTTTCGTAAAAACCACTGGAGCACATATCTTGAGACATAGCAAAGGCACATTGGGCTACCAGTACCTACAATTTTGCCAAGTTTGGTGGAAAACCATTGTGCCGTTCGGGCTAAAAGTGAGTCCAACCGCCCTATGGAAATTAAAATGGGGAAAACACGTTTTGGGACCCCCTTTTATCTCGCCCCCCCCTTGACGAATCCCCCCCAAACTTTCAGGGAAAGACCGGAGCGCCGCGAGGCAAAGTTAAGGAAAATTTCAGGAAGATTCCTCAACCGGCGCCAAAGTTATTCCCAATAGAATGTTGCGATTTCCCTATGGAAAACAATCCTAACTATTTTTTAAATCTCAAATGCCTGCTTTGCTAACAGATTTTTTAAGCACAGGCTCTTTTGTCTCTGGTGGCCATCTTGGGAGACTGCATATCAGAATTTTTTTTATGAAATATAAGAGGATTTGAGAAGTCACTCAAAATGTGCCCTAATTTTTCTTTCTTCAGCACTAATCATAATTTCTATGGCAAAATGAACCCCCTCATTTTGTTCCTTTGCAAATTAAATGTTTTAAGTGTTAACAGTTTATTCCAATGAAGATGACTTCAGGTGTGCCATACTTTTGTCATAAGTAAGACTGTTAGCGCTCTAGTTGTTCTTTAGAACACTCTGGGACATTCTGTCATTGGGCTATAGTTGGGCTACATCTGGCTGATATTTGGGCTACATTTGTTTTTTTGTCTCTGGTGGCCATCTTTGGGCTACATTGGGCTACATTGGGCTACATTTGGGCTCTAACATATATATAGCCCAATGTAGCCCAATATATATTTTTTCAAAGTTAATTTTCGTAAAAACCACTGGAGCACATATCTTGAGACATAGCAAAGGCACATCGGGCTACCAGTCCCTACAATTTTGCCAAACTGGTGGAAAACCATTCAGCCGTTCGGGCTAAAAGTGAGTCCAACCGCCCTATGGAAATTAACATAGGGAAAACACGTTTTGGGACCCCCTTTTATCTCAGCCCCCTCTTGACGAATCCCCCCCAAACTTTCAGGGAAGGACCGGAGCGCCGCGAGGCAAAGTTAAGGAAAATTTCAGGAAGATTCCTCAACCGGCGCCAAAGTTATTCCCAATAGAATGTTGCGATTTCCCTATGGAAAACAATCCTAACTATATATACCTACTGGCTATCGCCAGTAGGTAACATATATATATATATATATATATACACATATACATATATATATATATATATATATATATATATATATATATATATATATATATATATATATATATATATGTGTTTTTTTCAGTGAATTTCAAAGGTTTTTTAAATGCTAATTCCTAACTATATAAGGCCTGAAACCTATGGTTTTTTCAGTGAATATATATATAAATACATACATACATATATATATATATATATATATATATATTACCTACTGGCGGTCGCCAGTAGGTATATATAGTTAGGATTTTTTCTCTATGGGTTTTTTGAAAATTCTATGTCTAATAACTTTGGCGTTTGTGGACGGAATTGGCTGAAATTTTCAGGAAAATGGCACATTTTGTTTCTGAGCAGCCCTTGAAAATTTGGGGGGGGTTCGTCCAGTGGGGGCCGAGAAAAAAGGGGGGTCCCAAAACGTGTTTTTAACATTGAGTTTTCCATAGGGCGGTTGGCCTCACTTTTAGCCCGAACGGCTGAATGGATTTGCACGAAACTTGGCAAAATTGTAGGGACTGGTAGCCCGATGTGCCTTTTGTAGGTCTCAATATATGTGCTCCAGTGGATTTTGAGAAATTAACGTTTAAAAAAAGATATATATCTGTAACAGCGGACCGGTTAGCGCTCTGGTTCGCGGACTTTTCGCGCAACGGAGCTTTGTGAAGCGAAGCTGATTGGTTCTCCGGCGTCTGTCAACATTCCAAACAGTCCGTAGCGGCCGCCATCTTGTCTCTCGGTAGGATCGAGAGACAAGAGGAGGTCAAAACAAAGGGGGAAATAACTATAAGGGGGCATAGTAGATCCTCGCTGACCCCCTAGGTTTGATGTGGAGGTTTTAAAAGGGCCCCGCGGGGCAAAAAAAAATAATAAAAATAATAATTGAACGGCTGAATGGATTTGCACGAAACTTGGCAAAATATTAGGGACTGGTAGCCCGATGTGCCTTTGCTAGGTCTCAATATATGTGCTCCAGGGGATTTTGAGAAATTAACGTTCAAAAAAAGATATATATCTGTAACAGCGCTCCGCTTCACGTAACGGAGGTTTGCGAAGCTGATTGGTCATTCTGTCACTGGGCTATAGTTGGGCTACATCTGGCTGATATTTGGGCTACATTTGTTTTTTTGTGTGTCTGGCGGCCATCTTTGGGCTACATTGGGCTACATTGGGCTTCATTGGGCTACATTCGGCTAATTAGCAAATAGCTCATCGCAAACTAGGAATGGTAAAGAATCGCTATTTATTCCTTAAAGTTCGCTATTTAGGAAATGCAAATAACTTTGATGATACATATGGCGGTTCATCTCTAACAAGATAAGAAGCATAGGGATAGATTTATGATGACTGGCGCATCACCAGGGATGTGTTAGTCATTCTGTGCCGCTGTTCCGTCACCTATGGTGTGCTGCATTTACAATGCGGCGCATCACGGGGCAAAAACAGCACAGATGCGTGATGTATCTGTGCCGTAAAGGTGGCGCATTGCTGGAGTTGTATCGCAAGTGTGATGAAGGTCCAGCAAGGGTCGGGGGTGCCCCTGTCGCAGGGTTTCTGTTCTCACACAGAACTGTGGACAGAGGATTGGAACCTCGGCGAATTAGGGTGTCCCAAAACTCACGTTAGTAATCAAAAACTATTTAGCAAGCTAGGTACAGTGTCACATTGGATATAACAAACTCTCAATGTTTAGACAATCCAGAATATGAACTTATAGTACCTCAGGATACGTGGAACTCATGAACAGTCGGTCGTTATATATTTCTTAGAAACCAGAACATGGAGTTAAGAAGAACACATGTGTATTTGAAATGTTTATTTACTAATGCCGTCTTCTCAGGCGTAGTACCTTAGATAATAAAAGTACACATATTATCAGTAGCAAAATTACCAGCATAGTTACTAGTACATAAAAAGTGAATGGTGATAGTATGTTAACATGCTGTAAATGAATAAGAGTTAGCAACACTTATAAGCAGCCGCGGGCCGTGGAGGGAGTTACGGTGAGGCAGGGAGGCGGGGAGGGGGAGAAGCAGGGTGGAGAATACAAGTACACATATTATCAGTAGCAAAATTACCAGCATAGTTACTAGTACATAAAAAGCGAATGGTGACAGTATGTTAACATGCTGTAAATGAATAAGAGTTAGCAACACTTATAAGCAGCCGCGGGCCGTGGAGGGAGTTACGGTGGGGCAGGGAGGCGGGGAGGGGGAGGGGCAAGGTAGAGAGGGCTCCACCCTGCTTCTCCCCCTCCCCGCCTCCCTGCCTCACCGTAACTCCCTCCACGGCCCGCGGCTGCTTATATCTCACCCTCCCTAATACACATATTATATTATTTGCTAAGAAGGTCTCTTTGTGTTGGTTTAGGGCGTGCCCATACTTTAGTGTCTTAGATTTGAAGGAATCACATCAGCATACACCAGCTCTCTCTTCATGTGAACCGCATCAACTGTTGTGTATGTGTGTTCGGCAAAGCAATATAAAACCCGCCTCATGCCCAGAATTGGCAGAAGTTGCACTTATGTTATGAGTATGAAGTCGTGGAGATCAGACCTCATAACAATTCTGTACCGTGTTGTTCTTGAAACTTTAGCACTCGCTGTACAGATATAGTTTAACAAGTAAAGCAGATAGTAGACCAATAACATATTATTCTCATGTAAACCACGATGAACTACTAGGTGGAAAGCTAAAGCAACAACTAAATGTCGTGTGCAGAAGTTGCAAAAAAGGAAAAATGGCGTTTAAACCGGTAATGAGCCCATGCTAACTTAACACGGTGTAAAGATATCCAGGACCTAGATGACACCTCCTCATGATCCGGAAACGAACTGAATAAGATAATAGAAGTGCCATCTCATGAGAGCAGATTGCAAGTTTATATGTGGACGGTCCGCAAGGTAAAGCATTAAAAACTAGGAAAATTCAATGCTAAAGAAAAATAAAACAGCCAAGTACTTTATCGAGTCTTAAGCCAATAGGCAAGGTAAATAATAAAAACTTGACAATTAAGTCAATGAATTGTCAATGAAATGCTAGTACTCAGCATATGAAACATGAAAAAGGTCTATGACATAACTGTGTATGCAAAATAAGCTGCAACAGCCTCCAACAGGAAGTCACCGTCTTCATCCGAAAACAGTTCAGCCATCCAATTTAAAAGCGGAAAAGAACATACGTGCTCTCCCAGCACCGGATCCTCTATCACCATCAGAGGACAGCTCGGTGGGTTTTCAAGAAAGCTGTGTTCCAAGAAAGACTGTGCTGCCGCCAGTAAATTCCAGGGACCAAGTAGTCCATGCATCAATGCCACAGCCATAATCCTTTCGCCAGGACAAATCAACTCGTGAGTAATGATAGGAGTCATCAGCTGATTAAAGTCGACGTCAGGAGAAACCGGTCCGCAGAGACACAAATCAATGGCCCAATCGAAATCACAGGTCAGGCAGTGAAATACAGGCTGGACACAGGTGAAGTAGGAGAACCGAAAAGATAATCCATATGCCGTGCTTAATATCGCCAACGGCATTGTGCCATAATATTCTAGCATGCGATTGCGGAACAGTGTCAGCAGCTGCAGGGTCGGAGGTTGCATAGGAGGGACATCCATATTTAAAAATGTAAAAAAGCACAAGAGCGTCCGCTGGTAATGCAAGTAAAAATGCAATCCACGAACCAGAGTGGAGAAAATGGAATGAAAGGGAGCAGGGATGACTCCAAAGATTTTCTCAAATGAAGTCACGAGACCACTGGTAACAACTTTAAAAAAGTGTGCCAGGGATTTTGTGGAGGATGCGTTAAAGATAGTCGGAAACATGTTGCTGAAATTGAAAGGCAAACCTGTGTACGGGTGTTCGCTATGTGAAGTACGAAAGTTTCACGGGCCGAACTCAAGGCCACCTCTCTCTGAGACAAAAGAGCTCTTATTCTTGTCATGCCGTTGAAACGTGTCCCAAGGTTGGTATTTGTGGCCAGATTGAAAACTCCCTATGTTCATGTGTGGGAGGAAATAGAACATTTCTGCAGCAAATAACCCGTTCACTTACTGTTACGATAAAAGGAATACTTTTAATTAACTCAGAACAATCTTCATTATTGAGCATCAAATAACTACCATTTTCCAACAACTTGAACGTGGGGATGATAGCAGGAACTGGCGTGCCTTGCATCACGCAAGCCATATTTGGTCGCTGTTTGTTGCATGAATCGTGTAACTGTATGTGCCTACACATTAGTGAATGATCTGGCGTCTCAGTGCATTCCTCTCCATTCAGATAAACTTCTTGATCATCTTTGAAACATCTGTATGTGTATGGAAGCGACCAGACCTCATGAACAAAAGCACTACCTAAAGGTTCATAAAGACCTATTGGTATATATTTCATACAATTTGAAAACTTATATAAAGCAAAAGGCAGCGTTATTAAACCGTCGATAAGGCATGTTGCCAAAAAACCCGCAATCCTCTGCTGATGATGTCACTGAGCATGTCATGAATGATGTAATATGTGACATCATCAGTAGTGGATTATGGGTAATAGTATCTCTAGTTTACTCCCCTATAGCTGTCTTTCTTTTAACATAAGTGTGTGTTTCCTTCCCTTATACTTACTGTTTTTGGTTCGCTTCCAGTTCGCGTACCAGCGAGCGAACTAGGAAGCGAACTAAGAGAAATAGAGGTTGGCACAGTTCCAAATATTGTACCAATTTTTTAATAACGGGGAGGTAGTTCTGAAAAGAACTTTTTTTTTTATTTTTCTGAACATTTTTTTACTGTAAGGTTCCCGATTCGCGAAGCGGGAACGAAGAAAAAAAAATATTTAAAAAAATAATTATTCATAAACATATAAAATATATTTTTGGATTTAAAGAAGAATAAATTTTACAGCTACAGATATTAGCTGTTAAAAAACCAATGAAATTCACTGAAAAAACCATAGGTTATAGACCATATATAGTTAGGAATTAGCATTTACAAAACCTTGAAAATTCACTGAAAAAACCATAGGTTATAGACCATATATAGTTAGGAATTAGCATTTACTAAACCTTATTTTACTCACACAAAACCATTGAAATTCCATATATAGTTAGTTGCACTAACTATATATCGCGCACCCGCAATCCACTGCTGATCATGTCACATATTACATCATTCATGACATGGTCAGTGACATCACTGATGACATCACTGATGACATCTCAAATGACATCACTGATGACATCTCACTTGATATCAATGATCACATCACTGATGATATCATTCATGTGATAATACAATGCATCTCCTCACACTCTAATATAACCTCCGTTACACCCAGTGTTAAATAGAGAGTATCATTTTTGAAACCATTGACGCACCAATACTAGTTACTACATACGCACTCACTGATTCCTATGTCTACACACACATTCACTCATACAATCATTCATACATACAATCACTCATCTTTACAACACTATCATATGCACTCATACACCTATACAGACACTCACACTCTGCCACTCATCCATGGAGTTACTCACACACCTAGTCAGTCCTGAAAAGAATCAATCACACTTCCATTTTCTCATCTATACAGTTAAACACAGAACACCTTAAATTTTTGAAACATATACTAACACATAGTTACTCTCTTATAGAATCACTGATACAAGTACACATTGATCTGCACAGAGTCACACACCTCCCAGCCAGCCATACACACACTCAGTCTCCCATACAAATACTTGTGCAACCAATCAATAACCCATATAGCTACTTATATAGCTACTGATCAACACGTGCAGCAGCTTGCACAACAACAGACATACTGATGCACACTTTTAGACAGTTTAGTCACTAACCCGTGCATTCAGTAAGACGCATTTAATCACTCACTCATACAGTCAATCACGCACCTACTAAAACCTTCATTCAGACACTTATACATCCACTCATTCTTCAATATGTAAAACATATTTAAACTTTACAGAAACACATAATCACTGGATGTTGTCATCAGTGATGTCATCAGTGATGTCACTGACCATGTCATGAATGATGTAATATGTGACATGATCAGCAGTGGATTGCGGGTGCGCGATATATAGTTAGTGCAACTAACTATATATGGAATTTCAATGGTTTTGTGTGAGTAAAATAAGGTTTAGTAAATGCTAATTCCTAACTATATATGGTCTATAACCTATGGTTTTTTCAGTGAATTTTCAAGGTTTTGTAAATGCTAATTCCTAACTATATATGGTCTATAACCTATGGTTTTTTCAGTGAATATATATATATATATATATATATATATATATATATATATATACATATATATATATTCACTGAAAAAACCATAGGTTTCAGGAGGTATATAGTTAGGAATTAGCTTTTAAAAAATCTTTGAAATTCACTCAAAAAACTATAAGTTTTAGTGGTGTTATAGTTAGCTGGACATTTTACTCATACAAAACCATTGAAATTGCTCCTATATAGTTAGTTGTACTAACTATATTTCGCGCACCCGCAATCCACTGCTGATGATGTCACATATTAGATCATTCATGACATGGTCAGTGACATCACTGATGACATCTCAAATGACATCACTGATGACATCACTGATGACATCATCCAGTGAATGTGGTTTGCTTCGTTATTTAAATATGCATTATATATATAGCAATTTGCATTGAAGAATAAGTGGATATATATAAATGAATATTTGGATGGAGGATTTAGTAGCAGTCTAATTGACTGTTTACTTGACCAATTTATAATGTCTCACTAAATATAGTGGATAGTGACTAAACTGTGTGAATATCTGTATCACTTTGTCAGTTGTTGTGTAAACTGATTCTACAGTTGGTTACTAGCTATGTGAAAGTCTATATTGGTTATTGATTAGTTAACTGAGTATTTGTATGGGAGTGTGAAAGTGTGTGTGGTTCGGTGGGGGGTGTGTGACTGTCCAAAGATGTGTGAATAGTTGATTCAGTAGATATATGAAGTTAAAACTACATGTTCTAACAGTTGTTTGGGTGAGTGAATATCTTTATGGGTGTGGTGATGAGCAAATATATTTCTCAATGGTACAGGTCCAACAAACTAGAAAAATAAAAGGCAGTGTATGTGTCAGTTGTTGTATATAAATACATATACATAAGACACAATGATTGTGTGAGTGACTGTATGGATAACTGTATACTTGTAATAATGATTTTATAATTCACTAAGTATGACTTACTATCTAAATGAATAGAAGAAGTGGTGTTTGTATAAGTGTTTTGCTAAGTAAATATGTAAGTATGATCCATTGTTTGCATAAGTGAGTAGGATGACTTCATATGTGAATAGGATGCGTGCTGTTGTTTAATGTCGATATAGATGTATAAGTATTTTTGATAGTGTTCTATTGTTCATTGACAGCATGAATGAGTGAATCCATAGGTAAGTGATTAGATGTGTGTATACATCTATGAATCACTGAGTGGATTTTATAGATACTTGTATTGCTGTGACAATGGATTTAAATATGATACTCTGTATTTTACAAAGAGTGATGAAAAATTGTAATAGTGTATGAAAAGGTGTATGTGATTGTCACGTGGATGATGTCATCAGTGATGTCATCAGTGATGTCATTTGAGATGTCATCAGTGATGTCACTGACCATGTCATGAATGATCTAATATGTGACATCATCAGCAGTGGATTGCGGGTGCGCGAAATATAGTTAGTACAACTAACTATATAGGAGCAATTTCAATGGTTTTGTATGAGTAAAATGTCCGGCTAACTATAACACCACTAAAACTTATAGTTTTTTGAGTGAATTTCAAAGGTTTTTTAAAAGCTAATTCCTAACTGTATAACTCCTGAAACCTATGGTTTTTTCAGTGAATTTCAAAGGTTTTTTTAAATGCTAATTCCTAACAATATAAGGCCTGAAACCTATGGTTTTTTCGTGAATTTTGCAAGGTTTTTTAAATGCTAATTCCTAACTATATAAGGCCTGAAACCTATGTTTTTTTCAGTGAATTTCAAAGGTTTTTTAAATGCTAATTCCTAACTATATAAGGCCTGAAACCTATGGTTTTTTCAGTGAATGTGCAAGGTTTTTTTAAATGCTAATTCCCAACTATATAAGGCCTGAAACCTATGGTTTTTTCAGTGAATTTCAAAGGTTTTTTAAATGCTAATTCCTAACTATATAAGGCCTGAAACCTATGTTTTTTTCAGTGAATTCGCAAGGTTTTTTAAATGCTAATTCCTAACTAAATAAGGCCCGAAACCTATGGTTTTTTAATTGAATTCGCAAGGTTTTTTAAATGCTAATTCTATTAGCGGATAACGTTTTTATATATTAAAACGTTTTTTAAATCTCAAATGCCTGCTTTGCTAACAGAGTTTTTAAGCACAGGCTCCTTTGTCTCTGGTGGCCATCTTGGGAGACTGCATATCAGAATTTTTTTAATGAAATATAAGAGGATTTGAGAAGTCACTCAAAATGTGCCCTAATTTTTCTTTCTTCAGCACTAATCATAATTTCTATGGCAAAATGAACCCCCTCATTTTGTTCCTTTGCAAATTAAATGTTTTAAGTGTTAACACTTTATTCCAATCAAGATGACTTCAGGTGTACCATACTTTTGTCATAAGTAAGACTGTTAGCGCTCTAGTTGTTCTTTAGAACACTGTGGGACATTCTGTCATTGGGCTATAGTTGAGCTACATCTGGCTGATATTTGGGCTACATTTGTTTTTTTTTGTCTCTGGTGGCCATCTCTGGGCTACATTGGGCTACATTGGGCTACATTGGGCTACATTTGGGCTCTAACATATATATAGCCCAATGTAGCCCAATATATATTTTTTCAAAGTTAATTTTCGTAAAAACCACTGGAGCACATATCTTGAGACATAGCAAAGGCACATTGGGCTACCAGTACCTACAATTTTGCCAAGTTTGGTGGAAAACCATTGTGCCGTTCGGGCTAAAAGTGAGTCCAACCGCCCTATGGAAATTAAAATGGGGAAAACACGTTTTGGGACCCCCTTTTATCTCGCCCCCCCCTTGACGAATCCCCCCCAAACTTTCAGGGAAAGACCGGAGCGCCGCGAGGCAAAGTTAAGGAAAATTTCAGGAAGATTCCTCAACCGGCGCCAAAGTTATTCCCAATAGAATGTTGCGATTTCCCTATGGAAAACAATCCTAACTATTTTTTAAATCTCAAATGCCTGCTTTGCTAACAGATTTTTTAAGCACAGGCTCTTTTGTCTCTGGTGGCCATCTTGGGAGACTGCATATCAGAATTTTTTTTATGAAATATAAGAGGATTTGAGAAGTCACTCAAAATGTGCCCTAATTTTTCTTTCTTCAGCACTAATCATAATTTCTATGGCAAAATGAACCCCCTCATTTTGTTCCTTTGCAAATTAAATGTTTTAAGTGTTAACAGTTTATTCCAATGAAGATGACTTCAGGTGTGCCATACTTTTGTCATAAGTAAGACTGTTAGCGCTCTAGTTGTTCTTTAGAACACTCTGGGACATTCTGTCATTGGGCTATAGTTGGGCTACATCTGGCTGATATTTGGGCTACATTTGTTTTTTTGTCTCTGGTGGCCATCTTTGGGCTACATTGGGCTACATTGGGCTACATTTGGGCTCTAACATATATATAGCCCAATGTAGCCCAATATATATTTTTTCAAAGTTAATTTTCGTAAAAACCACTGGAGCACATATCTTGAGACATAGCAAAGGCACATCGGGCTACCAGTCCCTACAATTTTGCCAAACTGGTGGAAAACCATTCAGCCGTTCGGGCTAAAAGTGAGTCCAACCGCCCTATGGAAATTAACATAGGGAAAACACGTTTTGGGACCCCCTTTTATCTCAGCCCCCTCTTGACGAATCCCCCCCAAACTTTCAGGGAAGGACCGGAGCGCCGCGAGGCAAAGTTAAGGAAAATTTCAGGAAGATTCCTCAACCGGCGCCAAAGTTATTCCCAATAGAATGTTGCGATTTCCCTATGGAAAACAATCCTAACTATATATACCTACTGGCTATCGCCAGTAGGTAATATATATATATATATATATATATTCACTGAAAAAACCATAGGTTATAGACCATATATAGTTAGGAATTAGCATTTAGAAAACCTTATTTTACTCACACAAAACCATTGAAATTCCATATATAGTTAGTTGCACTAACTATATATCGCGCACCCGCAATCCACTGCTGATGATGTCACATATTACATCATTCATGACATGGTCAGTGACATCACTGATGACATCACTGATGACATCTCAAATGACATCACTGATGACATCACTGATAACAACATCCAGTGATTTTTTGTTTCTATAAAGTTTAAATATGTCTTACATATTGAAGAATGAGTGGATGTGTAAGTGTCTGGACGAAGGATTTAGTAGGTGCATGACTGACTGTATGAGTGAGTGATTAAATGTGTCTCACTGACTGCATGGGTTAGTGACTAAACTGTCTTAATTTGTGCATCATTATGTCTGTTGTTCTGTAAACTGCTGCATGTGTTGATCAGTAGCTATATGAGTAACTATATGGGTTATTGATTGATTGCCCAAGTATTTATATGGGAGACTGAGTGTGTGTGTGGCTAGCTGGGAGGTGTGTGACTCTGTGCAGATCAATCTGTACTTGTATCAATGATTGTATAAGAAGGTAAGTATGTGTTAGTATATGTTTGAAAATGTAAGGTGCTCTATGTTTAACTGTATAGACAAGAAAATGGAAGTGTCATTGATTCTTTACAGGACTGACTAGGTGTGTGAGTAACTCCATGGATGAGTGGCAGACTGTGAGTGTCTGTATAGGTGTATGAGTGCATATGATAGTGTTGTAAAGATGAGTGATTGTATGTATGAATGATTGTATGGGTGAATGAGTGAAGGTGTGTGTAGACGTAGCAATCAGTGAGTGCGTATGTAGTAACTAGTATTGGTGTGTCAATGGTTTCAAAAATTATACTCTCTTTTTAACACTGGGTGAAACAGAGGTTATATTAAAATGTGAGGAGATGCATTGTATTGTCACATGAATGATATCATCAGTGATGTGGTCATTGATGTCAAATGAGATGTCATCAGTGATGTCATCAGTGATGTCATTTGAGATGTCATCAGTGATGTCATCAGTGATGTCACTGACCATGTCATGAATGATGTAATATGTGACATCATCAGCAGTGGATTGCGGGTGCGCGATATATAGTTAGTGCAACTAACTATATATGGAATTTCAATGGTTTTGTGTGAGTAAAATAAGGTTTTCTAAATGCTAATTCCTAACTATATATGGTCTATAACCTATGGTTTTTTCAGTGAATTTTCAAGGTTTTGTAAATGCTAATTCCTAACTATATATGGTCTATAACCTATGGTTTTTTCAGTGAATTTCATTGGTTTTTTAAAAGCTAATATCTATAGCTGTAAAATGTATTCTTCTTTAAATCCAAAAATATATTTTATATGTTTATTAATAATTTTTTTTTAATATTTTTTTTGTTTCGCTCCCGGTCCGCGAACCGGGAAGCTTCCCGTTAGCTCAATTCGATTCCGCGATCCGGTCCGCGAACCGGTAACAAATCAACATAGTTACGGTATCGCGTTGCCGCGTAATGCGTCTTATGACGTACGGCGTTAGCGCACCCGGAAGTGCCCCGGGGCGCGGACCGAGGCGCGAAACGCAACTCCCCGGAAGCGATCCGCGGCGCGAAAGCGCGACGTATCGCGTTGCCGCGAAATGCGTCTTGTGACGTACTGCGTTAGCGCACCCGGAAGTGTCCCCGGGCGCGGACCGAGGCGCGAAGCGCAGCGAACCGGAAGCTAACCGGGGAGCGTTCCGCAGCGCGTAACATGAAAGTTAGAGTCATGTGACTTGTTAATAAAGCTTTTCATTGGTTCATTTCACTTTTAGTTTCATAATTATGGAAGGCTAGGTCAGGTGACCTAAAAATAACACTTTTCATTGGTTGAGAAGTATTGTTTTTTCCAAATGATGAAAACCCCTCCTTCTTTCCTCACTCTGACTTTCATCATTGTGAGAGGAAGACCTTTATTAATACTTGAGAAATGACTTCAGTACTTGCTTCAGCTGGTGCACCCCCACCACCACCTCCACCTCCTCATGGGAAGAGAGGACCACCTCCCCAGGTGATCACCAACACAGAGGAGGAAGAGGAAGACCTAGAGGAAGAGGAGAGAGAAGAACCACAGTTCTTGGAAGAGGTGCCCCGGGTTTCCCATAGGAAAGCCAGTTTCATCTGGCAGTTTTATTCAATCCCTCCAGGGCAAAACAAAAAGTGAATGCGAGGTATGTGACCTGCCTCATCTGCAAAGAGAAATTATCAAGAGGGACTGATAAAAAGTATAGCTATGGGAACTATACCATGCATCGGCACATGACCAGGAAGCATCCACTTAATTACAGCCGGGCGGAAATACGGGATATGGAACAAAACCCAACAGCAACTCCTGTGGCCAGGTCAACATCGTCAATATCATTGACACCAGCAGAGGCACGGGAAACTGTGCCAAACATCCAAGAGAATTTTGGGCACATGAAACATACTTGTATGCACTGTGGTGCGTTGATATCATGTGGTAACATGAGTATTAATGCCATCAACCTGGCTTATGACAATCATAATTGCCCTAACCGCCCCCAGTAATTTTTTTTTGCTCCTGTTGAGCCCTTTTCAACGCCTGTTTTTTGTTGTTCCCCCCCCCCCAAAAAAACCCAAAAAAAATATAAAATCGTTCAAAAAATACAAAAAAAAACAAAAAATGTTCAAAAAATACAAAAAAAATATAAAACAACAAAAATATAAAAAAAAAAGTTCTTTTCAGAACTACCTTCCCTTTCCAAAAAAATTGCTAGAATGTTTAGCACTCTGGCAAGCTCTATTTCTTTTGGTTCGCTTCCGGTTTAGCTTCCCGGTACGCGTACCGGGAGCTAACCAAAAAAAAAACTTTTTAAAAAAAAAGAGTAAGTATAAGGAAAGTAAACAGAGAGTGATGTTTCAAGAAAGACAGCTATAGGGAGTAAAGAAGAGATACTATTTAATAGATCTATTTACCAAAGAACAGACAGAAGATGGTATAATTGTGAAAAACAAAATAGATAACGAATTGAAAGAAAAACAAGCATTGGCATAGCCAATAGGTATCGACTTTTGGACCTTCTAAGTCTTTAGTTATGCAGCATAATATCCTTGGTGCAGCAACATCAACTGTTGCATGGCTAAACACGTATAAGGTCCCAAAGGCAAGACCTATTGTCTATGCCAATGCTTGTTTCTTAAGTAGAATTGCAATACGTATGGCTCTTCCATGTAAAAAAATCTTATCTTGTGCTCTAAAGATTGCTAAAGTCTCGACAGAGAACAGGCTAGATTGTAAGTAGGGTAAATTGCGCTTGGTGATCTGTTTGAGGGAGCGTCTGCTTTGCCTGGTGTCTTTGGAGAGCAATTTTGATTGTTATACTGGACAATATAGCCCTAATGTAAATAACATAGGGGCATATTATCAACATAGGCAATAAAAGTTTTGCAGCTTTTATAGGCAGAAATGTGTCGCTAAAGCTGCTTTTGCGGCAGAAAACTGCCGCTAAAGCCGCTTTTGCACCAGTTTTCTGCCAATAAAAAGAGCAATAATTTTATTGGCTGCATTCATAATATGACCCTTAGTGTGCTTCAACTACACAGAGAAAGCATTATGAACAAATAGTGATACAGTGATCAGTCTAAGACACTAAGAGTAATAGAGACGGAGTGAGTGAACAAGAGTGAGGAACTATGAGAAGAGAGGGACTGAGAAAAAAAGTGGAAGGAGTTGAGTAAGTAGGTAATAGAGAAAGGAATGAGGGAAGTAGCAAAGGCAGGAAACTGAGGATTAAAGAAATGAAGCAGTGGAACTAATAGTAGTTCAATGTGATAGAAATGTAACGAAAAGAGTACAAAATACTTACCTTATAATTGTCGTTAAATTCCTCACTTTTTATTTTTATACTTTCAATCTGTGAAAGAGAGAACAAACATTTGAAAAATATAAAAACATGTATTGAAAAATTACAAAAGACAAGGGCAAAGATTGAAGGACAAACAGTTTTTCAATAACTTTGACACTTACAGAAGCTACACAGTCCTAAAGATATACATTTTAAAGTAACACTATCTTGATGGAGATGAAGTGAGACCTATCTTAAAACATGGTGCATCTTTTGCATTGCTGTTGTCTCAGAAAAGTGTCGCAAGACACTAAAATTTAAAATAATTGCTTCAGGATGCCAATAAGATGTCTACTATCCAGAGTTTTGTTTCAGGTGAGGCCTACTCAGGGTTGCAGATGAAATTTCGAGTTGTTGAAGAGAATAGAAGACATAATACATGTGAAGGTCTACCAATGAAGTGAGTCATGTCCACTGCAATGTTCAACAAAGTCCAAACCTCCTATGTTTCCCTGGACAGACCTAAACTTGATCTGCACAATGTGATTCGTAATGATAGGAAACACAGGTGATGTAATTGAAATACATGCAATTTATTTTGCTCATTTCACAATCACATCACTTCTGTTTCCTTTGCTTAGGTATCTCATTGTGCAGATGTAGTCTAGCATATCAAAGAATACGCAGAAGTGCAGCACTGCATGCAACAACTTTGACACTTACAGAAGCCTCACCTTCTCCATGCCTTCTACACAGTTCTACATATACATCATAAATGGAAACATTACAGAATTAATTATACATGTTAAATGGTTTATTTTTGCTGTTCTCAGAATGTATCAAAATTCACTAAAAACAGTGACTTGAAGGTATTCATCATGTAACAGCGGGGAAAAAAAAACACAATCAAAATGATTGTGTTTAAAAAACCCATACAAGATCAGAAATCAAAAATCAGAACTCCTTAAAGTTAACTTACTTTCCATGACGTCCAAGGATGTCCTATGAATAGCTTATACTCTTTTGTGCTGTTATTACTTTCAGCCCACCAGTTTCTGAAAGAAAATCTCCATCGTTTTTAAAAACATGTTACATACAATAAATGACTTCTTGCTCTCTACCACAAGATTCCACAAGGCCAAATTTTGTCAGAGCCATGTATAACTCTTGGATTTCTTGTTAGCCAATCCCATCATTTGGTATTCCCGCAACTTTCAGAATTAAAATGTTGAAGATCATTTTCACAATCCTGGAATAGTAATATCTTCCCCTTCTTGCTCAGTCATGTTCTACATTTCGTATGACACTGATACTGCTTAATATGAAGCAGACTTACACTACCTCTATGAGTACTACAATTATTTAATTCTCTACATCACTTTTAATCACAAAGTAATGTAAAACAGTATACAGCATTGCAGACTTACATTCCCTCTACTCCATGTTTTGATTGGCTGCTTTAATTAGCTTATGAAAAGAAACAGTTTTTCTGAACTCATTTAAACTGCACATACATGTCCATGATGTCCAATCCTATGATTAGAAGTTATGTCTCTGAACTACACTTATCCTCAAGGCCAAATTGTGTAGGAGCCATTAGAACTTCTTGAAATTCCACAGATCATATCCCGAGAATATTTTCCTAAAATTTTGGTTTTAAAAACACCAGGTAAGAGTTTTTAAGGTCATACGGCAATTTTTTTTTGAAAATTACAACAGAATCATTACAGAATGACCAGCCATTTCTAGACTTTAAATAAGCTGTGTAATGTCCTGATGATATTGAAGGGCCGTCATGATATATAATTGCTGTAGTTACAAAAGTCCTTCCTGATATTGACAACTGCGAAGCTACAAAATTTTTTATTAAAGTTGTCAATTTTGTTCCATCAGGCCTACATCGTTGGAACATTAAAATGATGTACTGGCCATATGTTCGTATAAATAATGTGGACATCATTTCAGATTTACATTGGCTACACTCCATGTTGTGATTAGCTCCTTTTACTAGCTTATTAAAGGAGACTGATTTACTGTCTGGCAAAGTTAAATATACAAATCTTTCTGAGTCTACACTAGTAGTACTTGATACCATACAGTTCTCGCAGTCATGCTGCCATTGATAAGAAAGCCCAAACAGCTGATCTACATCTACACCTTCAGCATGTAATACATGAAGCATATACATTAAAAACTCCTGACAATCTTGCTGAATATTTTGAGAGAATTGTGTTTGGCCTGAACATCTATCTAACAGATTTCTAATTTCAGACACACTTTCTATGTTTCTTCTATCAGTGGTACATTTCTCTAACACAGAATTTAACAAACTGCAAAATCTTTGATCAGAATTGACCACAATCTCTTCTTTTACATTTTTTAGAGAAAACAAAACATTAATTACTACATTAGCATAGCAGTTGACACCAGAACTGTTTTCAAACTGAAAACCAACAACATCTTCAACAGAATCCTCTTTGTTTCTGCTTGTAATTTTAGGTTCATTCACTTTTTGTCTTTTTGCTACAACCTCTCCAGTATTGTTCTCATTTCTTCGTTTCCGGCCTACCAGACGTTTCTCAAACAAAGGAAACTGAGGCAAATGTGGCGCATACTCTCTTCTTAACCTATTGTATTCCTTAACACAATCTAGATCTGCACAAATGTTTCTGACATCACAGTCAATCAAGTACAATCCCGATAAAGTTCTAACTCGTGACAATGCCACATATGCCATACCCTCCTTGAACACAGAACTGCCAATATTCACCAATGCAGTGTCTACACTTAAACCTTGCGATTTATGAATTGTCACCGCATATGCCAAGCAAACAGGGAACTGCTTACGGCGAACATATAAGTCTTTTACAAGCAAAAATCTAGCAGAACAACGAGCAATTAGCTGTACTTCCTCAATGCCATCAAATTTAATTTTTAAAAATTCAATTCCATCTCTATTTCTGTATTTCACAAAATCAACAACATTACCCATTGATCCATTTACCAGACCTCTTTCAACATGTAAATTCCTTCTTAAAATTATACGGCAGTTCAAGCACACATTCAGAGTCTTTTCAAAACCTGCAGTTTTAGATATACTCTTCTCTAATGAATCCAATTTTGTTTTCAGATTCTCAGACAAAATAATTGTTGATCCCATATGCTCTACTCTATCAATAGCTTCCACTTTCACAATCTCTTGCTTTTCTAAATGCAACATTTTGTTGTTAAATTTTGCACATTCTGCAAGAGTTGGCATCAAACATATTCCAGATTTCTTATCAGTAATTTTCTGAAAAATATTCTCAGGCACAACATCTTGTTCTGGATATAAATTTGTCAGTAATCGTGCATGTAAAGCTTCTTTCCCATGCTCGGTCACTTTTCCAATTCTAACATCTTGTAGAATAGTCTTGTAAACTTCATCCTTTGCCTGACGCATATTTTCATGCAGTTCAGCATAATTGAAGTTTAACCATATATTGACGTTGCCAATGCTGCCTAGGCACTTCCTGGTATCTTCATGCGTGAGCATTTTGAACACAGGTTGCCCTTTCACTGGTGTCAGCTGCAGAAGATCTCCAAAAACAATGATGTGTTTGCCACCGAATAACACATCATACTCTGTTTTGAGAACTTCTTGCATCCTCAAATGCACAAAGGCAAGCATGACATTGGAAACCATGCTTACTTCGTCAATGATAAGAAGTTTCATTTTCCTCAAGATTCTTGAAACTTCAAAACAAGCATCTCCAGATAGCTTGTGATATTCTAATTTGTTGTCATGCTCCACTGGCAGCATCAGTAAACGATGTAAAGTAATCCCTTTAATATTATGTGCTGCCAGTCCAGTTGGAGCAGTGACAACACAAGACAGTGATGACTCTGTCCTTTCCTGCAAATAGCATGAAATTGCTTTAATGAGGAAACTTTTTCCAGTTCCCGCTTCTCCACTAACGTACAGTCGGACAGGCTTCAACGACGTACATGAGCACTCTTTCTTATCATGACTTAATCCATGATCAATTTGCATGGTAACTTCGTCATATATTTTCCTCTGCTCAACGTTGAGTTGCCTTTCCAACTCTTCTAAGTTAACCGCATCCTCTTGAGCATGTGCCATGGCTCTTTCCACCTCATTCATAGCAGTGGCAGCTTCATTTTCAATAAGAGGTCCTCCTAGTGGATCCTGACTCAATGAAGCAGAACTCTGACTGTCCTGAGAACTGTCTCTGGCAATCTCGGCTGCAATCGTTGCTTCCTGCTCAATTTCCGCATTCAACATTTCTACATATTTGGGAAAAGCAGGACATTCTATGGTCTCCTTGGCGGCATTGAAAGAGTCTTCGTAACAGAGGAAATCTCCAAGCAGTTCCTCTTCTGCACGCCAAGGCTTGAAAAGTTGCAAAAGTGCTAAATAGAAAAACTCCTTTTTTTCAGGAGATTCGCCACTCAATTTTCGATGGTTTATCAAGTGGCATTTTCTTTGCTTGACCAGACATCCCTCACTTCCTATTACAGCATACACTCCTTTCTCAGTATCTTCTTTGATGTTCCTCTTGAACATGTAATTTTGCAGAACCTCATACAGACAAACATTCTCTAGGTGACTGCTTCGATTTGGATAATATGTATCCAACATGTTTGTCTTCAAAATGTCGGTACTGTTTGGCTCCTTTTCCGCCAAATACTCAATTTCCCGCACAGGTTTGAGAACTCGATTACGCGTTGCAGCAAGACCAAGACTCGCCCAAACGATACTCCTGGACTTGGCATAGAGACTTGCTGAAGACAACCGGTCAGAACATTCGTACGCTCCGATTTCTCGATGCGACAACATCTTCAGACTGAAACTGTACAACTTCTTGCTGAGGCTCTTTTCATGGGAAATGTCCTCCCACATATCCTTCAATTCTGTCTTCTCTTTTTTGGTGATATACGACGTCACATACCGAGCCACATCCATACAGTTATCAGCCACAAACTGTATATCCATGTTAGCATTCCACATGGACAAAATCACCGGGTTGTAGTCGTTGATATACTTGGACTCTTCGTTCCTCTTCAAATTGTAAGTGTTTTTAGGTGATTTCTTCATCACATTATGTCGCAGCGAAGACATCAAACTGTTTACTCTTCCTTTAGAAATCACCGGTCGTGGGAAGCCGAAACGACATTTGGTGTAGAACTTGTCTTTGTTTCGGAATTTACGACGGCAGTACTTTCCACATCGATGGCTTTGGAAACGCAGAACTTTTTCTCTTAGGCTTTTCTTCTCCTTTGCGTTTGGAACAGCACACGTAGAATACTGTTGGATGAAACTCATCACTGAGTCTTCTGGATCCGTTCCAAATTTAGGTGCATCCTTGATCCACAGCAACATATGTATATGAGGAGCTCCTCTTGCTTGGTACTCCTTTCTCCAGAAGAAATCCAACACCTCTCCAAGAGGTGGATTCTTCTTATTCATGATGAAAGACATCATAGCTTCAAATCTATGATTGAAGTACCTACATACATTGACTGGATCCAAAGAGCACAGTTCTCCGGGTGTCTTGAATTCGATGTTTTCTACGTTAGCATTTGCCTCTCGTAGAAATTGAAGTAAGTCTTCCCAGCCATACTCGGCACAACTCAGAGTGAGGAACCATGTGGGAGTACCTAAGTTCCTCAGCATACATTTTAAATCACCATGACGACGGTACCAGTACTCATTAGTACCACGCTGACACGCCATGAGATTAATCAGGTGAGATTCCAAAATACTATCTTGGACATTCACTTTATCCATAAAATCACTTGCTGAGATGTTTTGCATGTGTATACCACTTTTCAAGATGTGGTTCACTGCATATGACAGTCCAGACAGATCACTTTCAAACAGGAGATGAAACAAATAAGGAATGCATTGTCGAAACCTAGCATCTCCTGCATACAATCGCAAAGTCCGGTATTCAGAAGCAGGAATTTGATGAGGTCGCTCATCATATCTTCCTCCCTGACCTGTTGGAAAAAGCTGTGGGAAACACCGAGCTTCCAAACTTTCCTCCCAAACACTAATGGGACTCCCTTTGGCTTGTTTCATTTGAAACAACTCAATAGCATTCCCCATGACTTCCTTTGAATGCAAAGGATGAACACTATAATGTTCATATATTTCCTCACTAGTAGAGGGTTCTACTTTCTCAATTTGACCAGCACACAAATCGCTATCCTCTTCCTCACTTACTTCCTCTTCTGCAACATATACATTCTTATAGTATTTATTATTTTTTTTCAAATACAATGTTGCCTTTTTAACTTTCCTAACATCTACTAAATCTTGCCATATTTTCTTATTCTTTGTCGGAACCCCATTAACTAAGATAACCAGAGGTTCCTCTTCCACTTTTTCTACTCCAATTGTGTTAATGTTTTTCTTCAAATCTAGAGGCAAATAAACAACTCTTCCCTTTAATCCTCTCTGTAAATCTGATGGAGGCAATTTCCCTGTCTTTGGCTCCATTCTTACAATAGCCTGAAAGGGATGGATACTTTGAATCAAAATAGATTCATAAGTATTTAAATCCTTCAATTCAGAAGGAATCTCAACCAATTCCAGATTATTATGAACTGCTCTAGCAGGCATCTGGTTTTGTTTTAATTTGTTACAACAATAAGTACACACACGTTGATCCAATCCCAAATCAAAACAATTTTCTACCATCAAGTATGTTGCAAAATCCTTCCATTCACTATTATTTTCCCTTTCACTTTTTGCATATAAATCCACTAACTTAGTCTGATTCTTATAATAAGTGCGTCTACAACACACACAAGTGAAATTAGGCCTCTCACTTGATTTCATGTCAAACGTCGCAATTTCCCTCTGGAAATTATCTGTACTGGAAACCTGTACACTATCTTCCAAATGACCCTCTACTTCTTGCTCAATTTCAACATTCTCCTCTTTACTTCCAAAGTAACAAAACTCAATTTCTTCACATATATTCTTCACATCTATTTCAGAACCATGCAAAAGAGCAGCGCATAATTGTTTCAGCATAATTGCTGGACTCTTAGCATAATACAACAGTCTAACTAACTTCCTCACTTTGTTATGATGCACTGCTAGCATCCTGAAATGATGAAAAACACTCTGGCATACTCTCCTGGAAAGACAAGCCAGTGAATGACCATGCAAACCTGTCACTTCTCTCACTCTGCAAGGATCTAATTCTTGCAACAACCTTATTTTCTGCTTCAAACTTTTCTTGTTAAATGTCCGTACAAAATCACAAAGCAAATTGATGGAATCCTGTCGCACACTGCAAATACTACTACACTTCCAGGTGTACACAGGACCCTTAGCACGTCTTCCTAAAACCTCATTACCTAACAACTCTTCTGCCTCTGTTGTCACAAGTTTTTCTTTTTCAACTGGACAACCATCTTTCACTTCATAAGCACGACCACTGATGTCAACTGCATGCACCAAATCATTATCCTGGAAATAACTCTCTTCATTAAAAAATGCCTCACAGCTTGAACTATGTATCCATTCTCCAGAAAAAACTTCACAAAAATTACTACGATTAACTATTCTCTTCCATCTACTATTTCTTTTGAAATCAAAAATTGCCTTGTTTAGCTTCCTAATTCTATTGATTATCAAAATAAATAACTTACGTTTAATTTCAAAAGCCTGATCAATAACTTTCTCAACTTTTTTTTTTCTCCTATAAAAAACTAATTTCTGTTGACCTTTCTTAATATTTTTTAACAAATTGCCAATTATCCTGTTACGGAACATTCGTTTACGAATCTCCGTAAACTGTTGTTTCCTTCTACTATCATGCACAGATTTATCTCTTGCTCTAGCAGTAACATTTTCATTTGTCCTTTTCTTTCCATTTGATTTACTTGTCATTTTATGGATTGAAACATTTTCTGTACTAATATTTTTTTTATTACAAATATTTCTTATGAAATATTTAGAGCTCTTACCCGGTGCTTTCTTCATGGCTTGAGAAATCTTTTTGTTAGAGGACTGCTGCATTTTTTTTTTCTCCTGCTGTCTTTGACGTTTTGCAGCCTTCATCTCTCTTATTTTTGTAGGCATCTTGAAATGATCTGCAGTTGAATCTGAGGAAAAAGATACTAAAAAATGTTATTAAACATTATTATCAAACAGTAAATCATTAATAGTGATCAAAAATATAACACACTACTTGACATTTTATTTTGAAGATTTTTTAGTCATTGCCATTTTTACAATACAGAAATACCAGAAAAGAAATGACATTTATATTTATGTTACCTATGCTATTTTATATGTGAATCTGATCTAATTTTATGAGCATATTTTAATATTTTATTGAAAACACTACACATAACCTGTTTTTGAAGGTGTTTTTATTTTTAAATTAAACGGTTTACCTTTTTACTTTTTATTGATTATAAATTTTAAAAATAAATGTTTATAATTCCAAAGGCTGAAGCAAGTCAGCTTCCCATCCGATATCATATAATTCAGACAAATCTGCATCCTCATCACGCTCTTCTTCATCCTCAGGATTTAAATCATCCAATGGATCAACATCCACTGATGTTTCAATTACAAGTTCAATGATGAGGTCAAAATCAACTGATTGCAGATTGTCGCTCATGTTGAGGTTGTCTTTATCTTTAAAGAAAGATAACAACAATGAGATGTTGCAGAGTAAGAGACAAATCTCACAGATTATAATAGTAAAATTATTTAACAAGAGTAACATTTTGCAGCTATTATTTAACCATGTCCAGCGATGCTGAGCAGGTGAAGCCTATGTCTAATTTTTCACTGAACAGGACTCATCTGTTCTTAACCTTGGATAAGCCTCAACGACTCTGTGTTCCCTGCACATACTCAAATGTTAAAGTGCAGATTTATATTAAATGGCAGATCCCCAGGCATGCACCAGTTAATGTGCACCACTGTTTTACCACCCATGGTGTGCCGCATTTACAATCAGATAGGAGAAAGCTGCTTCAAAACCCTGCGCCTGCTTGAAGCTTGCATAGGTCTTGACGCAGCATTGTATAGATGGGGCACCCCTGAGCCTTGCTGGAGCTGCATCGCACTTACGATACAACTCCAGCAATGCGCCACCTTTACAGCACAGATACGTCACGCATCTGTGCCATTTTTGCCCCATGCTGCGCCGCATTGTAAATACAGCACACCATGGGTGGCGGAACAGCGGCGCAAAATGACTGGCACATCCACTGCTGCATCGGTTTCATGTGGCACGTTTTTTTTACACCATGACACATCTGCCTAAATGCATCAATTTGTAATTTTCTCGCCTCATAGCAAATCTTTTGCACCGCCACTGCGTCACAAAAGTGACGCACAGTGGCGCAAAAGATGCATACACCTATCATAAATCTGTCCCTAGCATTTTAAATGATTAATTCAGGATGACGATAAGGTGTGGCCTATGCAGAGCTTTGTTTAAGGTGAGGCCTACTCAGGGTTGCAGATCAAAGTTACGCTTGATGAAGAATACAGAGGAGATAATACATGTAAAGGCCTACCAATGAAGTAAGTAATGTCCACTTTATTGCACCAGTCATCATAAATGTATCCCTAAGCTTCTTATCTTGTTACAGATGAACCACCATATGTACATGACATTTTAAGTAATTTCCACATGTGCAGTGTTTTCAAAATATAATTTGAAAATCGTTTTTGGGGAAAAGTAATGGTTTGCAAAATTATGACAATTACATAATGGTGTATGCTTCTCTATAAAGCATTTCAGTATCTCTAATGTCATTTTTCCCATATTACATTATAAGACCTTTCCCCATGAAGCACATTCCTTGTAAATATGCTCCCACCTGTGCATTGCAAATTTAGATTTTCACTGTTTCAGACACATAGCCATGTTGAAAGTGACCCAAAAAAATTGCAAACGTTTCCCCATGAAGCACATTCCTTGTAAATATGCTCCCACCTGTACATTGCAAATTTAGATTTTGACTGTTGCAGACACATAGCCATGTTGAAAGTGACCCAAAAAATTTGCAAACGTTTAAAAAAAAAAAACATTCATGTGTCTTAATGACATTTTAAGTCATTTCCCCATGGAGAATGTTTTCTAAGTGGCACAAAAGAGGTATACACCTATCATAAATCTATCCCTAGCATTATAAATGATTAAATCAGGATGACAATAATATGTGGCCTATCCAGAGGTTTGTTTAAGGTGAGGCCTACTCAGGATTGCAGATTAAAGTTACGCTTGATGAACAAAACAGAGGAGAACATTTTATTGTAAATGCCTACCAATGAAGTAAGTGATTTCTACTTCATTGCACCAGTCATCATAAATGTATCCATAACCTTACTTAAATTGTCCTTAAGACACATAAAAGCGTTTTTTGATTGGCTTTCCTGCATGGTAGGGTCACTTTTAACATGGCTATGTAACATAAACATTCAAAATCAAAATTTTCCATGTACAGGTGGGAGCATATTTACAAGCAATTTGCGCCACAAAGAAAGGTCTGACATTAAAATGGCAAAAATAACATCAGGGACAGTCAATTGCCTTATAAAAAACCATACACCATTATGTCCTTCTCATGCATTTAAAAACAATTCCTTTTTCCCAAAAACGATTTTCAAATCATAATTTCAAAAAACTGCACATGAGAAAATGACTTAAAATGTCATTGAAACACATTAAAGCATTTTTTGATTGGTTTTCCTGCATTGTTGATTCATTTTTATCATGGCTATGTAACACAAACATTGATAATTAAAATTTTCATGCACATGTAAGAGCATATTTACAAGCAATTTGCGCCACAGAGAAAGGTCTTACACTAAAATGAGAAAAATAACATCAGGAACAGTCAATTGCCTTATAAAGAACCATACACCATTATGTCCTTGTCATGATTTTATAAACAATTCCTTTTCCCCAAAAACGATTTTAAAATCATAATTTCTAAACACTGCACATCAGAAAATGACTTAAAATGTCATTAAAACACATGAAAGCGTTTTTTGATTGCCTTCCCAGCATGGTTTGGTCACTTTTAACATAGCTATTTAACACAAACATTCAAAATCTAAATTTTCCATGCACATGTGAGAGCATATTTACAAGCAATTTGCGCCACATAAATCATAATTTTCTCCTTAAAGCACACTATTCTCTATCTAAAGTAAAGAAATATTTTCTCACCTTAGCAAATACTTTGAGTTTGAAAACAGTCTCAGAAACACACCAATTTGTCTTCAGCAGAGCAAAAGGTATGCACTCCAGAGTCTGCAGCTATGAAAAGCACAGAAATGGTGTAATTCTTCACACATATTTCTCATGTCACCCAATCAAAACTCTTCCCTCACTTTTTTTCAAATGAAAACCCTTCCCCCTCTGCCCTTTCTGCCTATTTTCCATAGCAACCACCTCTTGGAGAAACTCTGGTGTTTGCAAATTCACACAACAATGTTGCAATTGAACTCTGAACTCTCAGTGCACCTGCATATCCAGTGCTTTCTTTCATTTAATGATTTTTTATTGACCACTCAAAATACATCTTTCAAAGAACACATCTCTACACCCTAACTTTCTGTTTTCATCAATCAAAATCCACCAATCACTGTTACTACTTCATGAACACAGAAACTCCACAGTTTTTTTCATTTCAAACTCACATTTTTTCAACTGCCATTTCATTGCCACACTTCATCTGACTGCAGGAGAACCTTCTCTCACCATGTTTTCTGTCTGGATTGTTGGTCATAGTTATATTCACTGGGCTCAAAGGTACGTTGAAAGCAGGAATTTACCTAACCTCAATTTACAAGATGTGGAAATTAAGTGGTTTGGCCACAGAGGATTAAAATGTCACCAATTGATACCATTGGTGAAAACCTTTATGCATTTGCCCAAACCTGACCTGTTAATTGTGCACTGTGGAGGTAATGACTTGGGCACTTTGACTGGTGTAGGTCTGGAAATGCTTTTAAAGGACACCTTTGAGCAATTAATGGCACTTTTTCCTCAGACTGCCTTGGTATATTCAAATATATGCCAAAGACAGAAATGGAGGTGGTCAAACCAATTTTGTCCACAAATTGAGAAGTCGAGGAAGCATGTAAACAAATCTGTTTCAGCTTACATGAGAGACCATGGAATGGGCTCCCTGTACAACAATAACTTGCGTTACTACATGCAAGATATCTACAGAGGAGATGGAGTTCACTTCTCAGATGAGGGCAACAGAGTTTTCACTCTGAATTTAAAAATGTGCATTGGTACCTACTTATAAGTACCAAAATGTACCATAAACCCAAAAGCTCTTCTCAGAGCTACCCTACATCTAATCACTCACAATTATTATTTTACTCTAACTTTTTTTACTAATTTTCAACAAAGTACGCTCCCTGGGGCGCTACCCGGTACGCGTACCGGGAGCTAACCTCGCGAAATTTTAAAAAAAAATTTTTTTTTTCGCACATATGGGCCTCCTCAGCCACCCTCACAAAACCTAGGGGGTCAAGATAAGTCTACCATGCCCCCTTCTACCTATTCTGAACATTATTTGCCCTCCATCTTGTATCATAATTCGACCGAAACACAAAATGGTGGACTCCCGTTACGCTTAAGGTTCGCGTACCAGGGCGCTCACCGGTTCGCGTACCGGGTCGCTTCCTGGGAAGCGCACCATCAAAAAAGGTGGGAAAGTAGTTCACACAAAAGCCACTTGAGACAATTTCACCAAATATAGATTAGCTCATACTACATACCAATCCCTACCATTTTCACAAATTTGATTGGAATTCCATTTAGCCATTTAGCCTATAGAACTCACTAAATACCGTGAGGTAAATTACTTCACAAAACACATCTGAAGTGTTGGAATTGACAACCAATTAAAATGTTACTTTCATTTTCTACTTTTTTTACCTGACATTTAATTGGTTATGTACCCGAATATATATAAAGGAAGAGAAGGAAACACAGCCATTTTGACTACTACTTCCTGGTGTACATTTCTATTAGAATTTTCATTAATAACTTCAACTTCTTTTTAAAGGTAAGTTGTTATTTTTAAAACTGAAGTATATTGAGCACTTTAAGTTAATATGGCAAACTTTTTCTGTTAGTTATATACTATCCCTCTGTAGTACTTATAAATTTAGATACACTTTTTTATATTCCTACTTCCACTCTGATACTATACACTGCCCAAAGATAAATTCTCTGTTAAAAACTGCCTATCTAAAATTAATCCCAACTGTGCCCTACCTCTACTAATATATATTTTTTTATGCAAATTTCAGGAAAAATGGAAAGTGAACAAAACATTTCATTTGAAATTGTCCTTCCAGAGTCCAACACAGAAATCATTGATCCAAATGAGATTGAATTTATGGATGAATCTTGGGACCAAGAACTACTGCAATGTGTACAAGCAGTAGATAACCTCCTTGCAAATGAGGACATTTTACAACCTCAGAGACTACAATCTATATTCCATGATTATGAAATTTCTGACAATGAAATGTTAGAAAGTTTAATAAATTATGAAACACAATAAAAAAAACTTAAAAAAAAAAAAATAAATAATCAACAAAACCAACAATCAATTAACATACAGCATTTGAAAAGTCTATCATTCATTTTTCATTGTGATACGCTCCCCAGAACGCTTCCCGGTTCGCGTACCGGGCGCTAACCACGAAAAAAAATAAAAAAAAAATTTTTTTTTTTTGCTTAGCGGGGCCCCTTTAAAGCCTCCACATCAAACCTAGGGGGTCAGGGAGGAGCTAGTATGCCCCCTTATGGTTATTTCCCCCTTTGTTTTGGCCTCCTCTTGTCTCTCAATCCTACCGAGAGACAAGATGGCGGCCGCTCCGGACTGTTTAGAATGTTGACAGACACCGGAGAGCCAATCAGCTTAGCTACGCGAAGTTCCGGTACGCTTAAGGTCCGCGGACCGGAGCGCTGCCCAGAGCGCGCTTACAGATATATATCTTTTTTTAAACGTTAATTTCTCAAAATCCACTGGAGCACATATATTGAGACCTACAAAAGGCACATCGGGCTACCAGTCCCTACAATTTTGCCAAGTTTCGTGCAAATCCATTCAGCCGTTCGGGCTAAAAGTGAGGCTAACCGCCCTATGGAAAACTCAATGTTAAAAACACGTTTTGGGACCCCCCTTTTTTCTCGGCCCCCCCTGGACGAACCCCCCCAAAATTTTCAGGGGCTGCTCAGAAACAAAATGTTCCATTTTCCTGAAAATTTCAGCCAATTCCGTCCACAAACGCCAAAGTTATTAGACATAGAATTTTCAAAAATCCCATAGGGAAAAAATCCTAACTATATATACCTACTGGCGACCGCCAGTAGGTAATATATATATATATATATATATATATATATATATATATATATATATATATATATATATATATGTTTTTTTCAGTGAATTTCAAAGGTTTTTTAAATGCTAATTCCTAACTATATAAGGCCTGAAACCTATGGTTTTTTCAGTGAATATATATATAAATACATACATACATATATATATATATATATATATATATATATATATATATATATATATATATATATATATATATATACATATATATATATTCACTGAAAAAACCATAGGTTTCAGGAGGTATATAGTTAGGAATTAGCTTTTAAAAAATCTTTGAAATTCACTCAAAAAACTATAAGTTTTAGTGGTGTTATAGTTAGCTGGACATTTTACTCATACAAAACCATTGAAATTGCTCCTATATAGTTAGTTGTACTAACTATATTTCGCGCACCCGCAATCCACTGCTGATGATGTCACATATTAGATCATTCATGACATGGTCAGTGACATCACTGATGACATCTCAAATGACATCACTGATGACATCACTGATGACATCATCCAGTGAATGTGGTTTGCTTCGTTATTTAAATATGCATTATATATATAGCAATTTGCATTGAAGAATAAGTGGATATATATAAATAAATATTTGGATGGAGGATTTAGTAGCAGTCTAATTGACTGTTTACTTGACCAATTTATAATGTCTCACTAAATATAGTGGATAGTGACTAAACTGTGTGAATATCTGTATCACTTTGTCAGTTGTTGTGTAAACTGATTCTACAGTTGGTTACTAGCTATGTGAAAGTCTATATTGGTTATTGATTAGTTAACTGAGTATTTGTATGGGAGTGTGAAAGTGTGTGTGGTTCGGTGGGGGGTGTGTGACTGTCCAAAGATGTGTGAATAGTTGATTCAGTAGATATATGAAGTTAAAACTACATGTTCTAACAGTTGTTTGGGTGAGTGAATATCTTTATGGGTGTGGTGATGAGCAAATATATTTCTCAATGGTACAGGTCCAACAAACTAGAAAAATAAAAGGCAGTGTATGTGTCAGTTGTTGTATATAAATACGTATACATAAGACACAATGATTGTGTGAGTGACTGTATGGATAACTGTATACTTGTAATAATGATTTTATAATTCACTAAGTATGACTTACTATCTAAATGAATAGAAGAAGTGGTGTTTGTATAAGTGTTTTGCTAAGTAAATATGTAAGTATGATCCATTGTTTGCATAAGTGAGTAGGATGACTTCATATGTGAATAGGATGCGTGCTGTTGTTTAATGTCGATATAGATGTATAAGTATTTTTGATAGTGTTCTATTGTTCATTGACAGCATGTATGAGTGAATCCATAGGTAAGTGATTAGATGTGTGTATACATCTATGAATCACTGAGTGGATTTTATAGATACTTGTATTGCTGTGACAATGGATTTAAATATGATACTCTGTATTTTACAAAGAGTGATGAAAAATTGTAATAGTGTATGAAAAGGTGTATGTGATTGTCACGTGGATGATGTCATCAGTGATGTCATCAGTGATGTCATTTGAGATGTCATCAGTGATGTCACTGACCATGTCATGAATGATCTAATATGTGACATCATCAGCAGTGGATTGCGGGTGCGCGAAATATAGTTAGTACAACTAACTATATAGGAGCAATTTCAATGGTTTTGTATGAGTAAAATGTCCAGCTAACTATAACACCACTAAAACTTATAGTTTTTTGAGTGAATTTCAAAGGTTTTTTAAAAGCTAATTCCTAACTGTATAACTCCTGAAACCTATGGTTTTTTCAGTGAATTTCAAAGGTTTTTTTAAATGCTAATTCCTAACAATATAAGGCCTGAAACCTATGGTTTTTTCAGTGAATTTTGCAAGGTTTTTTAAATGCTAATTCCTAACTATATAAGGCCTGAAACCTATGTTTTTTTCAGTGAATTTCAAAGGTTTTTTAAATGCTAATTCCTAACTATATAAGGCCTGAAACCTATGGTTTTTTCAGTGAATGTGCAAGGTTTTTTTAAATGCTAATTCCCAACTATATAAGGCCTGAAACCTATGGTTTTTTCAGTGAATTTCAAAGGTTTTTTAAATGCTAATTCCTAACTATATAAGGCCTGAAACCTATGGTTTTTTCAGTGAATTCGCAAGGTTTTTTAAATGCTAATTCCTAACTAAATAAGGCCCGAAACCTATGGTTTTTTAATTGAATTCGCAAGGTTTTTTAAATGCTAATTCTATTAGCGGATAACGTTTTTATATATTAAAACGTTTTTTAAATCTCAAATGCCTGCTTTGCTAACAGAGTTTTTAAGCACAGGCTCCTTTGTCTCTGGTGGCCATCTTGGGAGACTGCATATCAGAATTTTTTTAATGAAATATAAGAGGATTTGAGAAGTCACTCAAAATGTGCCCTAATTTTTCTTTCTTCAGCACTAATCATAATTTCTATGGCAAAATGAACCCCCTCATTTTGTTCCTTTGCAAATTAAATGTTTTAAGTGTTAACACTTTATTCCAATCAAGATGACTTCAGGTGTACCATACTTTTGTCATAAGTAAGACTGTTAGCGCTCTAGTTGTTCTTTAGAACACTGTGGGACATTCTGTCATTGGGCTATAGTTGAGCTACATCTGGCTGATATTTGGGCTACATTTGTTTTTTTTTGTCTCTGGTGGCCATCTCTGGGCTACATTGGGCTACATTGGGCTACATTGGGCTACATTTGGGCTCTAACATATATATAGCCCAATGTAGCCCAATATATATTTTTTCAAAGTTAATTTTCGTAAAAACCACTGGAGCACATATCTTGAGACATAGCAAAGGCACATTGGGCTACCAGTACCTACAATTTTGCCAAGTTTGGTGGAAAACCATTGTGCCGTTCGGGCTAAAAGTGAGTCCAACCGCCCTATGGAAATTAAAATGGGGAAAACACGTTTTGGGACCCCCTTTTATCTCGCCCCCCCCTTGACGAATCCCCCCCAAACTTTCAGGGAAAGACCGGAGCGCCGCGAGGCAAAGTTAAGGAAAATTTCAGGAAGATTCCTCAACCGGCGCCAAAGTTATTCCCAATAGAATGTTGCGATTTCCCTATGGAAAACAATCCTAACTATTTTTTAAATCTCAAATGCCTGCTTTGCTAACAGATTTTTTAAGCACAGGCTCTTTTGTCTCTGGTGGCCATCTTGGGAGACTGCATATCAGAATTTTTTTTATGAAATATAAGAGGATTTGAGAAGTCACTCAAAATGTGCCCTAATTTTTCTTTCTTCAGCACTAATCATAATTTCTATGGCAAAATGAACCCCCTCATTTTGTTCCTTTGCAAATTAAATGTTTTAAGTGTTAACACTTTATTCCAATGAAGATGACTTCAGGTGTGCCATACTTTTGTCATAAGTAAGACTGTTAGCGCTCTAGTTGTTCTTTAGAACACTCTGGGACATTCTGTCATTGGGCTATAGTTGGGCTACATCTGGCTGATATTTGGGCTACATTTGTTTTTTTGTCTCTGGTGGCCATCTTTGGGCTACATTGGGCTACATTGGGCTACATTTGGGCTCTAACATATATATAGCCCAATGTAGCCCAATATATATTTTTTCAAAGTTAATTTTCGTAAAAACCACTGGAGCACATATCTTGAGACATAGCAAAGGCACATCGGGCTACCAGTCCCTACAATTTTGCCAAACTGGTGGAAAACCATTCAGCCGTTCGGGCTAAAAGTGAGTCCAACCGCCCTATGGAAATTAACATAGGGAAAACACGTTTTGGGACCCCCTTTTATCTCAGCCCCCTCTTGACGAATCCCCCCCAAACTTTCAGGGAAGGACCGGAGCGCCGCGAGGCAAAGTTAAGGAAAATTTCAGGAAGATTCCTCAACCGGCGCCAAAGTTATTCCCAATAGAATGTTGCGATTTCCCTATGGAAAACAATCCTAACTATATATACCTACTGGCTATCGCCAGTAGGTAATATATATATATATATATATATATATATATATATATATATATATATATATATATATATATATATATATATATATATATATATATATATATGTTTTTTTCAGTGAATTTCAAAGGTTTTTTAAATGCTAATTCCTAACTATATAAGGCCTGAAACCTATGGTTTTTTCAGTGAATATATATATAAATACATACATACATATATATATATATATATATATATATATATATATATACATATATATATATTCACTGAAAAAACCATAGGTTTCAGGAGGTATATAGTTAGGAATTAGCTTTTAAAAAATCTTTGAAATTCACTCAAAAAACTATAAGTTTTAGTGGTGTTATAGTTAGCTGGACATTTTACTCATACAAAACCATTGAAATTGCTCCTATATAGTTAGTTGTACTAACTATATTTCGCGCACCCGCAATCCACTGCTGATGATGTCACATATTAGATCATTCATGACATGGTCAGTGACATCACTGATGACATCTCAAATGACATCACTGATGACATCACTGATGACATCATCCAGTGAATGTGGTTTGCTTCGTTATTTAAATATGCATTATATATATAGCAATTTGCATTGAAGAATAAGTGGATATATATAAATAAATATTTGGATGAAGGATTTAGTAGCAGTCTAATTGACTGTTTACTTGACCAATTTATAATGTCTCACTAAATATAGTGGATAGTGACTAAACTGTGTGAATATCTGTATCACTTTGTCAGTTGTTGTGTAAACTGATTCTACAGTTGGTTACTAGCTATGTGAAAGTCTATATTGGTTATTGATTAGTTAACTGAGTATTTGTATGGGAGTGTGAAAGTGTGTGTGGTTCGGTGGGGGGTGTGTGACTGTCCAAAGATGTGTGAATAGTTGATTCAGTAGATATATGAAGTTAAAACTACATGTTCTAACAGTTGTTTGGGTGAGTGAATATCTTTATGGGTGTGGTGATGAGCAAATATATTTCTCAATGGTACAGGTCCAACAAACTAGAAAAATAAAAGGCAGTGTATGTGTCAGTTGTTGTATATAAATACGTATACATAAGACACAATGATTGTGTGAGTGACTGTATGGATAACTGTATACTTGTAATAATGATTTTATAATTCACTAAGTATGACTTACTATCTAAATGAATAGAAGAAGTGGTGTTTGTATAAGTGTTTTGCTAAGTAAATATGTAAGTATGATCCATTGTTTGCATAAGTGAGTAGGATGACTTCATATGTGAATAGGATGCGTGCTGTTGTTTAATGTCGATATAGATGTATAAGTATTTTTGATAGTGTTCTATTGTTCATTGACAGCATGTATGAGTGAATCCATAGGTAAGTGATTAGATGTGTGTATACATCTATGAATCACTGAGTGGATTTTATAGATACTTGTATTGCTGTGACAATGGATTTAAATATGATACTCTGTATTTTACAAAGAGTGATGAAAAATTGTAATAGTGTATGAAAAGGTGTATGTGATTGTCACGTGGATGATGTCATCAGTGATGTCATCAGTGATGTCATTTGAGATGTCATCAGTGATGTCACTGACCATGTCATGAATGATCTAATATGTGACATCATCAGCAGTGGATTGCGGGTGCGCGAAATATAGTTAGTACAACTAACTATATAGGAGCAATTTCAATGGTTTTGTATGAGTAAAATGTCCAGCTAACTATAACACCACTAAAACTTATAGTTTTTTGAGTGAATTTCAAAGGTTTTTTAAAAGCTAATTCCTAACTGTATAACTCCTGAAACCTATGGTTTTTTCAGTGAATTTCAAAGGTTTTTTTAAATGCTAATTCCTAACAATATAAGGCCTGAAACCTATGGTTTTTTCAGTGAATTTTGCAAGGTTTTTTAAATGCTAATTCCTAACTATATAAGGCCTGAAACCTATGTTTTTTTCAGTGAATTTCAAAGGTTTTTTAAATGCTAATTCCTAACTATATAAGGCCTGAAACCTATGGTTTTTTCAGTGAATGTGCAAGGTTTTTTTAAATGCTAATTCCCAACTATATAAGGCCTGAAACCTATGGTTTTTTCAGTGAATTTCAAAGGTTTTTTAAATGCTAATTCCTAACTATATAAGGCCTGAAACCTATGGTTTTTTCAGTGAATTCGCAAGGTTTTTTAAATGCTAATTCCTAACTAAATAAGGCCCGAAACCTATGGTTTTTTTATTGAATTCGCAAGGTTTTTTAAATGCTAATTCTATTAGCGGATAACGTTTTTATATATTAAAACGTTTTTTAAATCTCAAATGCCTGCTTTGCTAACAGAGTTTTTAAGCACAGGCTCCTTTGTCTCTGGTGGCCATCTTGGGAGACTGCATATCAGAATTTTTTTAATGAAATATAAGAGGATTTGAGAAGTCACTCAAAATGTGCCCTAATTTTTCTTTCTTCAGCACTAATCATAATTTCTATGGCAAAATGAACCCCCTCATTTTGTTCCTTTGCAAATTAAATGTTTTAAGTGTTAACACTTTATTCCAATCAAGATGACTTCAGGTGTACCATACTTTTGTCATAAGTAAGACTGTTAGCGCTCTAGTTGTTCTTTAGAACACTGTGGGACATTCTGTCATTGGGCTATAGTTGAGCTACATCTGGCTGATATTTGGGCTACATTTGTTTTTTTTTGTCTCTGGTGGCCATCTCTGGGCTACATTGGGCTACATTGGGCTACATTGGGCTACATTTGGGCTCTAACATATATATAGCCCAATGTAGCCCAATATATATTTTTTCAAAGTTAATTTTCGTAAAAACCACTGGAGCACATATCTTGAGACATAGCAAAGGCACATTGGGCTACCAGTACCTACAATTTTGCCAAGTTTGGTGGAAAACCATTGTGCCGTTCGGGCTAAAAGTGAGTCCAACCGCCCTATGGAAATTAAAATGGGGAAAACACGTTTTGGGACCCCCTTTTATCTCGCCCCCCCCTTGACGAATCCCCCCCAAACTTTCAGGGAAAGACCGGAGCGCCGCGAGGCAAAGTTAAGGAAAATTTCAGGAAGATTCCTCAACCGGCGCCAAAGTTATTCCCAATAGAATGTTGCGATTTCCCTATGGAAAACAATCCTAACTATTTTTTAAATCTCAAATGCCTGCTTTGCTAACAGATTTTTTAAGCACAGGCTCTTTTGTCTCTGGTGGCCATCTTGGGAGACTGCATATCAGAATTTTTTTTATGAAATATAAGAGGATTTGAGAAGTCACTCAAAATGTGCCCTAATTTTTCTTTCTTCAGCACTAATCATAATTTCTATGGCAAAATGAACCCCCTCATTTTGTTCCTTTGCAAATTAAATGTTTTAAGTGTTAACACTTTATTCCAATGAAGATGACTTCAGGTGTGCCATACTTTTGTCATAAGTAAGACTGTTAGCGCTCTAGTTGTTCTTTAGAACACTCTGGGACATTCTGTCATTGGTCTATAGTTGGGCTACATCTGGCTGATATTTGGGCTACATTTGTTTTTTTGTCTCTGGTGGCCATCTTTGGGCTACATTGGGCTACATTGGGCTACATTTGGGCTCTAACATATATATAGCCCAATGTAGCCCAATATATATTTTTTCAAAGTTAATTTTCGTAAAAACCACTGGAGCACATATCTTGAGACATAGCAAAGGCACATCGGGCTACCAGTCCCTACAATTTTGCCAAGTTTGGTGGAAAACCATTCAGCCGTTCGGGCTAAAAGTGAGTCCAACCGCCCTACTGAAATTAACATAGGGAAAACACGTTTTGGGACCCCCTTTTATCTCAGCCCCCTCTTGACGAATCCCCCCCAAACTTTCAGGGAAGGACCGGAGCGCCGCGAGGCAAAGTTAAGGAAAATTTCAGGAAGATTCCTCAACCGGCGCCAAAGTTATTCCCAATAGAATGTTGCGATTTCCCTATGGAAAACAATCCTAACTATATATACCTACTGGCTATCGCCAGTAGGTAATATATATATATATATATATACACATATACATATATATATATATATATATATATATATATATATATATATATATATATATATATATATATATATTCACTGAAAAAACCATAGGTTATAGACCATATATAGTTAGGAATTAGCATTTACAAAACCTTGAAAATTCACTGAAAAAACCATAGGTTATAGACCATATATAGTTAGGAATTAGCATTTAAAAAACCTTATTTTACTCACACAAAACCAATGAAATTCCATATATAGTTAGTTGCACTAACTATATATCGCGCACCCGCAATCCACTGCTGATCATGTCACATATTACATCATTCATGACATGGTCAGTGACATCACTGATGACATCACTGATGACATCTCAAATGACATCACTGATGACATCACTGATGACATCTCATTTGACATCATTCTTGTGCTAATACGATAAACCTCTTCAGACTCTAATATAACCTTAGATACACTCAGTGTATACAGACACTCACACACTGCCACTCATCCATGGAGTTACTCACACACCCAGTCAGTCATGCAAAGAAACAATCTCACCTCCATTTCTTCAACTATACAGTTAAACACACCTTACTTATTGAAACATATACTAACACATATTTACTCTCTTATACAATCCCTGATACAAGTTCACAATGATCGATACAACCACTCACTCATTCAGTGGCTCTCATGCACAGTTATTTATATATGCCAACTCTCACATGTACTGTGTTTTACATATGTACTTACTATGACATGTAGCATTGAGATATCCATTCACTCATCAATACACTCATGCACACAGTCAACTGCCCATGTAGCTGTTTCCACATGCACTCTTGAACTCATACACCTAGTGAATAAACTGCTCACACATCTATGCATAGAGTCACACACCTTCCAGCCACCCCCACACAAACTCAATATCCCATAGAAATACTTGGGCAACCAATTAATAACACATATAGCCTCTCGTATAGCTAATGATCAACACATGCAGCAGTTTACAGAACAACAGACATAATGATGCACAAATTAAGACAGTTTAGTCACTAACCCATGCATTCAGTGAGACACATTTAATCACTCACTCATACAGTCAGTCATGCACCTACTAAATCCTTCATCCAGACACTTATACATCCACTCAAGACATATTTTAACTTTACAGAAAAATACAGTCACTGGATGTTGTCATCAGTGATGTCATCAGTGATGTCATTTGAGATGTCATCAGTGATGTCATCAGTGATGTCACTGACCATGTCATGAATGATGTAATATGTGACATGATCAGCAGTGGATTGCGGGTGCGCGATATATAGTTAGTGCAACTAACTATATATGGAATTTCAATGGTTTTGTGTGAGTAAAATAAGGTTTTTTAAATGCTAATTCCTAACTATATATGGTCTATAACCTATGGTTTTTTCAGTGAATTTTCAAGGTTTTGTAAATGCTAATTCCTAACTATATATGGTCTATAACCTATGGTTTTTTCAGTGAATTTCATTGGTTTTTTAAAAGCTAATATCTATACCTGTAAAATGTATTCTTCTTTAAATCCAAAAATATATTTTATATGTTTATTAATAACTTTTTTTTTTAATATTTTTTTTTTCTTCGTTCCCGCTTCGCGAATCGGGAAGCTTCCCGTTAGCTGACCTTGATGCCGCGAAATAGACCGCGAGCATATAAACGTTTCTTTACCGCAACTGCCGCGTTAGAAAACAACATCATCACGCCTCCCGTCCGCATGACGTTTCGCGTTGTCGTGTGATACGTCATATGACGTGCTACGTTAGCGAACTGGTACGCTTACCGAGTCGCAAAGCACAGGTTTCTGGAAGCAAACCGGGAGGCCCTGCAAAGCGCGTAACGTAAACACAGCAGGTCATGTGACTTGGTAATAACACTTTTCATTGGTTCATTTCACTTTTGGTTTCCTAATGATGTAAGAAGCTTCCCGTTAGCTCAATTTGATGCCGCGACCCGGTCCGCGAACCGGTAAACGTTCCGTTAGCGCAACTGCCACGTTAGAAATCATTATCGTGACGCGTCGCGGAAGCGTGACGTATCACGTTGTCGTGTAATGCGTCTTATGACGCGCCGCGTTAGCGCACCCGGAAGTGCTCCTGGGCGCGGACCGATGCGCGAAACGCAGCTCCCCGGAAGCGATCCACGGCGCGTCGCGTAAGCGCGACGTATCGCGTTACCGCGTAATGCGTCTTATGACGTACCGCGTTAGCGCACCCGGAAGTGCTCCGGGGCGCGGACCAAGGCGCGAAGCGCAGCGACCCGGAAGCTATCCGGGGCGTGTTCCGCAGCGCGTAACATAAGCGTGAGAGGTCATGTGACTTGTTAATAACACTTTTCATTGGTTCATTTCACTTTTGGTTTCATAATGTTGTTAGGCTTGGTCATGTGACCTAAAAATAACACTTTTCATTGGTTTAGAACTATTTTTTTTTCTCAAATGATGAAAACCCCTCCTTCTTTTTACCTCATTCTTACTTTCTATTTCCAGAGAGCAAGACCTATTTTTCACAATGGCTTCTGTAATAGCTGCAGCTGGTGCTTCTCAGCAACCACCACCACCACCACCACCAAAAGGACCACCACCAACACTGGACTTTGGTAGAGAGGAAGATAATGAGGACGAAGAGGAGGAGGAGGAGGAAGAGCAAGTAAGGCAGTTCCTGCCAGAAACACCAAGGCAGAGCCATATTAAAGACCACTACATATGGCAATTCTTTAAAATTCCACCTGGACAAAAGAAGGTCAATGCACCCCAGGTGTCTTGTTTGATTTGCAAAAATATACTTTCTCGTGGCAACCCCAACAAGAAATACAGCTTTGGCAATCATACAATGATTCGCCACATGGAGCGATGGCATCCCAATAATCTTTCCCAAGCACAAGTAAGGGATCTTGCTGCCAACCCCCCAGATGTCATCCCCAGCACCAACAGGGGTCAAAGCTCATTCGCCGGACCAGAAGGCCGAGAAATAATCCCCAATATTCAAGCTCCTTTTGCACACTACAAAATAGTTTGTATATATTGTGGAGGAACTATTGCTTATGGAGAGAAGAGTATTACTTTGATTAACCGAGCTGGAGAAAATCATAAATGCTACAAGATGAGAAAACAATGAATCCTTTTTATTTTTTTTTGCTCCTGTTGAGACATGTTCTAACCCTGCTTTTTTGTTATTTCCCCCTTACAAAACACAAAAAAAACACAAAATAGTTTTCAAAAATCCAAAAAAAAATCAAAAAATTGTTCAGAAAATTCATAAAAAAAATAAAAAAAAAGAAAAAGAATAAAAAAACAGTTCTTTTCAGAACTACCTTCCATTTATAACAAAATTGCCAAAATGTTTATACCCTGTCTTTCTTTTCTCCTCATAGTACGCTCCTCCGACCGCTTCCCGGTACGCGTACCGGGCGCTACCCACGCAAAAAAAACAAAAAATATTTTTGTTTTTTTGCCCCGCGGGGCCCTTTTAAAGCCTCCACATTGACGCCGCCTCACGTACCAACGTATTTTCTCCGCATTTTACACCCTATGCCGCATAACAGGTCATGTGACTTGTTTATAAAACTTTTCATTGGTTCATTTTACTTTTGGTTTCCTAATGATGGAAGGCATGATCATGTGACCTAAAAACAACACTTTTCATAGGATGAAAACTTTTTTTTTTCCCCAAACGATGAAAGCCCCACCTTGTTTCTGGATGTTTCAGACTGAAGCTGGCGTCAGCATGAAAGCACCACCATCTCGTAGCTCAGTCGTGGTCATTCCGCGAGCAATCATGGCAGCCGCTCCCCACCAGAAGCCTGCAGGAGTCGGAGCCCCCAAAACTTTTGATGAATTCTCAAGGCGGAGGGGACGCTTTCGAGAATGGGGTCCAAGACCTAGCAGACAAGCGTCCGATTTCCAAGGTGTCCCAGGGCCATTTCAGTGGACCAGGCCCAAAAAGGAAACAGCCTGCCGCCATTTTGAGAGTCCTGTGACAGCCGCCTATCGCTGCACCGCAAGAGTGGGCGCAACTCAGCTGAATTGCGGCTTTTGACACAGTGGACCAAAAACGGACGGAATGGCAACTGAAACGGTAAAGGGGCGCCCCACTACAACAGATGACACTCCACCTGGACAGGCCCGTTCACCGCCTCCCCCGGGGCGCCCCGCGCCGTTATTCGGAGCAGCATTGTAGGATACCAAAACCAGTGCGGCAACTTACTGGACATCACCTTGGTGCCATCGTTCTGCTGCCTTGGAACTATTCGCGCAACAGTTTGCTACTGATGACCCACCCCCCGCGACGCCCCATGCCGTTATTTGCTGGGTGGCAACTTACTAGACATCACTTTAGTGTCATCTAGATTTCGGCGCGTTCTGCTGCCTTGGAACTATTCGCACAACAGTTTGCTACTGATCACCCACCCCCCGCGACGCCCCACGCCGGAAATCTGGACGTTGTGCTGCGTTGGGACTATTCGCACAGCCGACCGCTACTTCGTTGTTTTTCCCTAAAAATGTTTATATGTTATTACTATTTTTGTTTTCTTGTATATATTTATAAATTATTAAAGTTTTATAATCTTACTACTTTGTCGGAGTGCTATATATTTTTAATGTGACACATAATTGTAAAAACTTTGATGTACAAAGAGTCATCCCTGGAATCTTCCGCTTCAGGCTCGGTCCCCTCCCCAATCACAATACAGGATGGTTTTCAGATAATAGCAACGCTTCTGCTGTGACGGATCTCATCGAGTGTGGGCCTTGATCTACTATAACTCCTTTGAAGAGGGGTGATTCTTTACAGCTGTGGCCATAAACTACATCTGCAGGGCTAGCTGATACCCTAGGACCAGCCTGGACAATCGGACACAGAGGAAAAGGAGTATCAGAGGGTGCGGTAGTGAATAGGGCGAAAGGGAGGTGTCGGGCGGGCACAGGGTGTGATTCTCAGGGAAGAGCAGCGCAGATGGGGGAGGTTTATTACCCATGCATAAGACAGAGAGCGGGGGTGACCACTGCCTGGGGGAGATGCTTGCGAGGGTGGGGAGCCATGCTAAGGATCGACAGCGTGCACAGAGTGGGTCTGGTCAAGGCATCTAAAATGGCTGCCGTGCACGACAAAAGTGTGGCATTTGAAAAAAGACAAGATGGCGCAGACAATGTTTTTCAACACTTCCTGATTTCCTTCGAATCGAACGTTAACAGACGTTGGGGCATATTACCAAAGTTAAGCGATATTTATCCCTAACGATGATTAGCAACGATTTTTTTACCGTCAGAAATTATCGCAGATAAACCTTGCTATTATCAAGGTTTATCGGAAATACGATAAAAAACGACCGCAATGCATTAATATCGCTGAAAACTCAGCGATATTCATGCATTACCGAGCTAATGCTCTTAGCCATGTTATCCACCTCCCATTGGATAACATGGCTAAGAACTGCTCAGGGCAGGTGGTAGCTTTTGGAGATATTCGCGCTTATCTCGAATATTTCCAAAAGTTGATAATAGGAGATAGCGATGTTAGCGACTGTTTCCAGTCGCTAACATCTTGGCATGCCCACTTTGCATGTCATTAGTGATAAATATCACTCACATGCAAAGTGGGGCCCAAGATGGTCGCTATCTTCTACTAGCCGTCGCTAACTGGTGTTAGCAACAGCTAGGTAATACACATATAATTTTATCTTGTTTCTGAACGTTAATTTCTCAAAATGCACTGAAGCACATATATTGAGACCTAGCAAAGGCACATCGGGCTACCAGTCCCTACAATTTTGCCAAGTTTCGTGCAAATCCATTCAGCTGTTCGATCCTACCGAGAGACAAGATGGCGGCCGCTACTGACTGTTTGGAATGTTTACAGACACCGGAGAGCCAATCAGCTTCGCTTCGCAAAGCTCCGTAACGCGAAAAGTACGCGGTGCGCTGTTACAGATATATATCTTTTTTTGAACGTTAATTTCTCAAAATCCACTGGAGCACATATATTGAGATCTAGCAAAGGCACATCGGGCTACCAGTCCCTACAATTTTGCCAAGTTTCGTGCAAATCCATTCAGCTGTTCGATTATTATTATTTTTATTTTTTTTTGCCCCGCGGGGCCCTTTTAAAACCTCCACATCAAACCTAGGGGGTGAGCGACAATGTACTATGCCCCCTTATGGTCATTTGCCCCTTCGCTTTGGCCTCCTCTTGTCTCTCGATCCTACCGAGAGACAAGATGGCGGCCGCTACGGACTGTTTGGAATGTTGACAGACGCCGGAGAACCAATCAGCTTCGCTTCACAAAGCTCCGTTGCGCGAAAAGTACGCGTACTGGAGCGCTGCCCGGTCCGCTGTTACAGATATATATCTTTTTTTAAACGTTAATTTCTCAAAATCCACTGCAGCACATATATTGAGACCTACAAAAGGCACATCGGGCTACCAGTCCCTACAATTTTGCCAAGTTTCGTGCAAATCCATTCAGCCGTTCGGGCTAAAAGTGAGGCCAACCGCCCTATGGAAAACTCAATGTTAAAAACACGTTTTGGGACCCCCCTTTTTTCTCGGCCCCCCCTTGACGACCCCCCCCCAAATTTTCAAGGGATGCCCAGAAACAAAATGTGCCATTTTCCTGAAAATTTCAGCCAATTCCGTCCACAAACGCCAAAGTTATTAGACATAGAATTTTCAAAAAACCCATAGAGAAAAAATCCTAACTATATATACCTACTGGCGACCGCCAGTAGGTAATATATATATATATATATATATGTTTTTTTCAGTGAATTTCAAAGGTTTTTTAAATGCTAATTCCTAACTATATAAGGCCTGAAACCTATGGTTTTTTCAGTGAATATATATATAAATACATACATACATTACCTACTGGCGGTCGCCAGTAGGTATATATAGTTAGGATTTTTTCTCTATGGGTTTTTTGAAAATTCTATGTCTAATAACTTTGGCGTTTGTGGACGGAATCGGCTGAAATTTTCAGGAAAATGGCACATTTTGTTTCTGAGCAGCCCTTGAAAATTTGGGGGGGGTTCGTCCAGTGGGGGCCGAGAAAAAAGGGGGGTCCCAAAACGTGTTTTTAACATTGAGTTTTCCATAGGGCGGTTGGCCTCACTTTTAGCCCGAACGGCTGAATGGATTTGCACGAAACTTGGCAAAATTGTAGGGACTGGTAGCCCGATGTGCCTTTTGTAGGTCTCAATATATGTGCTCCAGTGGATTTTGAGAAATTAACGTTTAAAAAAAGATATATATCTGTAACAGCGGACCGGTTAGCGCTCTGGTTCGCGGACTTTTCGCGCAACGGAGCTTTGTGAAGCGAAGCTGATTGGTTCTCCGGCGTCTGTCAACATTCCAAACAGTCCGTAGCGGCCGCCATCTTGTCTCTCGGTAGGATCGAGAGACAAGAGGAGGTCAAAACAAAGGGGGAAATAACTATAAGGGGGCATAGTAGATCCTCGCTGACCCCCTAGGTTTGATGTGGAGGTTTTAAAAGGGCCCCGCGGGGCAAAAAAAAAACAAAATAATAATAATCGAACGGCTGAATGGATTTGCACGAAACTTGGCAAAATATTAGGGACTGGTAGCCCGATGTGCCTTTGCTAGGTCTCAATATATGTGCTCCAGTGGATTTTGAGAAATTAACGTTGAAAAAAAGATATATATCTGTAACAGCGCTCCGCTTCGCGTACTTTTCGCGTTACGGAGCTTTGCGAAGCTGATTGGTTCTCCGGCGTCTGTCAACATTCCAAACAGTCCGTAGCGGCCGCCATCTTGTCCCTCGGTAGGATTGAGAGACAAGAGGAGGCCAAAGCGAAGGGGGAAATGACCATAAGGGGGCATAGTAGATCCTTCCTGACCTCTTAGGTTTGATGTACCATTTTGCCAAGTTTGGTGTAATTCCGTTCAGCCATTCAGGCTGTAGACGTATGTAAATGTCCTATGGAAAATTGCATGGGGAAAACACATTTGAAAGTGTTGAAATTTAGAACCAATTAAAATGTTACTTTGGTTTTGTATTTGTGTGTGATGAAAGTTAATTGGTTATGTATATATGTCAAATGAGAGGAAACCACAGCCATTTTGTGATACTACTGTCTGAGGTACATTTGTGAGGAATTTTTGGTGGTGAATTTCTGGTGTTTGATTTACACAGTACTAACACTTCTGCTACTTTTAAAAAGGTGAGTTGTTAATTTGTATGGGGAACTATGTTGTACACTTGAAGATAATTTGAAAAATGTTTTCTGTTATTTATTTGCAGTCCTTCTGTTATACTAAATACTTGATAAAGTTAGTTTTATATTATGTATTACTAAAGACGATAAATGAAAGTGATTATTTTTTTCTGCAATTTACAGCAAGCAATTTCAAAATAAAATGGCTCACAATGAAGAGACCGTGGCAATTTCTTTTGAATTGTCCAACACATTGATTGAAATTGAGAGCACCAATAATGAAATATTGTCACAAGGAGGACATGACTTGTATGATTCCATTAGATTGATTGAAATGGACAGCACCAAGAATGAAATATTGTCACAAGGAGATGACTTGAATGATTCCACTACATTGATTGAAATTGAGAGCACCAATAATGAAATATTGTCACAAGGAGGAGATGGCTTGTATGATTCCATTAGATTGGTTGAAATGGACAGCACCAATAATGAAATATTGTCACAAGGAGGAGATGACTTGAATGATTCCACTACATTGATTGAAATTGAGAGCACCAATAATGAAATATTGTCACGAGGAGATGACTTGAATGATTCCACTACATTGATTGAAATTGACAGCACCAATAATGAAATATTGTCAGAAGGAGGAGATGACTTGAATGATTTTTTTGATCAATCTCTTGATGGCGAATTTATCGAGTGTTTGGAGACCATAGAGTTACAAGAATCATCATTGCAGACTTTTAATGAGGAGATTCCAGATGAGATGATTGAAGAGGAAATTACTGATGAGGACATGTTACTAGTTCTTTCAAATTTAGAAAATTCTGAAGAATAAATTTATATTTAGAAATCAAAAATTGTTTGAGACATTATTCATTTTTATTTTTAATTTATGAGGTTGTAGCGAAGTGATTGTAGTATAAAATGAGACTTATAGTATAGAGTGCAACATTTTTATGTTACATGGTAAGTTTACTCATATTTACTTCCCTTCTGCCACTATATTATCTCCAATGTGTATTTGACATGTCTTCTTCATCTCCGGCCTCCTTTCTCTCACTGTGTGTCTCCGATGCATCTTATCGCTGGTATTTTGTGTAATTACAGAAGAGAGTAAAATAAAATAGTTTGGAACGTGAAAAGGGGGCAAAGTAGAGTACTCCTCACCCCCTAGGCCTTTTTAGGCGGTCCCAAAAGGATCAGTTTCTGCTTTCCTGAGAGATTATGGTATGAGTTCCATATACCACAATAACTTGCATTACAACATGCAAGATATCTATCTCCTATTACCAACTTTTGGAGATATTCGCGGTAAGCGCGAATATCTCCAAAAAGTAACACCTGCCCTGAGCAGTTCTTAGCCATGTTATCCAATGGGAGGTGGATAACATGGCTAAGAGTATTAGCTCGGTAATGCATGAATATCGCTGAGTTTTTAGCGATATTCATGCATTGCGGCCGTTTATTATCGCATTTGCGATAAACCTTGATAATAGTAAGGTTTATCTTCGATAATTTCTGACGATGCTTAGTGGTAAAAAATTGGTTGGTAAGCATCGTTAGCGATAAATATCGCTTAACTTTGGTAATATGCCCCAACGTCTGTTAACGTTCGATTCGAAGGAAATGAGGAAGTGTTGAAAAACATTGTCTGCGCCATCTTGCCTTTTTTGAAATGCCACACTTTTGTCGTGCACGGCAGCCATTTTAGATGTCTTGACCAGACCCACTCTCTGCACGCTGTCGATTCGTAGCATGGCTCCTCACCCTCGTAAGCATCTCCCCCAGGCACTGGTCACCACCGCTCTCTGTCTTATGCATGGGCAATAAACCTTCCCCCATCTGCGCTGCTCTTCCCTGAGAATCACACTCTGTGCCCGCCCGACACCTCCCTTTCGCCCTATTCACTACCGCACCCTCTGACACTCCTCTTCCTCTGTGTCCGAATGTCCAGGCCGGTCCTAGGCTATCAGCTAGCCCTGCAGATGTAGTTTATGGCCCCAGCTGTAAAGAATCACCCCTCTTCAAAGGAGTTATAGTAGATCAAGGCCCACACCCGATGTGATCCGTCACAGCACACGCGTTCCTACTATCTGAAAACCATCCTGTATTGTGATTGGGGAGGGGACCGAGCCTGAAGCGGAAGATTCCAGGAATGACTCTTTGTACATCAAAGTTTTTACAATTATGTGTCACATTAAAAATATATAGCACTCCAACAAAGTAGTAGGAATATAAAACTTTAATAACATATAAATATATACAACAAAACAAAAACAGTAAAAACATTTAAACAACGAAGAGACCGTGGCAATTTCTTTTTAATTATCCAATAGATTTATTGAAATTGACAGCACCAATAATGAAATATTCTTGTCAGTAGCGGTCTGTTGTGCGAATAGTTCCAAGGCAGCAGAACGCGCTGAAATCTAGATGGCACGAAAGTGATGTCTAGTAAGTTGCCGCCCAGCAAAAAACGGCGTGGGGCGCCGCGGGGGTGAGTGAGTCCAGTAGGCACCACAGCTATTCTTACCGGCATTGCAGAATTACTGCTGGGGACAATGCCTGTGCTGTAGCAGGGTCACAGCAGAAACAAAAAGGATTCTGTTGAAGATGTTGTTGGTTTTCAATTTGAAAACAGTTCTGGTGTCAACTGCTATGCTAATGTAGTGGTTAATGTTTTGTTTTCTCTAGAAAATGTAAAAGAGGGGGAGGCAGTCCAAAGTTCCGTTAAAAGGGCAAAGGAAAGGATCGGTGGTTTGAACTATCAGTCAAAAAGGGGAGGGGGTGCAATAATTTTTCCTACCGGGTCACACTGTGCTTTCACCGGAAGTAAGGTCTGCAGGATTGTAGTAATTCAAAGTGAGGCTGGCGCCAGCATGGGAGCGCCGACGTCCCGCGGATACAGTTTCGTCACTCCACGGGCGATCATGGCAGTCATTCCCCATCGGGGGTCGGAGACTCCCGCGGCTCCTCTAGAATCTTCAAGGTCGTGGAGGACTACGGTGGTGGAGTCAACCAGTGACCGGGCCATTTCTTTATGTTGGGCCCGCTCTTGCCAGGTCGACCGCCATTTTGAGAGTTCGGCAGCTACCGGCGATCGCGGGGTCACATGAGCGGACGGGCTCCACCCTGCCGGGCGAGACGTTGCAGCATGGCCACAGTGGAAGAACCGTTATCTAGGTCGTTCCGAAACTGTGCAGCACTGTAGTTGTTAGGATGCCACCGCCTGGAGCGCTGAGGGTGCAGCTGGGAAGCCTCCACCTGGGGAGGCGGGAGAGGCCTGTTCGCACCGTCTCTCCCTCCCAGTGCACCCCACGGCGTCTCGCTTGAGATTTGTTATGGCCGGACCAGGCGATGAGGACGAGGGGGGGGTCGGAGGCATGTGCAAGACATCCCCCTCCAGTGTTGTCGCAGCCATTATAAAAGAAAGAAGTGTCCCGTCCGTCTTCGGGCCGGGCTTCCGGTGGATGTCGGCCGGACGCCCCTGGCTCTGGCCCCATGAACGGGTTTCTTGGTTTATCGGCTGCAGCCGGATCCCGTCGGCCTCGGCCCCCCGACCGTTGGTGGTCGGACCGGAAGAGCATGTGGCGGGACTACCTGCAACTCTCAAGGGCCACCGCGGCCGGACTGGGAGAGAGAGGGGAGGGTCGAGGAGACATTCCCCCCCCCTGCAACTGTTCAGCGTTGTAAAGGCAATCCCCTGGCCGGGTCCCGCTGGTCTCGGCCTCTCCTCCGGCTACACCCTACGTTAGGATCTCCTGGCCGAGGCGTGGCAGCAGGACCTGCCTTATATGGGCTGCTCCCGGCTGGGCGTAGCCGGAACCCTGCCCCACCTTGGAAGTTTCCAGAGTGGGGGTGGATGTTCTACTGACTTGCATTTTCCCTAGTCTATCGATTTTTTTGGCGTGGCAGGCGGTGGGACAGCGAGGGGTGATTTGGTTTCTCTTACTGTTTTTCTGGTCTCTCACCACTGGCATATTTTAACGTTTTCTTGTTTCTAGGACATTAATAGGTTTTATCATTACGTTATGTTATCGTTTCTTTGTTCGTTGTTTAATAAAAGTTCATGTTCATCAGTGGCCTACTGATTTTCGTTTTCCTATTTTTTTCTTTCCAGGTTGTTTCATGGTAAAGTTTCTGTTAACAGGATACAGTGATCACTTCGTTATTATTGCATATGTCCTTTTCACTAGGGGTGCTCTCTGGTCGGGCCAGATGACGTATCTCTAGTAAATGGTCCGGGTGAAAAAGGTGCATCAATCAGTGGGGAGTAGATAGGCATGACAGATTACAACGGGGGAGAACGGTCCGCATTACGTACCCTTTCACTACTTGCAAAGATTTTCCTACGTTTATTTGCAAACAGGGAATACCTCCAAAAAGAACTAATTCCCAAACAGTCAATGTTCGGACAATCAATCAATCAATGAGGAATGAAATAGGTACGACGTGTTAAAGGCTTGCGTTACCTACCCTTCACTATCTGCAAAGGGAGATAGAATATTCCTATTCTTCCTCGTTTGCAGGTAGAGAAGATCGTTAAGAGAATTAACTTCGAACAATTCAATGCTCGATTGAAACAATCAACAAGGGGTACTGTGAACACAAATGAACGCCGCTTATATACATACGCATTGCTATTTTCAACAGGTTGTTCCTAATGTTTCTATTTTAGCGAGGTCAAAAGAGATCCCATTAGTGGCCTACTGATTTTGCTCGATTCCTTTTGTTTTTTTACACGATTTTTCGCTATCTGCAAAGACTAAACAGAGTATTGCGACTCTGTGCTTGTTTGTAAATAGAGAATGAACCAAAGAGAACAATCAATCAAATGGAGAGAGAAGCAGGCACGACGGATTACAAAGGGGGAAAGGGCTGCGTTAACTACCCTTCACTATCTGCAAAGAGAGAGTACTCCTAATAGAAATGAGGGGTGGGGGGCAGCAATCAAAGCAGATCAGTGTGCATAAACACGAAAAAAAAAATTCTTACCACGTACTTGACATTCGACAGCTTATGATATTTGCTATTAAAAAACCATTGAAATTCACTGAAAAAACCATAGGTTATAGACCATATATAGTTAGGAATTAGCATTTACAAAACCTTGAAAATTCACTGAAAAAACCATAGGTTATAGACCATATATAGTTAGGAATTAGCATTTAAAAAACCTTATTTTACTCACACAAAACCATTGAAATTCCATATATAGTTAGTTGCACTAACTATATATTGCGCACCCGCAATCCACTGCTGATGATGTCACATATTACATCATTCATGACATGGTCAGTGACATCACTGATGACATCACTGATGACATCTCAAATGACATCACTGATGACATCTCACTTGACATCAATGATCACATCACTGATGATATCATTCATGTGACAATACAATGCATCTCCTCACATTTTAATATAACCTCTGTTTCACCCAGTGTTAAAAACAGAGTATAATTTTTGAAACCATTGACACACCAATACTAGTTACTACATACGTACTCACTGATTCCTACGTCTACACACACATTCACTCATTCACCCATACAATCATTCATACATACAATCACTCATGTTTACAACACAATCATATGCACTCATACACCTATACAGACACTCACACTCTACCACTCATCCATGGAGTTACTCACACACCTAGTCAGTCCTGTAAAGAATCAATCACACTTCCATTTTCTACTCTATACAGTTAAACATAGAGCACCTTACGTTTTCAACCATATACTAACACATACTTACTCTCTTATACAATCATTGATACAAGTACACATTGATCTGTACAGAGTCACACACCTCCCATCCAGCCACACACACACTCAGTCTCCCATGCAAATACTTGGGCAATCAATCAATAACCCATATAGTTACTCATATAGCTACTGATCAACACATGCAGCAGTTTACAGAACAACAGACATAATGATGCACAAATTAAGACAGTTTAGTCACTAACCCATGCACTCAGTGAGACACATTTAATCACTCACTCATACATTCAGTCATGCACCTACTAAATCCTTCGTCCAGACACTTATACATCCACTCATTCTTCAATATGTAAGACATATTTTAACTTTACAGAAACATAGTCACTGGATGTTGTCATCAGTGATGTCATCAGTGATGTCATTTGAAATGTCATCAGTGATGTCATCAGTGATGTCACTGACCATGTCATGAATGATGTAATATGTGACATCATCAGCAGTGGATTGCGGGTGCGCAATATATAGTTAGTGCAACTAACTATATATGGAATTTCAATGGTTTTGTGTGAGTAAAATAAGGTTTTTTAAATGCTAATTCCTAACTATATATGGTCTATAACCTATGGTTTTTTCAGTGAATATATATATATATATATATACATATATATATATTCACTGAAAAAACCATAGGTTTCAGGAGGTATATAGTTAGGAATTAGCTTTTAAAAAATCTTTGAAATTCACTCAAAAAACTATAAGTTTTAGTGGTGTTATAGTTAGCTGGACATTTTACTCATACAAAACCATTGAAATTGCTCCTATATAGTTAGTTGTACTAACTATATTTCGCGCACCCGCAATCCACTGCTGATGATGTCACATATTAGATCATTCATGACATGGTCAGTGACATCACTGATGACATCTCAAATGACATCACTGATGACATCACTGATGACATCATCCAGTGAATGTGGTTTGCTTCGTTATTTAAATATGCATTATATATATAGCAATTTGCATTGAAGAATAAGTGGATAAATATAAATAAATATTTGGATGGAGGATTTAGTAGCAGTCTAATTGACTGTTTACTTGACCAATTTATAATGTCTCACTAAATATAGTGGATAGTGACTAAACTGTGTGAATATCTGTATCATGTTGTCAGTTGTTGTGTAAACTGATTCTACAGTTGGTTACTAGCTATGTGAAATTCTATATTGGTTATTGATTAGTTAACTGAGTATTTGTATGGGAGTGTGAAAGTGGGTGTGGTTCAGTGGGGGTGTGTGACTGTCCAAAGATGTGTGAATAGTTGATTCAGTAGATATATGAAGTTAAAACTACATGTTCTAACAGTTGTTTGGGTGAGTGAATATCTTTATGGGTGTGGTGATGAGCAAATATATTTCTCAATGGTACAGGTCCAACAAACTAGAAAAATAAAAGGCAGTGTATGTGTCAGTTGTTGTATATAAATAAGTATACATAAGACACAATGATTGTGTGAGTGACTGTATGGATAACTGTGTATTTGTAATAATGATTTTATAATTCACTAAGTATGACTTACTATCTAAATGAATAGAAGAAGTGGTGTTTGTATAAGTGTTTTGCTAAGTAAATATGTAAGTATGATCCATTGTTTGCATAAGTGAGTAGGATGACTTCATATGTGAATAGGATGCGTGCTGTTGTTTAATGTCGATATAGATGTATAAGTATTTTTGATAGTGTTCTATTGTTCATTGACAGCATGAATGAGTGAATCCATAGGTAAGTGATTAGATGTGTGTATACATCTATGAATCACTGAGTGGATTTTATAGATACTTGTATTGCTGTGACAATGGATTTAAATATGATACTCTGTATTTTACAAAGAGTGATGAAAAATTGTAATAGTGTATGAAAAGGTGTATGTGATTGTCACGTGGATGATGTCATCAGTGATGTCATCAGTGATGTCATTTGAGATGTCATCAGTGATGTCACTGACCATGTCATGAATGATCTAATATGTGACATCATCAGCAGTGGATTGCGGGTGCGCGAAATATAGTTAGTACAACTAACTATATAGGAGCAATTTCAATTGTTTTGTATGAGTAAAATGTTCAGCTAACTATAACACCACTAAAACTTATAGTTTTTTGAGTGAATTTCAAAGGTTTTTTAAAAGCTAATTCCTAACTATATAACTCCTGAAACCAATGGTTTTTTCAGTGAATTTCAAAGGTTTTTTAAATGCTAATTCCTAACTATATAAGGCCTGAAACCTATGGTTTTTTCAGTGAATTTTGCAAGGTTTTTTAAATGCTAATTCCTAACTATATAAGGCCTGAAACCTATGTTTTTTTCAGTGAATTTCAAAGGTTTTTTAAATGCTAATTCCTAACTATATAAGGCCTGAAACCTATGGTTTTTTCAGTGAATTCGCAAGGTTTTTTAAATGCTAATTCCTAACTATATAAGGCCTGAAACCTATGGTTTTTTCATTGAATTCGCAAGGTTTTTTAAATGCTAATTCTATTAGCGGATAACGTTTTTATATATTAAAACGTTTTTTAAATCTCAAATGCCTGCTTTGCTAACAGAGTTTTTAGGCACAGGCTCTTTTGTCTCTGGTGGCCATCTTGGGAGACTGCATATCAGAATTTTTTTAATGAAATATAAGAGGATTTGAGAAGTCACTCAAAATGTGCCCTAATTTTTCTTTCTTCAGCACTAATCATAATTCCTATGGCAAAATGAACCCCCTCATTTTGTTCCTTTGCAAATTAAATGTTTTAGGTGTTAACACTTTATTCCAATCAAGATGACTTCAGGTGTGCCATACTTTTGTCATAAGTAAGACTGTTAGCGCTCTAGTTGTTCTTTAGAACACTCTGGGACATTCTGTCATTGGGCTATAGTTGGGCTACATCTGGCTGATATTTGGGCTACATTTGTTTTTTTTGTCTCTGGTGGCCATCTTTGATCTACATTGGGCTACATTGGGCTACATTTGGGCTCTAACATATATATAGCCCAATGTAGCCCAATATATATTTTTTCAACGTTAATTTTCGTAAAAACCACTGGAGCACATATCTTGAGACATAGCAAAGGCACATCGGGCTACCAGTCCCTACAATTTTGCCAAGTTTGGTGGAAAACCATTCAGCCGTTCGGGCTAAAAGTGAGTCCAACTGCCCTATGGAAATTAACATGGGGAAAACACGTTTTGGGACCCCCCTTTTATCTCAGCCCCCGCTTGACAAATCCCCCCCAAACTTTCAGGGAAGGACCGGAGCGCCGCGAGGCAAAGTTAAGGAAAATTTCAGGAAGATTCCTCAACCGGCACCAAAGTTATTCCCAATAGAATGTTGCGATTTCCCTATGGAAAACAATCCTAACCATATATACCTACTGGCTATCGCCAGTAGGTTATATATATATATATATATATATATATATATATATCTATATATATATATATATCTATCTATCTATATATATATATTACCTACTGGCGATAGCCAGATAGACATTATAAATTGGTCAAGTAAACAGTCAATTAGACTGCTACTAAATCCTCCATCCAAATATTTATTTATATATATCCACTTATTCTTCAATGCAAAATGGCTATATATATAATGCATATTTAAATAACGAAGCAAACCACATTGTATTGCTGTGACAATGGATTTAAATATGATACTCTGTATTTTACAAAGAGTGATGAAAAATTGTAATAGTGTATGAAAAGGTGTATGTGATTGTCACGTGGATGATGTCATCAGTGATGTCATCAGTGATGTCATTTGAGATGTCATCAGTGATGTCACTGACCATGTCATGAATGATCTAATATGTGACATCATCAGCCGTGGATTGCGGGTGCGCGAAATATAGTTAGTACAACTAACTATATAGGAGCAATTTCAATGGTTTTGTATGAGTAAAATGTCCAGCTAACTATAACACCACTAAAACGTATAGTTTTTTGAGTGAATTTCAAAGGTTTTTTAAAAGCTAATTCCTAACTATATAACTCCTGAAACCTATGGTTTTTTCAATGAATTTCAAAAGTTTTTTAAATGCTAATTCCTAACTATATAAGGCCTGAAACCTATGTTTTTTTCAGTGAATCTCAAAGGTTTTTTAAATGCTAATTCCTAACTATATAAGGCCTGAAACCTATGGTTTTTTCAGTGAATTTGCAAGGTTTTTTTAAATGCTAATTCCTAACTTTATAAGGCCTGAAACCTATGGTTTTTCAGTGAATTTCAAAGGTTTTTTAAAAGCTAATTCCTAACTATATCAGGCCTGAAACCTATGTTTTTTTTCGGTGAATTCGCAAGGTTTTTTAAATGCTAATTCCTAACTATATAAGGCCTGAAACCTATGGTTTTTTCATTGAATTTGCAAGGTTTTTTAAATGCTAATTCTATTAGCGGATAACGTTTTTATATATTAATACGTTTTTTAAATCTCAAATGCCTGCTTTGCTAACAGAGTTTTTAAGCACAGGCTCTTTTGTCTCTGGTGGCCATCTTGGGAGACTGCATATCAGAATTTTTTTAATGAAATATAAGAGGATTTGAGAAGTCACTCAAAATGTGCCCTAATTTTTCTTTCTTTAGCACTAATCATAATTTCTATGGCAAAATGAACCCCCTCATTTTTTTCCTTTGCAAATTAAATGTTTTAAGTGTTAACACTTTATTCCAATGAAGATGACTTCAGGTGTGCCATACTTTTGTCATAAGTAAGACTGTTAGCGCTCTAGTTGTTCTTTAGAACACTCTGTGACATTCTGTCATTGGGCTATAGTTGGGCTACATCTGGCTGATATTTGGGCTACATTTGTTTTTTTTTTTGTCTCTGGTGGCCATCTTTGGGCTACATTGGGCTACATTGGGCTACATTGGGCTACATTTGGGCTCTAACATATATATAGCCCAATGTAGCCCAATATATATTTTTTCAAAGTTAATTTTCGTAAAAACCACTGGAGCACATATCTTGAGATATAGCAAAGGCACATTGGGCTACCAGTCCCTACAATTTTGCCAAGTTTGGTGGAAAACCATTCAGCCGTTCGGGCCAAAAGTGAGTCCAACCGCCCTATGGAAATTAACATGGGGAAAACACGTTTAGGGACCCCCCTTTTATCTCGGCCCCCGCTTGACAAATCCCCCCCAAACTTTCAGAGAAGGACCGGAGTGCCGCGAGGCAAAGTTAAGGAATATTTCAGGAAGATTCCTCAACCGGCACCAAAGTTATTCCCAATAGAATGTTGTGATTTCCCTATGGAAAACAATCCTAACTATATATACCTACTGGCTATCGCCAGTAGGTAATATATATATATATATATATATATATATACAGAGTTCACAGTTACCCAAAGGTGCGGGGCTCACTCTCCCAACAGCGCGTTCAATTTTGTGGCAAGAAACAGGAGCATCCAGCGTCAGCAGCGCCTGACGCGTTTCGGGCTACGCCCTTCCTCTGAGGCTTGCTGCTTGCTCAATAACTGCCAACACAAGGACTCCAGGTATACTCCCATATTTATTCAAATATTGGCACTCAAGTGAGTATGATAACCTCAAAGCTTTCTGGGACTGGTAGTCCTTCACATCAAACCCCAGTGGGCTGCTAGCAGATATTGAGTAAATGTCGTTTTAATTCACAGGTGCTTCTGTTCAGTTCTCACCCGTGTAGGTAAACGCCAGTTGCATCTGTAGCGCTGATCATAGATCGGCCACGGAACTGTCTGAGTCCACAGCGGTGCGCCCCCCGGCCGGGTCGGCCGTAATTAATACAGAGTTCACAGTTACCCAAAGGTGCGGGGCTCACTCTCCCAACAGCGCGTTCAATTTTGTGGCAAGAAACAGGAGCATCCAGCGTCAGCAGCGCCTGACGCGTTTCGGGCTACGCCCTTCCTCTGAGGCTTGCTGCTTGCTCAATAACTGCCAACACAAGGACTCCAGGTATACTCCCATATTTATTCAAATATTGGCACTCAAGTGAGAATGATAACCTCAAAGCTTTCTGGGACTGGTAGTCCTTCACATCAAACCCCAGTGGGCTGCTAGCAGATATTGAGTAAATGTCGTTTTAATTCACAGGTGCTTCTGTTCAGTTCTCACCCGTGTAGGTAAACGCCAGTTGCATCTGTAGCGCTGATCGTAGATCGGCCACGGAACTGTCTGAGTCCACAGCGGTGCGCCCCCCGGCCGGGTCGGCCGTAATTAATACAGAGTTCACAGTTACCCAAAGGTGCGGGGCTCACTCTCCCAACAGCGCGTTCAATTTTGTGGCAAGAAACAGGAGCATCCAGCGTCAGCAGCGCCTGACGCGTTTCGGGCTACGCCCTTCCTCTGAGGCTTGCTGCTTGCTCAATAACTGCCAACACAAGGACTCCAGGTATACTCCCATATTTATTCAAATATTGGCACTCAAGTGAGTATGATAACCTCAAAGCTTTCTGGGACTGGTAGTCCTTCACATCAAACCCCAGTGGGCTGCTAGCAGATATTGAGTAAATGTCGTTTTAATTCACAGGTGCTTCTGTTCAGTTCTCACCCGTGTAGGTAAACGCCAGTTGCATCTGTAGCGCTGATCGTAGATCGGCCACGGAACTGTCTGAGTCCACAGCGGTGCGCCCCCCGGCCGGGTCGGCCGTAATTAATACAGAGTTCACAGTTACCCAAAGGTGCGGGGCTCACTCTCCCAACAGCGCGTTCAATTTTGTGGCAAGAAACAGGAGCATCCAGCGTCAGCAGCGCCTGGCGCGTTTCGGGCTACGCCCTTCCTCTGAGGCTTGCTGCTTGCTCAATAACTGCCAACACAAGGACTCCAGGTATACTCCCATATTTATTCAAATATTGGCACTCAAGTGAGTATGATAACCTCAAAGCTTTCTGGGACTGGTAGTCCTTCACATCAAACCCCAGTGGGCTGCTAGCAGATATTGAGTAAATGTCGTTTTAATTCACAGGTGCTTCTGTTCAGTTCTCACCCGTGTAGGTAAACGCCAGTTGCATCTGTAGCGCTGATCGTAGATCGGCCACGGAACTGTCTGAGTCCACAGCGGTGCGCCCCCCGGCCGGGTCGGCCGTAATTAATACAGAGTTCACAGTTACCCAAAGGTGCGGGGCTCACTCTCCCAACAGCGCGTTCAATTTTGTGGCAAGAAACAGGAGCATCCAGCGTCAGCAGCGCCTGACGCGTTTCGGGCTACGCCCTTCCTCTGAGGCTTGCTGCTTGCTCAATAACTGCCAACACAAGGACTCCAGGTATACTCCCATATTTATTCAAATATTGGCACTCAAGTGAGTATGATAACCTCAAAGCTTTCTGGGACTGGTAGTCCTTCACATCAAACCCCAGTGGGCTGCTAGCAGATATTGAGTAAATGTCGTTTTAATTCACAGGTGCTTCTGTTCAGTTCTCACCCGTGTAGGTAAACGCCAGTTGCATCTGTAGCGCTGATCGTAGATCGGCCACGGAACTGTCTGAGTCCACAGCGGTGCGCCCCCCGGCCGGGTCGGCCGTAATTAATACAGAGTTCACAGTTACCCAAAGGTGCGGGGCTCACTCTCCCAACAGCGCGTTCAATTTTGTGGCAAGAAACAGGAGCATCCAGCGTCAGCAGCGCCTGACGCATTTCGGGCTACGCCCTTCCTCTGAGGCTTGCTGCTTGCTCAATAACTGCCAACACAAGGACTCCAGGTATACTCCCATATTTATTCAAATATTGGCACTCAAGTGAGTATGATAACCTCAAAGCTTTCTGGGACTGGTAGTCCTTCACATCAAACCCCAGTGGGCTGCTAGCAGATATTGAGTAAATGTCGTTTTAATTCACAGGTGCTTCTGTTCAGTTCTCACCCGTGTAGGTAAACGCCAGTTGCATCTGTAGCGCTGATCGTAGATCGGCCACGGAACTGTCTGAGTCCACAGCGGTGCGCCCCCCGGCCGGGTCGGCCGTAATTAATACAGAGTTCACAGTTACCCAAAGGTGCGGGGCTCACTCTCCCAACAGCGCGTTCAATTTTGTGGCAAGAAACAGGAGCATCCAGCGTCAGCAGCGCCTGACGCGTTTCGGGCTACGCCCTTCCTCTGAGGCTTGCTGCTTGCTCAATAACTGCCAACACAAGGACTCCAGGTATACTCCCATATTTATTCAAATATTGGCACTCAAGTGAGTATGATAACCTCAAAGCTTTCTGGGACTGGTAGTCCTTCACATCAAACCCCAGTGGGCTGCTAGCAGATATTGAGTAAATGTCGTTTTAATTCACAGGTGCTTCTGTTCAGTTCTCACCCGTGTAGGTAAACGCCAGTTGCATCTGTAGCGCTGATCGTAGATCGGCCACGGAACTGTCTGAGTCCACAGCGGTGCGCCCCCCGGCCGGGTCGGCCGTAATTAATACAGAGTTCACAGTTACCCAAAGGTGCGGGGCTCACTCTCCCAACAGCGCGTTCAATTTTGTGGCAAGAAACAGGAGCATCCAGCGTCAGCAGCGCCTGACGCGTTTCGGGCTACGCCCTTCCTCTGAGGCTTGCTGCTTGCTCAATAACTGCCAACACAAGGACTCCAGGTATACTCCCATATTTATTCAAATATTGGCACTCAAGTGAGTATGATAACCTCAAAGCTTTCTGGGACTGGTAGTCCTTCACATCAAACCCCAGTGGGCTGCTAGCAGATATTGAGTAAATGTCGTTTTAATTCACAGGTGCTTCTGTTCAGTTCTCACCCGTGTAGGTAAACGCCAGTTGCATCTGTAGCGCTGATCGTAGATCGGCCACGGAACTGTCTGAGTCCACAGCGGTGCGCCCCCCGGCCGGGTCGGCCGTAATTAATACAGAGTTCACAGTTACCCAAAGGTGCGGGGCTCACTCTCCCAACAGCGCGTTCAATTTTGTGGCAAGAAACAGGAGCATCCAGCGTCAGCAGCGCCTGACGCGTTTCGGGCTACGCCCTTCCTCTGAGGCTTGCTGCTTGCTCAATAACTGCCAACACAAGGACTCCAGGTATACTCCCATATTTATTCAAATATTGGCACTCAAGTGAGTATGATAACCTCAAAGTTTTCTGGGACTGGTAGTCCTTCACATCAAACCCCAGTGGGCTGCTAGCAGATATTGAGTAAATGTCGTTTTAATTCACAGGTGCTTCTGTTCAGTTCTCACCCGTGTAGGTAAACGCCAGTTGCATCTGTAGCGCTGATCGTAGATCGGCCACGGAACTGTCTGAGTCCACAGCGGTGCGCCCCCCGGCCGGGTCGGCCGTAATTAATACAGAGTTCACAGTTACCCAAAGGTGCGGGGCTCACTCTCCCAACAGCGCGTTCAATTTTGTGGCAAGAAACAGGAGCATCCAGCGTCAGCAGCGCCTGACGCGTTTCGGGCTACGCCCTTCCTCTGAGGCTTGCTGCTTGCTCAATAACTGCCAACACAAGGACTCCAGGTATACTCCCATATTTATTCAAATATTGGCACTCAAGTGAGTATGATAACCTCAAAGCTTTCTGGGACTGGTAGTCCTTCACATCAAACCCCAGTGGGCTGCTAGCAGATATTGAGTAAATGTCGTTTTAATTCACAGGTGCTTCTGTTCAGTTCTCACCCGTGTAGGTAAACGCCAGTTGCATCTGTAGCGCTGATCGTAGATCGGCCACGGAACTGTCTGAGTCCACAGCGGTGCGCCCCCCGGCCGGGTCGGCCGTAATTAATACAGAGTTCACAGTTACCCAAAGGTGCGGGGCTCACTCTCCCAACAGCGCGTTCAATTTTGTGGCAAGAAACAGGAGCATCCAGCGTCAGCAGCGCCTGACGCGTTTCGGGCTACGCCCTTCCTCTGAGGCTTGCTGCTTGCTCAATAACTGCCAACACAAGGACTCCAGGTATACTCCCATATTTATTCAAATATTGGCACTCAAGTGAGTATGATAACCTCAAAGCTTTCTGGGACTGGTAGTCCTTCACATCAAACCCCAGTGGGCTGCTAGCAGATATTGAGTAAATGTCGTTTTAATTCACAGGTGCTTCTGTTCAGTTCTCACCCGTGTAGGTAAACGCCAGTTGCATCTGTAGCGCTGATCGTAGATCGGCCACGGAACTGTCTGAGTCCACAGCGGTGCGCCCCCCGGCCGGGTCGGCCGTAATTAATACAGAGTTCACAGTTACCCAAAGGTGCGGGGCTCACTCTCCCAACAGCGCGTTCAATTTTGTGGCAAGAAACAGGAGCATCCAGCGTCAGCAGCGCCTGACGCGTTTCGGGCTACGCCCTTCCTCTGAGGCTTGCTGCTTGCTCAATAACTGCCAACACAAGGACTCCAGGTATACTCCCATATTTATTCAAATATTGGCACTCAAGTGAGTATGATAACCTCAAAGCTTTCTGGGACTGGTAGTCCTTCACATCAAACCCCAGTGGGCTGCTAGCAGATATTGAGTAAATGTCGTTTTAATTCACAGGTGCTTCTGTTCAGTTCTCACCCGTGTAGGTAAACGCCAGTTGCATCTGTAGCGCTGATCGTAGATCGGCCACGGAACTGTCTGAGTCCACAGCGGTGCGCCCCCCGGCCGGGTCGGCCGTAATTAATACAGAGTTCACAGTTACCCAAAGGTGCGGGGCTCACTCTCCCAACAGCGCGTTCAATTTTGTGGCAAGAAACAGGAGCATCCAGCGTCAGCAGCGCCTGACGCGTTTCGGGCTACGCCCTTCCTCTGAGGCTTGCTGCTTGCTCAATAACTGCCAACACAAGGACTCCAGGTATACTCCCATATTTATTCAAATATTGGCACTCAAGTGAGTATGATAACCTCAAAGCTTTCTGGGACTGGTAGTCCTTCACATCAAACCCCAGTGGGCTGCTAGCAGATATTGAGTAAATGTCGTTTTAATTCACAGGTGCTTCTGTTCAGTTCTCACCCGTGTAGGTAAACGCCAGTTGCATCTGTAGCGCTGATCGTAGATCGGCCACGGAACTGTCTGAGTCCACAGCGGTGCGCCCCCCGGCCGGGTCGGCCGTAATTAATACAGAGTTCACAGTTACCCAAAGGTGCGGGGCTCACTCTCCCAACAGCGCGTTCAATTTTGTGGCAAGAAACAGGAGCATCCAGCATCAGCAGCGCCTGACGCGTTTCGGGCTACGCCCTTCCTCTGAGGCTTGCTGCTTGCTCAATAACTGCCAACACAAGGACTCCAGGTATACTCCCATATTTATTCAAATATTGGCACTCAAGTGAGTATGATAACCTCAAAGCTTTCTGGGACTGGTAGTCCTTCACATCAAACCCCAGTGGGCTGCTAGCAGATATTGAGTAAATGTCGTTTTAATTCACAGGTGCTTCTGTTCAGTTCTCACCCGTGTAGGTAAACGCCAGTTGCATCTGTAGCGCTGATCGTAGATCGGCCACGGAACTGTCTGAGTCCACAGCGGTGCGCCCCCCGGCCGGGTCGGCCGTAATTAATACAGAGTTCACAGTTACCCAAAGGTGCGGGGCTCACTCTCCCAACAGCGCGTTCAATTTTGTGGCAAGAAACAGGAGCATCCAGCGTCAGCAGCGCCTGACGCGTTTCGGGCTACGCCCTTCCTCTGAGGCTTGCTGCTTGCTCAATAACTGCCAACACAAGGACTCCAGGTATACTCCCATATTTATTCAAATATTGGCACTCAAGTGAGTATGATAACCTCAAAGCTTTCTGGGACTGGTAGTCCTTCACATCAAACCCCAGTGGGCTGCTAGCAGATATTGAGTAAATGTCGTTTTAATTCACAGGTGCTTCTGTTCAGTTCTCACCTGTGTAGGTAAACGCCAGTTGCATCTGTAGCGCTGATCGTAGATCGGCCACGGAACTGTCTGAGTCCACAGCGGTGCGCCCCCCGGCCGGGTCGGCCGTAATTAATACAGAGTTCACAGTTACCCAAAGGTGCGGGGCTCACTCTCCCAACAGCGCGTTCAATTTTGTGGCAAGAAACAGGAGCATCCAGCGTCAGCAGCGCCTGACGCGTTTCGGGCTACGCCCTTCCTCTGAGGCTTGCTGCTTGCTCAATAACTGCCAACACAAGGACTCCAGGTATACTCCCATATTTATTCAAATATTGGCACTCAAGTGAGTATGATAACCTCAAAGCTTTCTGGGACTGGTAGTCCTTCACATCAAACCCCAGTGGGCTGCTAGCAGATATTGAGTAAATGTCGTTTTAATTCACAGGTGCTTCTGTTCAGTTCTCACCCGTGTAGGTAAACGCCAGTTGCATCTGTAGCGCTGATCGTAGATCGGCCACGGAACTGTCTGAGTCCACAGCGGTGCGCCCCCCGGCCGGGTCGGCCGTAATTAATACAGAGTTCACAGTTACCCAAAGGTGCGGGGCTCACTCTCCCAACAGCGCGTTCAATTTTGTGGCAAGAAACAGGAGCATCCAGCGTCAGCAGCGCCTGACGCGTTTCGGGCTACGCCCTTCCTCTGAGGCTTGCTGCTTGATCAATAACTGCCAACACAAGGACTCCAGGTATACTCCCATATTTATTCAAATATTGGCACTCAAGTGAGTATGATAACCTCAAAGCTTTCTGGGACTGGTAGTCCTTCACATCAAACCCCAGTGGGCTGCTAGCAGATATTGAGTAAATGTCGTTTTAATTCACAGGTGCTTCTGTTCAGTTCTCACCCGTGTAGGTAAACGCCAGTTGCATCTGTAGCGCTGATCGTAGATCGGCCACGGAACTGTCTGAGTCCACAGCGGTGCGCCCCCCGGCCGGGTCGGCCGTAATTAATACAGAGTTCACAGTTACCCAAAGGTGCGGGGCTCACTCTCCCAACAGCGCGTTCAATTTTGTGGCAAGAAACAGGAGCATCCAGCGTCAGCAGCGCCTGACGCGTTTCGGGCTACGCCCTTCCTCTGAGGCTTGCTGCTTGCTCAATAACTGCCAACACAAGGACTCCAGGTATACTCCCATATTTATTCAAATATTGGCACTCAAGTGAGTATGATAACCTCAAAGCTTTCTGGGACTGGTAGTCCTTCACATCAAACCCCAGTGGGCTGCTAGCAGATATTGAGTAAATGTCGTTTTAATTCACAGGTGCTTCTGTTCAGTTCTCACCCGTGTAGGTAAACGCCAGTTGCATCTGTAGCGCTGATCGTAGATCGGCCACGGAACTGTCTGAGTCCACAGCGGTGCGCCCCCCGGCCGGGTCGGCCGTAATTAATACAGAGTTCACAGTTACCCAAAGGTGCGGGGCTCACTCTCCCAACAGCGCGTTCAATTTTGTGGCAAGAAACAGGAGCATCCAGCGTCAGCAGCGCCTGACGCGTTTCGGGCTACGCCCTTCCTCTGAGGCTTGCTGCTTGCTCAATAACTGCCAACACAAGGACTCCAGGTATACTCCCATATTTATTCAAATATTGGCACTCAAGTGAGTATGATAACCTCAAAGCTTTCTGGGACTGGTAGTCCTTCACATCAAACCCCAGTGGGCTGCTAGCAGATATTGAGTAAATGTCGTTTTAATTCACAGGTGCTTCTGTTCAGTTCTCACCCGTGTAGGTAAACGCCAGTTGCATCTGTAGCGCTGATCGTAGATCGGCCACGGAACTGTCTGAGTCCACAGCGGTGCGCCCCCCGGCCGGGTCGGCCGTAATTAATACAGAGTTCACAGTTACCCAAAGGTGCGGGGCTCACTCTCCCAACAGCGCGTTCAATTTTGTGGCAAGAAACAGGAGCATCCAGCGTCAGCAGCGCCTGACGCGTTTCGGGCTACGCCCTTCCTCTGAGGCTTGCTGCTTGCTCAATAACTGCCAACACAAGGACTCCAGGTATACTCCCATATTTATTCAAATATTGGCACTCAAGTGAGTATGATAACCTCAAAGCTTTCTGGGACTGGTAGTCCTTCACATCAATATATATATGAGGTACGTGGTGCTCCTGCGTCGAAATAATCAGCAACAGCAGTCACTGTCGAACAGAAAACCAGGAGCAGCGAGACCCAGACAAGGTGCAAATATTTTTATTTAGTGCTAGCCCAGCACCAGTCCGCCATGACGCGTTTCGGCTAAAGATAGCCTTGATCACATGACAAGCGTCAAGAGGGCTGATCACCTATTTAAAGTGCAAAGTGCCATCACGTGCAATGGAAACAAAGAAAATACTGTAATAGTTTCCAATACGATTGAATTGTTGCATAACGACATGAATGTCCAAAATACACATGTGTATCGAAAAACTTATTGCAAGTGATGAATGATATCTGATATACATGGTCATCATTCATCTAAAATACCAACTATATAATTCTAGCATCTATTTACAAGAGTCTACATGGCAACGGCTATATTAAACTTTTAAAATGATATAAAAGCTAAAAGCCAATAAATAGTCATATATATGTCTAAAATATAACCATTAAAATCACCAAAACTCTGTACAAAACAAAATAGAAATTAAGGTTCCGTTTGTCATGAACTCCTAATTTTGTGCAATAGTGCCCAAGTGGGCTGGTAGTCTTGCAAACCTGTATTAGGTACTATACATGTGCAAAATACGCAATTTACTTAAAACACAGTGATGGTATATAGTGCTCCCACAGTTAGTGTTGTAATTGATTGGTGAATTAAAAATAAAGGTCATGGAGATGAACAGGGGAATAATTAATAATCATCAGATAAATATCGAAAACTGAGTCACATAACAGTTGTAAAGGTTAAAAACTTCATAAATACACATGCTCAAAGTGGACATAAAAGAGATGCGCATAACAACGTTAATGGCATTGGATAGACATTAATATCTAGAGATAGGTGTGGCAATCCTCCCCAATGTTAAGACCCTGTGGTGCCTTGGTGTCTAATAGGATTATGTAACGAGTCTCCAATTTCCGCAAGAGAGACTCCCTATCACCACCTCTACGTTGGGGAGGAACACAATCTATCGCAAAGTATTTCAATAGGGAAGCATCCTTTCCATGTTTACTTTCAAAATGCCTGGCTACCGGGTATGTAACATCTGCATGAGTGATTGCTCGCAGATGTTGTAGTATCCGCTTGTGTACTTGCGGTCGAGTGCTACCCACATACCTCAACCCGCAAGGGCATTCCAGGACGTAAACAACAAACTCTGATTTACAGTTTAGTTTCTGTTTGATTTTAATCGGAAAGGGAGAAAGAGGAGTCATCACCTCTGTTTTGCTAATGCCATGTTTGCATGCTTTGCAACTCGAGCATCTCAAAAAACCTTTACTGCCACTGAGCCATGAGGCTTGAGCTACCTCGGGGCTGCTGGACACAAGACTGTCCTGCATAGCCCGGGCCTTACGGTAGGTTATGCTGGGCTGAGGGCACAGTTGAGAACCAATAATAGGGTCACTGGAGACCAGGAACCAGTTGTCCTTGACTATTTTGTAAATGCTTTTATGTTGACTATTATAAGTCGTAATTAGCCTTGTCTCCTCACCCACCCTATCAGTTGGAATTTTGGGTCGAACACTTCCTGAGCCCAGGAGTGTGGTTCTGTCTATCTTGTTGGCCCTAACCATGGCACTATCAATAGTTGCTAGTTTGTAGCCTCGTTGCAAGAACCGTCCTTTACAGAGGGATTGTGCCATCCGGCAATCCTGATCATTGCTGCAAATTCTCCGGATTCGAAGCATCTCCCCATATGGGATGCTACGAATCAAATGTGCAGGATGTTGGCTCTCTGTGTGCAGCAAGGTGTTCCCTGCTGTAGGTTTGCGATGTAGTTTTGTATGAAGTTTTCCTGCCTGTACATACACCTCAACATCTAAGAAGACAATAGATGACTTGCTAAGGGTACTGGTGAAGTGGATATTAAAGTTGTTGGTATTCAATATCTCTATGAACTGAACAACCTCATCTTCAGTACCATCCCATACTATAAGTAGGTCATCTATGTACCTTAACCAAAGCTTAACCTTAGTATTCACGGTAGCAGCATGTTGTTTCATCAGGACCTGCTCCTCCCAGTACCCCATGTGAAGACAGGCGTAACTGGGAGAGAAGCAGGCCCCCATTGCCACTCCCCGGGTCTGTAAGAAAAGTTGATTAGCGAATAAAAATATATTATTCTCAAGACAAATTGTGATCATATCATAAACCATTTTAGAATGTTCATGGAAACCAATGTCTCTTTTGTCGAGAAAATGCTGTGTGGCCTTCAAACCGTCAGTATGGATGATACTGGTGTACAATGAAGTCACATCCATGGATACAAGAACATAACTAGGGCTCCATGCAAAGTCTTGTAATTTTCTCAATAGATCACTGGTGTCCAAGATAAAGGATGGTAGGCCTCTCACAAAATCCTGTAGGAAAAAGTCGATGTACCTGCTCATATTCTCTAACAGGCTATTGCGAGCAGATATAATGGGCCTGCCAGGGGGTTGATTCAAGTTTTTATGTACCTTAGGTATGAAATAGATGACTGGCATCACTGGGTAATCCTTTTTGAGGAATTTATATTCGTCCATCGAAATCAAGCCCTTGCTTCTCCAAGCAGACAACTTCAAGTAGATTGCATTTCTTGTTTCCATAGCGTCCTTCACAGAGATACGTCTATAGCAATCCCTGTCGTTCAGTTGTTTATAGGCTTCCTCCAGGTACATTTTACGTGGCCACAGTACCACGTTACCCCCTTTATCTGATTGTCGGATCACTAAATTCTTGTTGTCTCTCAACTTTTTGATTAAAGTGTGATATTCTCTGTCTCTATAGGTATGACGTTTAATAGAGTTGGCTGTTTTAATTTGTAGCTCTTTCAATTGCGAGGTGACACGGTCATGAAATATATCAACGTTATCTTTCAGCAACAGCGGGCAGAATTTAGATTTAGTTCTGAAGTTAGTAGGGCAGGCGATAGGTAGAGGCTCGCCCCCAAGTGCAGATTGACTTTCCGAGTTGAGACATAATTCCTCCTGCTGTAGTTCAAATAATTCCTGAGTGAGGGCTGCTCCTCTTACCGGGTTGGCACCGATATCGTCAGATGCATTTGATGGAGGAGCATTCGATGGTGTTGGCTGTGAGGAGTTACGGTTGGGTCCACCCCGGGTAGCAAAGTATTTACGCAGTTTAAGTTTACGAACAAACTTGAAAATGTCAACCTTGGTTGTTGCGTAATCAAAGTTGCCCTTGGGACTATATGACAAACCCAACGATAGGAGGGAAGTTTCCTTCATGGTGAGAACTGTATCGGATAAGTTAATGACTGCCTTGGTATCAGTGCAACCCTGTTCTGCCATTTGCGCTGAAGAGACCGCATTGAACGCAGTTAATTCCACTGCTTCCTGAAGCGCTGTTTCTTGGGCTTGGCGGCTGGTTTTGCGCCGCTTGTTACATTTGCGCCTCTCTGCGCGTTGTTTGTTGTTGCGCTGCCGGCGCTAGCCTGCGCCGCAGATCTTAGGCTGGCTTTGCGATCTTGCTGCACAATTGCCATCTCCTGTGCCGGAGTAAGTTTGCGAAACCCCGCCATTTGTTGTCGCCTGGTCTCAGTCTCTGATTCACTTTCATACTGTGAACTCTCTTCAGAAGCTGATGCTGACGCTTCCTCAACTGATCGTGTGTTGGAAGTTGATGCAGTGTTGACACTGCTGCTGGCTGTGGCGGGCGTGTTGGAATTGAGAGTGGGTTGCCGTTGTTTAATTTTATCATATTTTTTGGCAAATGTAAAAATCTTCCCGTTTTCATAGTCCAGCCTGTCGCGCTGGAACTTGTATGCCTTGCGTTTCATAATACTTTCTTCCTCACGTCTGAGCCTTTTATTCATATCGTCTCTCAGTTTCGTTATTGCATCAGAGGGAGGTAACTTGTTGATTTCTGCATTTATTGCCTCGATTTTTTCAAGCAATTTTACTCTGTCGCTTTGAGCATACTGAACGAGAATGCCCATTAGGTGCTTGGAGTTTTCCAAATTGCACTGCGCCCAGTCAGCAAGCATCTGGGGGTCGGGATCCTCATAGGAAGGGGCCAACAACGTGCGCAAACCCCATGGCACCCGCCCCACTTCCAGATAACCCGACAGCGATGTGAACTCCCACCACTTGGCTTGTTCGCCCTTACTGCATTTCTCTAAGCGCTTGAACAGCTCCTTAATTTCTGAGCGTTGCTCTGGTACAGTGACTGCAGTGTGACTTGTTGTGGACTCCCCGGCCGGGGGGTCCGAAAACATCCCCTTGGACATCTCCATGCGCCCTCTCAACGTGTCTGCGGACATGGTGCAAGAAATGGGCAAAATAACAAACAGGCACACACAGAGTGGTTCCTACCGGTAATACAGCACGGAACGACTTCTGTACTCCACACAGGGGGATATCTCGGTCCGTATCAGCTGCCGTCCTCGGTACTCGATCGATGAGCCTCAGAGACCGCGACCGACACCAGCCAGTCCGCAGTCCCGGAACTGCTTCCGGTCTTTCCACGAAAACGCCCAGCACACAGATCCGTTGGTCCCTGGGGCGTGGCGGCGTCTCCCAACACAGAGATTTTTCAAAATTTCCAAAGGAAAGTAGCTTCTTGCCGCGTTTAGCCCAGAACGTGGAGGGGTCTCGCACAAGCCGGGGAAGCTCTCCCAGCTGAGATACGAGGTACGTGGTGCTCCTGCGTCGAAATAATCAGCAACAGCAGTCACTGTCGAACAGAAAACCAGGAGCAGCGAGACCCAGACAAGGTGCAAATATTTTTATTTAGTGCTAGCCCAGCACCAGTCCGCCATGACGCGTTTCGGCTAAAGATAGCCTTGATCACATGACAAGCGTCAAGAGGGCTGATCACCTATTTAAAGTGCAAAGTGCCATCACGTGCAATGGAAACAAAGAAAATACTGTAATAGTTTCCAATACGATTGAATTGTTGCATAACGACATGAATGTCCAAAATACACATGTGTATCGAAAAACTTATTGCAAGTGATGAATGATATCTGATATACATGGTCATCATTCATCTAAAATACCAACTATATAATTCTAGCATCTATTTACAAGAGTCTACATGGCAACGGCTATATTAAACTTTTAAAATGATATAAAAGCTAAAAGCCAATAAATAGTCATATATATGTCTAAAATATAACCATTAAAATCACCAAAACTCTGTACAAAACAAAATAGAAATTAAGGTTCCGTTTGTCATGAACTCCTAATTTTGTGCAATAGTATATATATATATATAATTGAGAAAGAATACAAGGGTATTCGAAACGCGTCTGACAAACCTGAAATAAAGACCTGCATTTTCCACAATACTTTGGAGTCTGTATTTCGTCCTTTGGTTGTGTTCCGGCTGGGCACTACAGAGAGGTTCGGAGATATCCAGATATATATATATATATATATATATCCTACTGGTGGTCGCCAGTAGGAAGTTATAGTTAGAACCTATTATCCATAGGGAATCCGCAACATTCTATTCCCAATAACTTTGGTGTCAATTGTTGATTTTTTGCAAAATTTTCCAAACTTTTGGCCAGCTCTGGTCCGCTCCTATCCTGAAAGTTTTAAGGTGCTTCGTCAAGTGGGGACTGAGAAAAAAGGGGTTCCCAAAACGTGTTTTCCCCACGCAATTTCCCATAGGACCTTTAGCCACAGCTACAGCTTGAACTGCTGAACGGAATGACACCAAATTTGGCAAAGAGGTAGCCCTCAGTTCAGACTTGTGCCTTTTGCTTGAATGGTGTCAATCTGTTCAGTAGTTCCTGAGAAAATTACTGTTAAAATCATTTATATATCTATGGCGCAGTGGATCCGCGGAGTCTGCGCGCATTGTCATCGTACCAAAAGCGCACCCTTACGATAACGCGCTGAATGCTAAATGGCTGTCAAGTGGTTGTCAACATTCGAAAGCAGGAACTGTTGGCAGCCATTTGGTGCCTCGGTAGAAGCGAGGCTGAGAAAGTCAGTGGAATATGTGTGCAAAATGTAGAAAGGGGGCAGGGTAGAAATAATTTTACCCTCTTGACCTGCTTAGGGGGTCCAAAAAGGACCACCAGGGCCCACATTGTTTTTTAAGAGGCGCGGCAGGTGCGTGTCAGGTAAGCGGACTGCCGTAAAATAAATAAAATAAAACAGAGCTGTTTTTTTATAATTAGCCCCTGGGGGGGCTAAATACCAGGGGCAAAATTATTAAATTTTTGGGGGGCCCCGGGGATCGTAACCCCCCGGGGCTAAAAAAAAATTGTGGGGGAAGGGGTACAAGGTCCCCAAAGCCACTGGGACCACCACCCCCGGGGCTTTATGTATTGTGGGAGGGGGACTGCATGGGCCCCCTCCTGGAGCACTCGAGGACCCAATTATACCCCGGGGCTACAAAACAAATGGTTGTGGGGGCTGCAAGGTCTCCAAAGCCCCAGGGACCACCACTCGCCAGGCCGTTATGTATTGTGGGAGGGCCAGCTCCTGCAGTGTCCCGGGGTGTCAATCCCGCCCTCACATAGCAAGGAAATCTGTTATCTCTTTCAGAATATAAATCAGATTGCTTTTCCACATGGGGAGCTGCATGTTAGTAGTTCCCCATGTGGAAAAGCAGTGCCAGCTCCCAAACGTGTAGAAGTTGTGCACCAAAGGCGCTGGAGTCGTGCACCCTACAGATTAGGAGTCGTGCATCCAGCACGTGCACACCAGGGGGCCGCACTGAGTGCTGCGCTGTGTGTGCAACTTTTAATTTTACTGTAAAAAAATAGCCCCTATGAGTCATTTCTAATATCCCCGGGGACCCTATTCCCCGGGTCTTATAAAAAATGTTGGGGACAGTGGGGGGAGCCACAATGGCCCACGGTCCCGCCGGCTCCCCGCATCCTTCGGGAGCTGGCATTGCTTTTCCACATGGGGAGATGATAACTTGAAGATTTTACAGCTCTGTCTTTCAAAATCCAAACCAAAGGGCATATAATCAAGCAGGGCGATAAAAATTATCGCCGTTTTAATGGGCTTGATAATATGGCCTTTTAAATTCCATTAGAAACCCATGTTCTGGTGTGAACATGTGCTTCTATTGAAAAGTGGTGCAAGTGTGTTGTAAATCTGGTTTGGATTTTGAAAGAGAGAGCAGGCTGCATCTGTAGGGTAAGTGCATGTTAGTGTAGGGGTAACAATTACTATTCTAACTCCAGGAGGGTGCATCTGTACAGTATGTGCTGGATAGTGTATGAGTAACAATTACTATTGCAAATCCAGGGGGTTGCATCTGTGGGGTATTTGCTGGATACTGTATGAGTAACAATTACTATTAAAAAGAAAGGAGTTAAAGGAGAAGGAGACACGCACTTTCACGGTGAACCTGGAAGAAGAGAAAGGGACGAGAGATGATTTCCGACGTGTTTAAGTTGAGAGCCTGGTTAATCATTAAATGAGGTCTGGCAGATAAGTGCGTACTTATTGTGCAAGAAGCCTTTCGGGGTCTTGCGAAAGCAAGTCATCTTCAATAATTGCCTCCCACTGCTTGTACTTGCAAGGTCATCTGATTTGCTTGAATGTTAAAAATAGAAACTTTCTTCACCTCTTTGTAATTGGTTGTGAAGCATTGTAAGAAGACGCATTACCGACCAATCCCTTTCCTTGCACAGATTTTGAGAAACATTTGACTGGCTGTTGTGTGGTTAACGGTACCTTCCTGATCCTAATGGCTTGTTTTTTTCTATGTGGTGTTACAATACCCTCTTATGTGGTGTGCCTAACCCCGTCGGGGTGACCACCTACGTGAAAGAGATTCTGCAGTATTGTTTAGGTTACCAAATTTACAACTTGAAATGTCAAACCCTTCGGTGTCATGGGGGACCATATATGAATCAAAGACTTTTTAAAATTTGTCATACATTTATTTATAAAATTTTGTTAAAAAGATCATAGTACAACAATACTGTTACATGAGAAAACAATGCAAGATATATATTCAATTAATACAAAAAATATTTATAACACCCTCACTAAAACAATTTATAGTATAAAAACTGCTTGTGCAGCAATGTTTGCCACAGACATATTAATACATCATAATAGTAGAGCAATATCTTAATAGGAACAAACTGTCGACGCGGCGTTTCGGTGCCTCTTTTATTCTTGCACCTTCTTCAGGACTCGTTCCCTGATTGGTCACATCCAGGTAATATTCCCTGGATCTTTTTTCTCTATTCTTATGAGTCCGTTTAGCATCTGCTCATATTTTTCATTCCCTTTGTTTATATGAAATTTCACTCGATATTCTCGGTCTTTCCTCAGAGTGTATGGAATTTAACCACTTCAGTACGGTCCTATTTCCATTTATCTTTTGGTCATGAGGAGGACGCCTCTGGAAGCTCCCTTTTGATATTTCTTCTCCCTGCTCCGTCTAGGGATGGAATTATCTTATTAGTGTATCTCTTCTTTTATTAAGCTTAATCAGATATGTCCCATTGTTGTTTTAATTCTTACCTTACTGGATGACAAGAGTTACTTTTTATTTACTTCACTCTTACGTGTATAGATCCACTCTGGGGTTGGAAATCTTTTAGTTGAAGCCTTTTGACTTGGCTTGCACTTTTGGTGGTGGGAGCTGAACTGCGTGGCGTCCTCCTTCCTTCTGATTTCAAACCCCAGAGTGGATCTATACACGTAAGAGTGAAGTAAATAAAAAGTAACTCTTGTCATCCAGTAAGGTAAGAATTAAAACAACAATGGGACATATCTGATTAAGCTTAATAAAAGAAGAGATACACTAATAAGATAATTCCATCCCTAGACGGAGCAGGGAGAAGAAATATCAAAAGGGAGCTTCCAGAGGCGTCCTCCTCATGACCAAAAGATAAATGGAAATAGGACCGTACTGAAGGGGTTAAATTCCATACACTCTGAGGAAAGACCGAGAATATCGAGTGAAATTTCATATAAACAAAGGGTAATGAAAAATATGAGCAGATGCTAAACGGACTCATAAGAATAGAGAAAAAAGATCCAGGGAATATTACCTGGATGTGACCAATCAGGGAACGAGTCCTGAAGAAGGTGCAAGAATAAAAGAGGCACCGAAACGCCGCGTCGACAGTTTGTTCCTATTAAGATATTGCTCTACTATTATGATGTATTAATATGTCTGTGGCAAACATTGCTGCACAAGCAGTTTTTATACTATAAATTGTTTTAGTGAGTGTGTTATAAATATTTTTTGTATTAATTGAATATATATCTTGCATTGTTTTCTCATGTAACAGTATTGTTGTACTATGATCTTTTTAACAAAATTTTATAAATAAATGTATGACAAATTTTAAAAAGTCTTTGATTCATATATGGTCCCCCATGACACCGAAGGGTTTGATATTTCAAGTTGTAAATTTGGTAACCTAAACAATACTGCAGAATCTCTTTCACGTAGGTGGTCACCCCGACGGGGTTAGGCACACCACATATAAGGTATAAAATCAGGAAAAGGAACTCTGTTTTTGTACAATTGTTGACCCAATCCTTTTTCTGACAGAAAGGGTAGCTCCCTACTCATAACTTTTCTGTTACGATACCCTCACCATGTATGTAGCCCATCTTGTGACGCACTTTATTTTACAATGCGTTTCACAAACTAGTTGTGGTAGGGTGTTTTTAACTTAAACTGTGTACTCTGCTTACAAGTTTGTTCACTGTAAAGGTATTTTAAAATATTATTCTATTTTCTATTCTATCATAATTGTGCTGACTTTTCTCCTTTAGCATGGAGTACTATGTTCTTTTATTAAATGTATAATTGTTCAAACCATCCTTGAAAGAAAAATGCTCATGCTTTAAAAATAATATTATATTATATTATATTCATCATATGGATGAAATGCAAAATCTTTTTTTCATTCATTGGTATCACACGTTGGACCACATTTTTTTTATTTTATCATAAGCACTCATTCCTTATGTTTACATTTAACAAGTGTTGACCAATCATCTTTATTTTAATGTCAGGGCTATTTTTACTTTCAGATAAAGTAGAATAGAAATGCTGCGACAAACACTCCCTCACTACTTCATCTTTCTTTTTTTATGTACATTTCATGTCATTATTACATTTTACAATTATTTTTTCAAAATTGAAAGCATTAACATTAACATTAACATTTGAAGACAAAAATATATAATTTTTTTGAAAAACAAGTGCTTGTGAAGATAATTCTCCTGTTTTTCACGAGTGAAAATTGGTAAAAGCACTACTCAGTATAAATACATTTAGCCCATTTTCACTCAAGAAGATAAAGAGTATTCTCCTTTATTCCAAAATATTTTCTTTTTTCGTCTTTAGTTTATTTATTCCACATTTTTCAATCATTAAGAAATACTTGCATACTAAAAAAAATATTATTTATTTTTGTTTCAAATTCTCTGTTGAAAGTCATCCAAGTCCACTTGAAGGATCATAAAGTTGAATGTAAATTAAAATATACATTAACAATATGATCCCTCTGTGGAAATGAAAGATAAACTCAAGATGATGGCATCGCTCCTAATCATTACTGTGCATGTAGTAATTCCTTAATTAACCTATATTTCTTGTAATGGTTCTTTTGTCCACTCGTTCTTATATTCCATTTAAACTTAATCATACCACATTCTATAACCATTTAAATAGTTTTGCTTTCTTTTTTAAAAATATCAACCATATACCCTTTCAGATAATTTACCTCTCTTTGATATTTTTCCTTCCTCCTTCGAAATTCATCCCACTCCTCTGGAGGGGACATGATGTTTTATGTATTTTTAAATATACATTAACAATATGTTCCCTCTGAGGAAATGAAAGATATTCTCAAGATGTTTCTGCAGCCCCGAATCATTACCTTACTTGTAGTTTCTTCACCCGTATTGATTCTATGAAACAAAACTAATCATCCCACGGGTGTGGTTTATATACTTTTTGGTTCCTTAACAGTCTATGGGATCAATGTATTGCTCCTCCCACTTTTAACTCACGTTTTTCAGTTGACAGCGGTTCTCATTCCCACTGTTTTAGTACGTCACGTGTTTATGTAAACGTGCCTCTTTCCATACTTTTTAACTTTCGTATAATTTCTAAAATGCTTTATTTAAACTTGTTTTTCTTATTAAAGCATTTCTATAGGTTACTTTTTTTAATACGAGAATTAACATTCATTCCCCCTTTTTTTTACTTATTATTCTAGTAACTTCCCTTTTTTTTAAACTTTTTTTTATTATTCTTCATTACCCTAAACCCCTATTTTCCCAGCATCCCGTGCCAGAGATACTCTCTATTAAACTTAGAGTAATCTAATTTATATCCGAATATGAATTTATTTAATTCCATTACTCTGAGTTTTAATACATTTATTTATCTAATATTTTAAATCTTTCTTTATACACTGCAAGGGATACTGTTATTTGTCTAGAATCACAGTATAAATCAGTGTCCATTTGGCAAAATTGAGAGAGAATGATTTGCTTGGTCGATGTGTTTGCAGTTACATAAGTACATACACTCTTGCAGTAAGCCAGGCTTTAGGGTATACAGTGCTTCAAACTCCCATGTATTATGCATGTAGTGGTGTAACCACCTTCACATTTGTTCTTCAGGCCTACAATTCCCCATTCACTATCCATATACTACAGCAAACACAGTGTGACTGCTGTTGCAATTTCATAATGACTCTTTCAGTATCATGTGGTAATTCGTTCACTAAAGTAAAAGTCAACCAATTAAGAATTCACCCAGTGTCTTTACTTACATTAATGGAATCATTCAGTCAGTAAGCATGTACTCATGCACTGAGCCAGGCTTTAGGGAATGGAGTGATACAAAATGCCATGTATTATGCATGTAGTGGTGTAATAACCTTCACATTTGTGCTTCAGGAGTACAATTCCCCACTCACTATACATACCAGGGATCTCCAACCAGTAGCTCGGGAGCTACTGGTAGGTCACCAGCACCCTGAAAGTAGCTCTCAGAGGTGAAGACAAACCAAGCCAATCTCAGAGATTCTATGTATATTAAAGAAGGTAGCACTGCTCATTTCACTACCCTTAAGAGTTACAGACAGCCAAACCAATTGCAGGGCCTGTTGATAACACTCAAACACACACTGTGGTGGCATATCAATTAATTAATTAGGGATGTATAGAGCGCACTACTCACCTGTGAGGGTTTCCAGGTGCTGGGGAAGTATGTGGGGGGGGGATTTGTGCAGCTTTGGTCATTGAAAAAGCCAGGTTTTATGGCTCTTCCTGAATGCTTTCAGTGTGGGGCTTCATCTGAAGCTGAGGGGGAGTTCAATCCAGGTCTTGGCCATGGTGTAGGAGAAAGATGTGCCTCCTCTCTGGTACTGTGGATACAGAGGATGATTTCGGCCAAGGCCTGGTCTGCAGAGTGGAGGTTTCTTTTGGGGGTGTAAAGGAGATTGAGGTATTGAAGTCCGGTGTTGTGGAGGGCTTTATAGGTGTGTGTGAGCAGCTTAAAGGTCACTCTTTTTTGACGGGGAGCAAGTGGAGTGCTTGTTTATGCTTGGTAATGTGGTCTTGTTGTGGGATGCTGAGGATGAGTCTGGCTGCGGTGTTCTGGAAAGCCTGAAGTTTGTGGATAGAGATTTGTTGATTCCGGTACAGAGGGCGTTCCCATAGTCCAGTCTGTTGGTGATGAGTGCATGGGTGATGGTCTTCCTTGATTTGGGGGGTGGGTCCATTTGAAGGTCTTGCTGAGTATGTGGAGAGTGTTGAAGCATGTGGAAGCTGCAGCGTTGGCCTATGGGTCTGTCACATGAAACATATTTATCCACTTTAAATCTAAGTTGAGGAGACTTACTGATGTGGTAATGCCATTTGTGGCACACTGCATGTGATGATTTGAATTTTACTTAATTAGAAGCATGTAATATTGATAAACATTTTCCTAGCATTCTGCTGATAACTTCATCTGGAATTTTTTGGTGGTTACTACTGATAATTGTGCTTAGGGTGATCATAGTGTAATGTTAATACATACTCCCAGGACAACCTGTACACTTCACAAACACCACTACACTACCCTAAACTCTAAAACACTACCCCCAGCATGAACCTCTACACTACATAAACACCACTGTACTAACCTAAATCCTAAAACACTACCCCCTACAGTAGTCGAACACCACTGCACTATCCTAAACCCTAAAACACTACCCCCTACACTATACAAACATCACTATACTACCCTAAACCCTAAATCTACCACCAACAGGACCCACTACTCTACACAAAGACCAATGCACTACCTTAAACCCTAAATCTATCCCAGCACAACCCGTTCACTACACAAACACCACTATATTACCCTAAACCCTAAACTACAACCCCCAACACTTATACAAACAGCACTTAATTTACTCATATAGATAGTAACTCATAGTTAGTGTTATAAAATCACTATTGCAAGAATACAGTTATCCATACAGTTACTCATGTAATCACTGAGTCATATGTATACTTCTTTATATACAACAAATGTCACAATCACTGCCTTTTATTTTTGTACTTTGTTGCACATGTACCATTGAGAGATATATTTGCTCATCACCACACCCATAAAGATATTAACTCACCCAAACAATTGTTATAACATGTAGTATTAACGTCATATACCTACTGAATCAAGTATTCACACATCTTTCAGCAGTCAGACACCCCCCACCGGACCACACACAGATTCACTCTCCCATACAAATACTCAGTTAACTAACCAACTGGTGCATCAGTTTACACAACAACTGGCAAAGTGATACAGATATTCACACAGTTTAGTCATTATCCAATATATTTAGTGAGACACCATAAATTACTCAAGTAAACAATCAATCACACTGCTAATAAATCCTTTATTCAGATTTTTTTATATCCACTAATTTTTCAATGCAGATTGCTATATAAATAATACATATTTAAATAACAAACCAAACTACATTCACTGGATGATGTCATCAGAGATGTAATTTAAGATGTCATTAGTGATGTGATCAGTGATGTCACTAACCATGTCATGAATGATGTAATACATATGGAAGATTGACACTGGATCGAGGTAGATGATAGCAAATGGGGTGTTCCACCTCTAGAGCTAAAGCCTATTGGAAAATGGTCGGATGTGGCTATTCAATTAAATAACATCTGCATGGAACGGGGCTTACTGCATGGAACGGGGCTTACGGGTTCTAAATGGGTGCACCAAATCAAATAGGCAAGGAGCGAATACTTTTAGCAATGGCTTCACGCAAGTAGAATAGACTATGTCTTGGTAAGCCTGTGCCTATGGCATTTGGTGGCAGACATGAAGGTCATTGACAGGCTTAAAAGCAACCATCAATCAATCAATCAGAGTACTTGTAAAGCATGCTACTTATCCGTGAGAGTCTCAAGGCGCTGAGGGGAGGTGGGTGCTGCTACTGCTCGAAGAGCCAGGTATTGAGGAGTCTTCTAAAGGCGAGTACGTCTTGGGTCTGCCGTAGGTGGGTATGGAGGGTGTTTTAGGTCTTGGCAGCGAGGTAGGAGAAGGATCTGCCGCCGGAGGTCGTTCGTTGGATGCGGGGTACAGCGGCGAGGGCGAGGCTGGTGGAGCAGAGCTGGCGGGTGGGGGTGTAGAAGCTGAGTCTGCTGTTAAGGTAGGCTGGTCCGGCGTTGTGGAGTGTTTTGTGTGTGTGGGTGAGGAGCTTGAACGTGATCCTCTTGTCAACGGGGAGCTAGTGTAGGTCTCTCAGGTGGGGGGTGATGTGGCTGCGGGGGGGACGTTGATGATCAGTCGGGCGGAGGCGTTTTGGATGCGTTGTAGTTGTCATAGGTGTTTGGCTGGGATTCCTGCGTAGAGTGCGTTGCCGTAGTCCAGTCTGCTGCTGACGAGGGCCTGTGTCACCGTTCTTCTTGTTTCGGTCAGGATCCACTTGCAGATCCTGCGCAGCGTGCGGAGGGTGTTGTAGCAGGAGGAGGAGACGGCGTTGACCTGCTTAGACATGGAGAGGGAACAGTCGAGGATGAATCCTAGGTTGCGTGCATCGTCGGTGGGTGTCGGTGCTGTTCCCAGTGTGGTCGGCCACTGTGTGGTTCTCTGTATTTGAATTGTCAAATGACAGACTCACACATTAGAGATAGGCGTCACTTAGGTGAGGTTGTTCCCACCAACAACCAAAGGAGGCTTAAGTGGGTACAGATAGGAGAGTCACCAGCCTTATTAGATAATATCGCACAGAGCTTAGATCTCGCTATTAAAGAACTTGAGGCTTGTGTACATCAAAATAGAGATCATGCTAATATATTAAGTACTCACTCCGCATTCTTTAAACTCTTGCGCTCCTACTTTGTAAAGCAGGGAAAGAAGCCCAAAGTAACTGCCCCAAAAGAGGGGCGTTGGTATAATGGTGACTGTCGGGAGGCGCGCCTGGCCTTTGGCGAAAGCCATAAAAGGGGGCAATAAATAAAGGTTCGTGAAGCGAGGACACTCTACAAGCTCCTGCAATCAAAAGCCAAGAAAGCCTGGGACGACAAAAGGTGATAGGAATTAAGGGACGCTTTTGCCAGGAATAATCCAAAGCAATTCTGGTATATCTACAAATGGTCTACCGGGGGACAGGCTGAGCGCCCTCAAAACCACGTCTCCGTATCTGACTGGGTAAACCACTTTAAACCCCAATATGCTTCAAACCCATATTCAGGTGACAATGAACTCATAAGTGAATTCTACTCGGAGGAAACTTTTACCAAGGCCGAAGTAGAGTCTGCACTAAAATCAATATTGCCGGGAAAAGCACCAGTGCCTGATGGCATCCCTGGCGACATTTTTCTACATGATAAAGCCAGATGGTGCAGATATAACCTTTTGCTATCAAATGTGATTGCACAATGTGCCCCGATACCCGTGTCTTGAAAAAGCGCCGAAATCATCCTTGTCTATATGAAAGGGGACAAAGCAAACCCGGGGAACTATAGGCCTATCAGCCTAATCGACTGCCTCCAGAAAATAGTTGGTAGGATGGTGCTAAATAGATTACAGGGTTGGATCGAGGAGTCCGGGGTTTTATCCCCACTGCAGGCTGGATTCCAGGCGTTTTTACGCACCATCGACCAGGTGTTTAGATTTATCCTAATACACCGGAAGATTGTGACAATAGGCAAGGGTAGTCTTTATGCCGCCTTTATAGATCTTAAGGCGGCATTTGACCTAGTTCCCCGTTGGAAGTTATGGCTAGTTCTGAAACGGCTTGGGCTCCCTTTAGACCTCTTGACTCTGATTAGAAGGTTCCAGGTAGACAACAGCGCCCAAATTAGATGGGGGGGCAGGGGGAAGTCACTGAATTGTTCCCTATAGAACGCGGTGTAAGACAGGGATGTGTGATGGCCCCCATGCTATTCTCATTATACATTCATGGGATAGTTGAATGTATGAGCACAACACCAACTGATGCACCCACACTAGCAGGAGAAAAAAAACTGATATTGATGTTTGCCGACGACACATTGATCTTGCCCAAGACCCCGAGTGGGCTCCAGAAAGCCCTCAAAAGTTTTGAGGACTTTTGCTCACAGAGGGGCTTGGAGGTCAATGTGTCCAAGACAAAGCTAATGGCATTGAATGCGCATAAGGCAAATTTGAGGGGCTTCAGTATGAAGGATGGACAGCTGGAATCAGTTAAAGAGTTCACCTATCTAGGGGTGAACTTCCATGGAAACATGAAATGGGATCGCCAAATCGAACTAGCTTCTTTTAAACTCAGGCAGATTTCAGGGATTCTTTGTCAGGACCACAATCTTTCTCACTCTAAGCCCATTAGCCCAGCCCTAGAAATGTACAACTTGAAAGCTGTTAGTTCAGCACTATATGGCTCGGAAGCCTGGGATTGTGAGCATCTTGTAGCTCTTACCATCTCAGAAAACAGGTTCTTAAGAAAAATCACGAGATACCCCAGAGTACCACAGTGAGCCATTACTAACTGATCTAGGCAAAAATCCTATTGCAGCAGTTGCCAAACTGCATCCCCTCCTGTTTTGGAGGAGACTATGGATTACACCAGAACTTGCAGGCTATGGGAAAGGTTTCCTAGAACTAATAAGGGCCGATTCCTCACACCGAATCAAATGGTTATGGGCAGTTACAAATCTTTTTGCGGAACTAGGCCTGATCTCGTTATGGGTAGATCCTGTAAACTCCCATTTTCCAACAAAAGAGGTGCTGAAGGCTAAGTATTGGGAATGGTTCCAGGCAAAAAACACAAGGCAATTGGTGTCATCTTCCCTCACTAGCCATTTCTTGGACCATAAAGCCGTCCCGAAGCTGGAATCTTACTGGGACGTTATCACTAAACCACTGGACCTTAAGTTGTACTTCCAGTTCAGGGTGGGAATGCTCCCGGTGAGATCTTTTACCGTTAAATGGTCAGCTCAAGTTACATCCAAGTGCCCGGGGTGCAGATCCCACTATGAATCCCTGGCCCATATCCTTTTTGCCTGTGTTGCTTATGCTGCCCCGCGCCGGGCCTGGCTGTTCCCAATTTGTAGGCTTTTGGGTACGAGGCGGGTAGCTGAAGCAGAACGCATTCTGCGGACTGACACATCACCACCCATTGTAATAGCTATGGCAAAATCTTTAGGGTGGTCATGGACTTTGAGGGCTCGCCTAATAACCTAGAGTAAATGTAGAAGCTGAGGTGCCCCAAAGTAAGGCTCATATCATCGAGCTCCCCATGGGGGGGCAGAGTGTGTGTCCCAATTAGGTCTTATATGGTTATATACCAGGAAGTATATTAGTTATAATTGTATTTTACCTAACGATTTGTACATATCTTAATTGTTTTTATTTTGTACTCTAATGAGTTTTTAATTGATTTTAATTCATGAATTAAAAACAAATGTGAGTGCATGACTAAGAGATTTGTGGAGCGAGGTAATGACCAGAATGTGATCAAACAGGCCCAGGTTAAAGCAGCTAGTTTCACACAGAGTGAACTATTAGTTCCGGTGGAGAAAACTGTAATGGAAGATGAGAAGGTTATCAGATTTATCTCTTCCTTTAACTCGGGCTCTTGGCAGGTACAGAAGTCCCTGAATAAACATTGGAAGATACTTAAAACTGAATCCGTTTTGGAAGATGTAATTGGTGAACATCCCAATATCACATATAGAAAAGCCAATTCATTAAAGGACAGACTATGTGACAGTGATATCTCTAAGGTTAAAAACGTAGAGCGATGTATCCAAGGCTTTTTCACATGTAGGTCATGTAAAGCTTGTAAATATAGTACTAATATCAAAAAGGTTTATTATCCAGTTACAGACACTCAGAAGAGGATTGACAAACATCTCACTTGTCTCTCAGATCACTGTATTTATGTCTTGACATGCCCATGTGCTAAACAATATGTGGGCAGTACTATGTTTGCGGCCAAAAAACTAATTTTGGAACATATGAGAGCTGTTCAAAATAAGGACAAACTTTCCCTGGTGGCTAGACACTTCGAAGAATTTCACAAAAGCAATTGCAACCTGTTGCGATTTTTTGTAATCGATAGGGTATTGCCATCGAATAGGGGAGGGGACAGAATTCGTAGATTACGGCAGTTAGAGTCCAGATATATCATGGAATTGGACACCAAGATCCCTGGAGGTTTGAACTCAGAGGAGGAATTATCCTGGCATCTAGGAAATTGAATATGTGACCAATTTTTGGATAGCAACCTTTATCTGCTTTACAGTTCCTTTTGACTTCAGTCTGTATGTATGGTAGTGCAAACAGATTGTTTTTTCCCCTTTTTTACTACTTTTTTCTTTTTCTTTTCTTTTTTTTTCTTTTTCTTGTTTTTTTTGTCTTTTCTTAATTTCTCCTCCCTTTGGCCTAACAGTTTTGCTCCAAGTTATTTGGAAATTTTGAAAAATTGAGAACCTATAATGCAAATTGTACAATAATCTTATTCTATGACGATCTGTGATACTTTTTAACATGTTTTTAATCACATGCACTATAATCACTGTAATTAGTTCACAGAAAGTGAGTTGGCTGTAGAAACCTTTTACATTGTACTTTTCAGTTCTTTTTATTTAGGGGAGATTACAAGGAGGCGACAAGACATCATATAGAACTATCGTCTGTATTAATGTAGAAATGGGTTGTAGCCGGTCTTTATATTGCACTGATGATGTATGAATTGGTTCCCTTACAGATAGATATATAAAAAAAAATTCTGGGAAGATTGTGTGAGGGAAATTCGAGTCTACTCATTTCCCACTTGGGATATCTATTGTATAGAATTAAGATTTATTTATTTTTTGGTCTGAAGTATTTTTACCCACTTGGGAAGATATATTTCAGTAGACTATGATGAAATGAAAATTCGACAAAAAGTTTTTTTGTAATATGTTGTCAGAGTTGGACCTTCGGTGGATCGCTGACCCGGCATAATGCTTCCACGGAGGCACGAAACAGGAACAAACTACAATTCCCGGCATGCCCGGGAAATACGTCACGCGCATGACGCAAGTCACGCAACTCCAGGAAGGAAGTAAAGTCCTTGCCGGAGCAGCCGGAGGTGCCGATAATTCATTCTGAACACTGGTATGTGGTTGGTATAGCTGGCTATCGGTAAGCTCCGTTACTTTGTAATTGTTTGACTTCTTTAGTACCCCATTTTGGGTAGGGTGCAGGCATTTCTGGATCTCGTGATAGATAACGCCGCCTGCGTTAGTCTATCACGGTGGACGCTCTCTCGGCTGAGAGGGCAACGTTTACCCGTTGGTTGAGACGGGCGCACTGCCGTCTCGTTGCGGGGAAATACAAGGCATAATCAAGAACTCCCTACTGGTTGAGACGATTGTTGTAAATCTCCTGTGTGGCTGATTTTAAGTGAGAGATTCGTACAAGGAATGCTTTGGGCTCAAATCGTTCGCTGGCTGATAGTCAAGACTGCCTGGATTAAGGATTTGTTCAGCAGTCACTAACCACCAAAGCATTCCAGGAACATTGCCATTTACAGCAGACTACGTTAAGAACTCATTAACCTGGCCTGCTCTTTACGTATTATTTTCTCCACAACACTGTTTATCTTTGTATCCTAGCACAGGAGAGACGAATAAGGGGGAGATTCAGAGGGATTTATCTAACAACAGACGTGAACCTAATCAGTGTTTGGTATGTTGTGAAACCACTTATGGAAAAGACAAAGCATGTCCTGAGATGAGAGTTACAATGTATGCCTTTGTTTTCTTTACAGTTGGTTTAAACCTTGGTCTCACCCCAATCTCCTCTCCTGAATTAAGGCCTCAGTATTTTCCTTTACAGGTAGGGTGAGGAAAGTACATAGCTATGTAAGGAAAGGATGTGGGTGGTTTAAGGCTGTAAGTTTCAGATTGTGCATTCTAAGTGTTTATTGTTGTCATTTCAGATCTCCCTCCCCGCTGTCCCCTTCCTTTCCTTCCCTTGCCTGACTATTCTAACAGTCTGTGTATGTTCCTCCAGACTCTTGGGGACGTCGTGGGGGGGAGGTTATGTTCAGTTCAGTTCAGTTCAGAGATTTATATAGCGCACTACTCACCCAGAGGGTCTCAAGGCGCTAGGGGGGGGGGTGCTATTATTTATCGAATATCCAAGTTTTTAGTTGCTTTCTGAAGGAGAGGTGGTTCTGATTGAGGCGGAGGTTGGAGGGGAGGGAGTTCCAGGTCTTGGCCGCTAGGTAGGAGAAGGATCCGCCCCCCATGGTGGATCTATGGATGCGCGGAATTGCTGCGAGGGCTTGATTGGATGATCGTAGTTGGCGAGTGGGGGTGTAGAAGGACAGTCGTGTGTTGAGGCATTCGGGTCCTAGGTCGTATAGGGCTTTGTGTGCGTGGGTGAGGAGACGAAACGTTATTCTTTTGTTGACGGGAAGCCAGTGTAGGTCTTTCAGGTGAGTGGAAATGTGAGCTTGACGAGGGATGTCCAGTATTAGTCTGGCTGAGGCGTTTTGGATACGTTGGAGTTTTTTCTGTAGTTTGACTGTGGTTCCGGCGTAGAGGGTGTTACCGTAGTCCAGTCGGCTTGTGACCAGTGCGTGGGTGACCGTTTTTCTTGTTTTGGTGGGGATCCAACAGAAGACTTTTTTGAGCATGCGTAGGATGTTGAAGCATGATGATGAGACGCGTTGGCTTGTCTGGTCATCGAGAGGGAGGAGTCCAGGATGAAGCCCAGGTTACGCGCATGATCCGTAGGAATGGGTGCGGTTCCCAGGGCCGGTGGCCACCAAGAGTCGTCCCAGGCGGAGGGGGATGAACCTAAGATGAGGACTTCCGTTTTGTCCGAGTTCAGTTTTAGACGGCTGTTCTTCATCCATTCGGCTACTTCTTTCATTCCTTCGTGTAAGTTGGTTTTGGCGGTGTTTGGGTCTTTGGTTATAGGTCGTTCAGCGCAATCCCGAGGAAACCAGAAGACGGAGCCTGACATATGTATTGTGAAGATTTATTCATCCGTGCCATTAATTATGTACTCACGAGCGTCTAAAGAATAATGGGATTTTTACCATCTACTTTATTGTGGGCCTGCTTGCATTTACTTTGAGGGGGAGTTATATATATGCTGTTGTATTTTCAAGCATAGAAACAAAGTGAAGGTTGAAACTTATTTACCATTATAAGATGGCCGAAGTTTCCGTGTGACGCTGTCCACTTTCTATGTTTATACCTTTCACGCTGCACGTCAGCCTTTATGTTTGTTTATATATGGATCCTTTTTCATGATTAAGTTACCCGTGACCAAGGCGTTTATCGCTGAAACGCGTAGAGTATTATTTGGCTTATGCTGGAATAAATCATTTAAAGCAGAACTTTATTGGTGGTTTGTTTCAAGGAGTGCACGTGTGCTTTTCCGAAGCATGGTGGACCTGTATGGATGACGGGGCGTCCTTGGACCCAGTGGTGCACCGACGCATTCGTGTCCCGGCATTTCCAAGGAAGTGGAACTGTATGTATATGTGTATATATATATATATATATATATATATATATATATATATATATATATATATATATATAGAATCCCCCCGAATCCCCCCGAAGAGTTTCGGGGGGATTCGTCATGCGGGGGCCGAGAAAAAAGGGGGGTCCTAAAATGTGTTTTCCCCATGTTAATTTCCATAGGACGTTCAGACACGGCTACAGCCCGAACCGCTGAATGGAATTATACCAAACTTTGCAAAATTGTAGGGACTGGTACGCAGAAGGGCCTTTTCTATATTTGGTTAAAATCGCTCCAGTGGTTTTTATGAAAAGTAACTTCAAAAACACATATATATCTATATGCGCGCTTCGAGCGCTTACCGGTACGCGTACCGGGGAGCGCACCCGGCGCGCCACGGAAGTGCGTGAGCGGAAAGCTGATTGGCTCTCGGGTGTCTGTCAACATTCCAAACAGTCTGGAGAGTCCGCCATTTTGTGTCTCGGTAGAACCGAGACACGAGAGGTGAAAAATAAAAGGGGAAAACGTTGAAAGGGGGCAGGGTAGAGACCCCCTGACCCCCTAGGTTTTCTCAGGCGGGCCTAGAAGGACCACGAAGGGCAAAAATTTGCGGAATAAGCTCAGGATGCGCGTACATGGGCGTTTACAGGTAAGCGTACCCTGAGCGTACCACAGGGGAAAACAATGAAAAAGGGGGTCCCAAAACGTGTTTTTCAACATGCAGTTTTCCAGGGGGTCATCAGTGATGAATGATGTAATATGTGACATCATCAGCAGTGGATTGCAGGTGCGCGAAATATAGTTAGTACAACTAACTATATAGGAGCAATTTCAATGGTTTTGTATGGGTGAAATGTCCAGCTAACTATAACACCCCTAAAACTAATAGTTTATTGAGTGTCAGTCAGTCAGTCAGAATACTTTATTTCGATAAATTAATATCATAAAAAGGCAATGGAACTATACAAAATATACAACAAAATACACACATTAATACAAGATAAAAACAAATTCATGGTCCAATTAAAAATCATCCAAAAAATGTTCATAGAGTGAAAGTTTCACAGTTAAAAAAAAAAATAAAATAAGAACATTAACCCTTTTGAGCGCCATCCCAGACAATTTTTGGGGTATAATCATCCTCATCATACATATATACGTCCAAATTCATTTATGTACAATTGATCAGACAGTTTTTCTTATTTCTAATCCTTACAGCACCCACCCAAAAGCTTGCAACATGAAAGATGATCATAGGGGACTGTAATAATTGCAAATAAAGGAGGGCAGGCTTGACCTGCAAAAAGCCCCCCTCCTTGAGTATTGGGACCAAGAATTTCATCCTTAATTCCGTGTAGTGACTACAGAACATCCAAAAATGCATTGTGTTCTGGGTAGAAAAGTTGTCACAAGAACACGGAGGTGCTTTTTCGGGGGTACTCCAGGAAGGAAACAGTCCTAAATTCAAGTGTATCAAATTAAAACGGAAGCGGGTTAGGAGAAACCTATGGAAGGGACGATTCACCACATTAAGGTACATTTCAGGACCACATAAGCCAACAACAATGAGATTAGCCCTTACAGTAGTTTTTTTTAATTCGCGTTCCTCTCTCTCCAAGGACAGCAAGTCTACCATTGCTCCCTTAATTAGAGCGATATCCTCTGGTCTTATTGACTCCGGAGAGGAGAAAAGCTCCGGTCTCCCAAGTTTGAACAGGGTATTTTTAATGTAGGTCAACCACTCACTCCTACTATGCTTTTGTAGGAGGAGGCAGTCTTTCATGATAGTATGGTTCAGGGAGATTTCCTGATTCATACAGGTCTTCAACCAACATAGTACGGGAGCCATACTTATCATGTCAGAAATAAAGCCTACCCCCAGTTCTGAATGAATGGTGTAAGAGGGCGTAGACTGTGGTACCGAAAGGACAGATCTCATAAATTTATTTTCGGTAACCTGTAGACAAACAGGGGAACTATATCCCCATATTGAGCTGCCATATGTGGCTACTGAGAGGCATTTTGCCCTATAGATCTTCATTAGTGCTGCTATGGGCCTAGCCCCAAGTTTTTTCGTAATGCCGTGGAGTGCAGAGGTTGTTCTTGCAAAGGAGATGTTTCTATTTTTAAGCTGCGGTACCCAATTCCCTCTCTCATCAAATGTGATCCCCAGATAGGGGAATGTGGGCACCCTGCAAAGTTCTTCTTTGCCACAGAAAAAAGTTTTAGACTGCTTTTCCTAGAGCACTTCCCCATAATCATGATTTGGGACTTTTTTACATTTATTTTTAGATCCAAAGATCCCATAAAGTTACCAAATGCATCCAGCAGCCGCTGTAAACCAACCCCTGTCCGTGAAAGAAGGACAGCATCATCCGCGTAGAGGAGAACTGGGATACCCAGTTCCCCTATGCGCGGCATGTCAAGGGTAGCCTCCTTTAAAACATGTTCAAGGGCATTTATATATACCGTAAAAAGAAGCGGGCCAGGATACACCTTGCCTGACCCCCCTTTCTGAGTTAAAATGACTAGTCAGAAGTAACCCTGACAGAGGCCAAAAGGCCAGAGTGTAGGTCTGCCAAAAGGTCAACTAAGACCCGATCAAGACCCATGTTAATTAAGATTTGCCATAGCTTGGCCCTGTTTACAAGATCAAAAGCCGAAGAGAGGTCCATGAACCCCAGGTACATTGACCGCTCTTTGACCTTAGTGTATTTATCCACTAACAGTTGCAAGTTAAGGCATTGGTCTAATGTGCTCCTTTTCGATCTAAACCCATATTGTAGGTTAGACAGGAGCCCTCTGTCATTAATCCAGTCTGTAATTTTATGCAAGATTACCCGCCCCAAAATTTTGACCGAGGAATCTATTAGAGAGATAGGTCGATAACAAGAGGGTCCTGCCTATCTCCCTTCTTAAAGACTGGTATAATAATAGATTTTTTCCATGAGACCGGTATGTTGTTTTCATTTAAGGCGTTAAAAACACGGCACAGAATCTTAGACCAGAATTTTGGGGCGGACTTAAAAACATCCGCAGGTACCCCGTCGGGACCCGCAGCCTTATTTTTTAAAGTCAACTCAATAGCTCTTTCAATCTCCTCGGCCTCAAAAATCACCTGGCACCCTTCAGATCTAACATGGGTATTATCCATTCTGATGTCATGGCCTGGAGTACAGTATATTTCCTCAAAGTGAGTTATCCAGCCCTCGTCTGGAATGTTAGACTCAAGGGGAGTATTCTCCTCTCCAGCGAATAACGGTTGATTGACAATTTTCGAGAACAGCCCACTGTCTCTTAGGGTTTCAGGCGCAAGTAATTGTGACCAGGCCTCATCTTTCAACTCCTTTTTCCTCTCTAAGATTGCTTTCTTATAGGCAGATCTTAGGATAGCTATTTGGGCTCTGTCCTTGGGGGTTGCTTTTAGAGCCGTCAATAAAACACCGTGTGCCCTAGAACATTTTTTGTCAAACCATCTTTTACCATGGTTTGTCCTCTATCTAGGGCCAACATGTAAGGTTAAATTAATTTGTCTACAGATATTATCAAAGGCAATGACCACCTCTGTATTTTGGGCCTGTTTCTCAAGGCATATGGCCACGTCGTCCTCAACCTTCTCCAAAACATCTTGCAGAAAAGTTTCGGGGACAATGTTTGACCATTTTAGCCTGCGACCTTGATCTTTTACGGCCACACATAAACCCCCCTTATGATTTACAGATTTCATGGTTAATAGGTCCGCAGACTTTATCTCTATTAACACTGGATTGTGGTCACTAAAGACCGATGCCTCCGTCTTATATCTAAGTACCTTACATAACATAAAAGAAGTCATAAAAATGTAATCGATTATAGTGCCTTCGTCTGTTCCTTTAAAGGTAGGGGGCCTCAATTCACTTTCCCCACAGCCAGATTCATAAAGATTCCATCTGGCCAAAAACTTTTCTAGTGCTTCCCCCCTCTTAGAATGTTCAAAGTGCATAGAGGAGGACAATGGTGGGCCTTCTATTTCATTAATGGCACACGGTTGATCACAGGAATGGATATTAAAATCCCCTAAAAATATTAATTCAAAAGTATTCACACATGTGCTATAGACTGACAAAAATTTCTCCAATGAATCTAGGTTATTCCCAGTACATTCATTGGCACATGAATTATAAAAGTTGATAAATAAAATCTTGGGGGTATCAGAATATGATAACTCAACAATTAAACAATTCTCAGAACCTGAGTTACACTGGGTTAGTGTGCCATTTAGGTCGAGTTTAAATAGACTCAGTAGGCCTCCCTTGGCTCTACCAGCCACACTGCTTGTTGCTGGGATAGAAAAGTGTCTGTACCCATCCAAGGAAAAACTATTATTCTGGTCCCAGGTCTCTTGAAAGGCTATAATGTCGTAAGTTTTTAACGAGTTAGTCCAGGAAACATTCCCTACTTTGGCCTTAATGCCAGCAATGTTCCATGTCATTATTCTAGCTATAGGATAAGGAGGCTTAATATTAATCTTTGGATCAATTAGCTGTCAATCGTTTTCCTCCAATGAAACTACAGGGGCATATCGATTGGCCGATAAGAGGGGTTGATCAAGTTGATTGTGGTTCCTGGCCAACCTATAGCAATATGGGTCCTGACTATTTGGTAATTCGATTCCAAATTGGGGAGATGGGGTAACAAAGCAGTGCCTAGGGAGATGTAAAAGTGGTTTAGGCTGGTCAGTGTTTAGATGTGTAGTAGTATTAAGGTGATTATAAAAGAAACCAAGGGGGCGTGCACATACAATGTTATCAGCAGTTAATAGGGAGGCCGCTCTAAGGAGTACTGTAGCAACATGCTGCGGATACCTAAAGTTAACAATAATGCAGTCCCCCCTACCATTTTTCCTGGCGTTTCCTATCCAACTGACTCTACGAGTCGATATAATGTCATTGGAAAAGGCAAGAGGAAACCCACAATTCCTGTTCAACCAAGATAGACATTTATTTTTCAGGGAATCATGGGTCTCCGGCCTCGACTCAGTAAGATAGGAATCCCCCTCCGGTACATTTGTAAGTACTACTATATAGGGTGCGCAATCAGGCGGCAAGTTAACTGAGCATCTTTTCTTTACTGTACTCCTCCCTCTATCGTTTCTCCCTATTACAGTGGATTGATTACTAGGGGTAATACGTGGTGGTTGAGTAGCTTGTACAGATGATTGACAAATAGTGGCCTGTGAAGGAGGCGATTGGCTGGCTGGGGCAGTTTGAACAGTGTGTACAGTGTGAGTCGTCCTGTTCCCCCCATTACAAAATACTACAGCTTCCTTATTTATATTTTCGCCGGCCTTTACATTCTGATTTACTTTAACCTGGGTAAAATGAGAGTTCGAAAGGCCACCTAGTCTAGTTACTTCCTTTGTTACCTCATATAGTTTTGCCACAAGTGGTTTAATCATAATTTCTAATTTGGATTCAATAATACTAGCCAGCAAATCAATTTGTTCCGAGTTCAAATTAAACAACTCGGCCTGAGTTGAAATATCAGTTACCCCCCCCGTGCTAATGGGTGTAGACCCAGTTTTTTTAGATTTTCTATTCCCCCGCTTAGCAGCTTGCTTCCTGCAGGCTCTAACTACTCTCCGTACCGGGGAGGGAGCCGGTGTACGTATCGGGGAGGATTGTAATGAAATATCCAAAGGATTATCCAACTCCACCTGAGTATGTACTATAAGTGCAGGTGAATCATGTTCAGTAATAATTTGCGAGACTTCTATGCAACTGCGTTCTAGCGAGGAAGTAACTGGGGGGGCGCCCTGTCTTGTGGGTGATGCTGGAGGACTTAACCGGTTTAATAAAAGGCGCCTTTCTTTATTAATTTTATTTACTACTTTTACCAAGTAGTTATCCATTGTGCTTGTCATCTGAGGGGTCTTTGCCGACCTAAGTTTAGACATTTTAGGAATCTAACAAATAAAATACAATACAATCTAAAACAATCTTAAACAAAACCAACTACTGTAGTTTACACAGGGTCAGTTATAAGCCACAATATTAAAAAAGCCTCACTGAATAACACACAGTATGAAGCAAAATAGTCTTACAGGTTCGAGGAAATTGGGGGCCGTAACAACCAGGGTCCGTGGCCCAGCCCAGCCTCTGTTGGCCTCGGACGGCCACAGACGGCCCGCCCTCTGCCCGGGCTCAGCCCGGCGTCGCCCGCGCGCGTCCCGCGACGCGGGAGAAGCGGCTTGTTCTTATGCGCCTCCGGGTGCGGGAAACTGACGCTGACGCTGCAGCCGGCGTCCCCGGGTTGAAGCAGGGCACGCTGGGGATTGTAGGCGGCAAGGTGGCAGGAACGCTCTCCCCTCTCGGCGACCGCAGGATCAAGAGCGGCGGCGGGGGAGAGCGAAACAGGGAGCCGCGATGTCCAGGAACGCACAGGTAAGTGTTTGTGTCAGTAATGCCCCCACAGAGTTTTCATTGAGTGAATTTCAAAGGTTTTTTAAATGCTAATTCCTAACGATATAAGGCCTGAAACCTATGTTTTTTATATGCTAATTCCTAACTATATAAGGCCTGAAACCTATGGTTTTTTCAGTGAATTTGCAAGGTTTTTTAAATGCTAAAATATTCCTAACGATATAAGGCCTGAAACCTATGTTTTTTATATGCTAATTCCAAACTATATAAGGCCTGTAACCTATGGTTTTTTCAGTGAATATATATATAAATATATATATATTTTTTTATATCGAACAATTTCGCAGAAGTCATGCGCCCACCGCGTTAAACACGTAGATGACATAATGCGGAAACGCACGCGCGCAGTGTGGCGTGATACGTATATGTTGTGTATGCGCTTGAAGTCACGTACAGGTCGCATAGCAATCGTGCATGAAAATACGCACCCATCGCACAAAAATATATTAAAAATGTGTAATGTAATCTAAAAAATAAGATATCTAAAAATAAATGTCTTTAAAAAAAATTGTAAATTAGTACCAAAAGAAATAAATATAACAATTAAGATATTTAAACCTTGTTATTGAAAAAAATCTTTCGAAATCACTGAAAAAACCTAGGGTTTCAGGCAGGTTATACTTTGCAATTATCTTTTAAAAAACCTTTGAAATTCACTGAAAAAAGCATAGGTTTCAGGCAGGTTATAGTTAGGAATTATAATTTTAAAAAACCTTAGAAATTCACCGTAAAAACCATAGGTTTCAAGCAGGTTATAGTTAGGAATTACTGAAAAACACATAGGTTATAGGGGTGTTATAGTTAGCTGGACATTTCACTCATACAAAACCATTGAATTTCCTCCGTTATAGTTAGTTTAACTCTCGCGCTCGCAATCCACTGGTGATGATGTCACATATTACATCATTCGTGACATGGTCAGTGACATCACTGATGACATCACTGATGACATCTCAAATGACATCACTGATGACATCATCCACGTGACAATCAGATACACCTCATCATACACTACTATAATCTCTCATCAGTCAGTGTAAAATTCAGAGTACCATATTTTAATCCATTGACACAGCGATACAAGTATCTAAAAACCCACTCAGTGATTCCTAGTTCTACACACACATCTAATCAATTACCTATAGATTCACTCATACATGTTGTCAATGATCAATAGAACACAATCAAATATACTTACACACTTATATTGACATTACATATCAGCACACATACTATTTAGTTATGCAGTCATCCTACGCACTTTTGCAAACAATGCATCCTATTTACATTTACTCAGATACACACTTTTACAAATAGCACTTCATTTATTCATATAGATAGTAACTCATACTTAGTGTGTTATGAAATCACTATTACAAGTATACAGGTATCTATACAGTCAGTCATGCAATTAATGAGTTTTATGTGCACCTATTTATATACAACTGTCACATACACTGTCTTTAACTTTTTTCTACTTTGTTGGACATGTACCATTGAGAAATGTTTTGCTCATCACCACACCCATAAAGATATTCACTCACCCAAACAACTATTATATCACGTTGTCTTAACCTCATATACGTACTGATTTAACTATTCACATATCTTTAGGCAGTCATAGATCCCCCACCGAATCACACACACATTTACTCAACATTACAAATAAACAGTTAACTAATCAATAACTAATATAGACTTTCACGTAGCTAGTAACCAACTGGTGCAGCAGTTTACACAACAACTGACCAAGTAATACAGATATTCACACAGTTTAGTCACTATCCAATATATTTAGTGTGACACTATAAATTACTCAAGTAAAGAATCAATCACACTGCTACTAAATCCTCTAACCAGATATTTATATATTCACTGATTCTTCAATGCAGATTGGTGTATATATATAATACATATGTAAATAACAAACCTAACCACATTCACTAGATGATGTCATCAGTGATGTCATCAGTGATGTCATTTGAGATGTCATCAGTGATGTCACTGACCATGTCATGAATGATGTAATATGTGAAATCATCACCAGTGGATTACGGGCGCGAGAGTTACAGTTAGTACAACTAACTATAACGGAGGAATTTCAATGGTTTTGTATGAGTGAAATGTCCCGCTAACTATAACACCCCTAAAACCTATGGTTTTTTTCAGTAAATTTCTAAGGTTTTTTAAAGGCTAATTCCTACCTATAACCTGCTTTAAACCTATGGTTTTTTTCAATTAATTTCTACGATTTTTTTAATTATAATTCCTAACTATAACCTGCCTGAAACCTATGTTTTTTTCAGTGAATATATATATATATAATGAGGTGCAGGACTGTCCTATAAGGAGTGGTCAGCGGCCCAGAGCCCACACGAATTGCCAGCAGCCTGTGACAACGGCACTGAAGACGGCCATGACGGCCAGAAACGCGTCTGCCCACACAACATGAGCGCATCACGGACTGCAAGGGAAGGTGCTGTAGAGTTCAATAAAATTCCTACCTAAACTGAATCCGGAGCTGTGTCCCGCTTACTTTCAACGGAGGGTGAGCATTGGAGGTTATATATATATATATACCAGAGGAATACCGGCGAGGAATGAGGGCTGCAACTCGCAATTTGACACTGCGCACATTTCCAGTCATCAAATCCACCCATCAAGGGGGCTTGAATCATTCAGCTTCTGCCATTTCGCACCTACCCGGTTTGATGCATTCTGGGCGCTGCAGTTGTGTGAGAGCTGCAGTGAAGTCTGGCCCATGTGACTACTAGGTCAGAGGATCACCTCCAATGGCAGGGCTTCTGGACATTCAAATGTGCGGGTGGAGTCACACGCAGCCTGATCAGCAGCATCTGAGGAAGGCCGTCAGGCCGAAATGCATTATGCACACGCTGACATTCAGAAAAATAAAGGTGTTCCAAAGGATTCCCCTGAGTGGTCTCTCTCTGTTCCTTTGGAGTGGATTGTTGTGGATATATATATATATATATATATATATATATATATTTATTATTATTTTTTTTTTAAACCAAAGTTTTCCGGTGCGTTGCAGCTCGCCACAGCATGCGCCAAGAACACAATGCACGGACCTAAATTGCGGTGCTCAGATGTTTTATTCGCTTGTCGGCTTCATAACGTTTCGGCACACAAGTGCCTTGCTCACATGATGTATATATAAATACATATATATATATATATATATATTCACTGAAAAAACCATAGGTTATAGACCATATATAGTTAGGAATTAGCATTTAAAAAACCTTATTTTACTCACACAAAACCATTGAAATTCCATATATAGTTAGTTGTACTAACTATATATCGCGCACCCGCAATCCACTGCTGATGATGTCACATATTACATCATTCATGACATGGTCAGTGACATCACTGATGACATCACTGATGACATCTCAAATGACATCACTGATGACATCACTGATGACGTCATCCAGTGACTGTATAATTCTGTAAAGTTAAAATATGTCTTACATATTTAAGAATTAGTGGATGTATAAATGTCTGGATGAAGGATTTATTAGGTGCATGACTGACTGTATGAGTGAGTGGTTAAATGTGTCTCACTGAGTGCATGGGTTAGTGACTAAACTGTCTCAATTTGTGCATCATTATGTTTGTTGTTCTATAAACTGCTGCATGTGTTGATCATTAGCTATATGATTAACTATATGCGTTATTGATTGGTTGCCTACGTATTTGTATGGGAGACTGAGAGTGTGTATGGGTGGCTGGGAGGTGTATGACTCTGTGCATAGATGTGTGAGCAGTTGATTCACTAGATGTATGGGTTCAAAAGTGCATGTGGAAACAGCTGTATGGGCGGTTGACTGTGTGCATGAGTGTATGGGTGAGTGAATGGATATCTCAGTGCTGCATGTAAAAGTAAGTACATATGTAAAACACAGTACATGTGAGAGTTGACATATATAAATAACTGTGCATAAGAGCCAGTGAATGTGTGAGTGGCTGTATGGATCATTGTGAACTTGTATCAGGGATTGTATAAGAGAGTAAATATGTGTTAGTATATCTTTGAATAAGTAAGGTGTGTATAACTGTATAGTTGAGAAAATGGATGTGTGATTGATTCTTTGCATGACTGACTAGGTGTGTGTGTAACTCTATGGATGAGTGACAGTCTGTGAGTGTCTGTTTACACTTACTGTATCTAAGGTTATATTAGAGTCTGAAGAGCTTCATCGTATTATCACATGAATGATGTCATCAGTGATGTCATCAGTAATGTCAAATGAGATGTCATCAGTGATGTCATCAGCGATGTCATTTGAGATGTCATCAGTGATGTCATCAGTGATGTCATTTGAGATGTCATCAGTGATGTCATCAGTGATGTCATTTGAGATGTCATCAGTGATGTCATCAGTGATGTCATTTGAGATGTCATCAGTGATGTCATCAGTGATGTCACTGACCATGTCATGAATGATGTAATATGTGACATCATCAGCAGTGGATTGCGGGTGCGCGATATATAGTTAGTACAACTAACTATATATGGAATTTCAATGGTTTTGTGTGAGTAAAATAAGGTTTTTTAAATGCTAATTCCTAACTATATATGGTCTATAACCTATGGTTTTTTCAGTGAATTTTCAAGGTTTTGTAAATGCTAATTCCTAACTATATATGGTCTATAACCTATGGTTTTTTTCAGTGAATTTCATTGGTTTTTTAAAAGCTAATATCTACAGAAGTAAAATGTATTCTTCTTTAAATCCAAAAATATATTTTATATGTTTATTAATAATTTTTTTTTAATATTTTTTTTGTTTCGCTCCCGGTCCGCTAACCGGGAAGCGCCCGTTAGCTCAATTCGATTCCGCGATCCGGTCCGCGACCGGTAACAAATCAACATAGTGACGGTATTGCGTTGCCGCGTAATGCGTCTTATGACGTACTGCGTTAGCGCACCCGGAAGTGCCCCGGGGCGCGGACCGAGGCGCGAAACGCAACTCCCCGGAAGCGATCCGCGGCGCGAAAGCGCGACGTATCGCGTTGCCGCGAAATGCGTCTTGTGACGTATCGCGTTAGCGCACCCGGAAGTGTCCCGGGGCGCGGACCGAGGCGCGAAGCGCAGCGAACCGGAAGCTAACCGGGGAGCGTTCCGCAGCGCGTAACATGAAAGTTAGAGGTCATGTGACTTGTTAATAAAGCTTTTCATTGGTTCATTTCACTTTTAGTTTCATAATTATGGAAGGCTAGGTCAGGTGACCTAAAAATAACACTTTTCATTGGTTGAGAAGTATTGTTTTTTCCAAATGATGAAAACCACTCCTTCTTTCCTCACTCTGACTTTCATTATTGTGAGAGGAAGACCTATTTTGCTTCTTGGAAGACCTATTTTGATTGTATGAAAATGGCTTCACTGATTGCTTCAGCTGGTGCACCCCCACCACCACCTCCACCTCCTCATGGGAAGAGAGGACCACCTCCCCAGGTGGTTACCAACACTGAGGAGGAAGATGAAGAGATGGATGAGGAGGGAGAACAACCACAATTTCTTGAAGAGTTGCCCCGGGTTTCAAGAAAGAAACCCAGTTTCATCTGGCAGTTTTTTTCCATCCCTCGTGGCCAAAAAAAGGTCAATGCCAGGTACGCAACATGCCTTATATGCAAGGAACAATTGTCCAGAGGAACGGACAAAAAATACAGCTACGGTAATCATACCATGCATAGGCATATGACGAGGAAACATCCCTTAAATTACAGCCGGGCGGAATTAAGGGATATGATGGACAATCCTCGACCAACTCCTGTGACGAGACCAGCAACATCGGTTTCTTTATCACCAGAGGAGGCACGGGAAACTGTGCCAAATATCCAACCCAATTTTGGGAACATGATACACTTATGTATGCGCTGTCGTGCATTATTAGCTTGTGGCAACATGAGCATCAATGCACTGAACCTGGCGTATGAACACCATGATTGCCCTAACCGCCCCCAGTAATTTTTTTTTGCTCCTGTTGAGCCCTTTTCAACGCCTGTTTTTTGTTGTTTCCCCCCCCCCAAAAAACCAAAAAAAATATAAAATCGTTCAAAAAATACAAAAAAAACAAAAAATGTTCAAAAAATACAAAACAAAATATAAAACAACAAAAATATTTAAAAAAAAGTTCTTTTCAGAACTACCTTCCCTTTCCAAAAAAATTGCTACAATGTTTAGCACTCTGGCAAGCTCTCTTTCTTTTGGTTCGCTCCCGGGTTAGCTTCCCGGTACGCGGACCGGGAGCTAACCAAAAAAAAATTTTTTGAAAAAAAAAGAGTAAGTATAAGGAAAGTAAACAGAGAGTGATGTTTCAAGAAAGACAGCTATAGGGAGTAAAGAAGAGATACTGTTTAATAGATCTATTTACCAAAGAACAGACAGAAGAGGGTATAATTGTGAAAAACAAAATAGATAACGAAGTGAAAGAAAAACAAGCATTGGCATAGCCAATAGGTATCGACTTTGGGACCTTCTAAGTATTTAGTTATGCAGCATAATATCCTTGGTGCAGCAACATCAACTGTTGCATGGCTAAACACGTATAAGGTCCCAAAGGCGAGACCTATTGTCTATGCCAATGCTTGTTTCTTAAGTAGAATTGCAATACGTATGGCTCTTCCATGTAAAAAAATCTTATCTTGTGCTCTAAAGATTGCTAAAGTCTCGACAGAGAACAGGCTAGATTGTAAGTAGGGTAAATTGCGCTTGGTGATCTGTTTGAGGGAGCGTCTGCTTTGCCTGGTGTCTTTGGAGAGCAATTTTGATTGTTATACTGGACAATATAGCCCTAATGTAAATAACATAGGGGCATATTATCAACATAGGCAATAAAAGTTTTGCAGCTTTTATCGGCAGAAATGTGTCGCTAAAGCTGCTTTTGCGGCAGAAAACTGCCGCTAAAGCCGCTTTTGCACCAGTTTTCTGCCAATAAAAAGAGCAATAATTTTATTGGCTGCATTCATAATATGCCCCTTAGTGTGCTTCAACTACACAGAGAAAGCATTATGAACAAATAGTGATACAGTGATCAGTCAAAGACACTAAGAGTAATAGAGACGGAGTGAGTGAACAAGAGTGAGGAACTATGAGAAGAGAGGGACTGAGAAAAAGAGTGGAAGGAGTTGAGTAAGTAGGTAATAGAGAAAGGAATGAGGGAAGTAGCAAAGGCAGGAAACTGAGGATTAAAGAAATGAAGCAGTGGAACTAATAGTAGTTCAATGTGATAGAAATGTAACGAAAAGAGTACAAAATACTTACCTTATAATTGTCGTTAAATTCCTCACTTTTTATTTTTATACTTTCAATCTGTGAAAGAGAGAACAAACATTTGAAAAATATAAAAACATGTATTAAAAAATTACAAAAGACAAGGGCAAAGATTGAAGGACAAACAGTTTTTCAATAACTTTGACACTTACAGAAGCTACACAGTCCTAAAGATATACATTTTAAACTAACACTATCTTGATGCAGATGAAGTGAGGCTATCTTAAAACATGGTGCATCTTTTGCATTGCTGTTGTCTCAGAAAAGTGTCGCAAGACACTAAAATTTAAAATAATTGCTTCAGGATGCCAATAAGATGTCTACTATCCAGAGTTTTGTTTCAGGTGAGGCCTACTCAGGGTTGCAGATGAAATTTCGAGTTGTTGAAGAGAATAGAGGACATAATACATGTGAAGGTCTACCAATGAAGTGAGTCATGTCCACTGCAATCTTCAACAAAGTCCAAACCTCCTATGTTTCCCTGGACAGACCTAAACTTGATCTGCACAATGTGATTCGTAATGATAGGAAACACACATGATGTAATTGAAATACATGCAATTTATTTTGCTCATTTCACAATCACATCACTTGTGTTTCCTTTGCTTAGGTATCTCATTGTGCAGATGTAGTCTAGCATATCAAAGAATACGCAGAAGTGCAGCACTGCATGCAACAACTTTGACACTTACAGAAGCCTCACCTTCTCCATGCCTCCTACACAGTTCTACATATACATCATAAATGCAAACAGTACAGAATTAATTATACATGTTAAATGGTTTATTTTTGCTGTTCTCAGAATGTATCAAAATTCACTAAAAACAGTGACTTAAAGGTATTCATCATGTAACAGCGGGGAAAAAAAAACACAATCAAAATGATTGTGTTTAAAAAACCCATACAACATCAGAAATCAAAAATCAGAACTCCTTAAAGTTAACTTACTTTCCATGACGTCCAAGGATGTCCTATGAATAGCTTACACTCTTTTGTGCTGTTATTACTTTCAGCCCGCCACTTTCTGAAAGAAAATCTCCATCGTTTTTAAAAACATGTTACATACAATAAATGACTTCTTGCTCTCTACCACAAGATTCCACAAGGCCAAATCTTGTCAGAGCCATGTATAACTCTTGGATTTCTTGTTAGCCAATCCCATCATTTGGCATTCCCGCAACTTTCAGAATTAAAATGTTGAAGATCATTTTCACAATCCTGGAATAGTAATATCTTCCCCTTCTTGCTCAGTCATGTTCTACATTTCCTATGACACTGATACTGCTTAATATGAAGCAGACTTACACTACCTCTATGACTACAACAATTATTTAATTCTCTACATCACTTTTAATCACAAAGCAATGTAAAACAGTAGACAGCATTGCAGACTTACATTCCCTCTACTCCATGTTTTGATTGGCTGCTTCAATTAGCTTATAAAAAGAAACAGTTTTTCTGAACTCATTCAAAGTGCACATATATCTCCATGATGTCCAGTCCTATGATTAGAAGTTGTGTCTCTGAACTACACTTATCCTCAAGGCCAAATTGTGTAGGAGCCATTAGAACTTCTTGAAATTCCACAGAGCACATCCCGAGATTATTTCCCTAAAATTTTGGTTTTAAAAACACCAGGTAAGAGTTTTTAAGGTCATACGGCCAATTTTTTTTGAAAATTAAAACAGAATCATTGCAGAATGACCAGCCATTTCTAGACTTTAAATAAGCTGTGTAATGTCCTGATGATATTGAAGGGCCGTCATGATATATAATTGCTGTAGTTACAAAAGTCCTTCCTGATATTGACAACTGCGAAGCTACAAAATTTTTTATTAAAGTTGTCAATTTTGTTCCATCAGGCCTACATCGTTGGAACATTAAAATGACGTACTGGCCATATGTTCGTATAAATAATGTGGACATCATTTCAGATTTACATTGGCTACACTCCATGTTGTGATTAGCAGCTTTTACTAGCTTATTAAAGGAGACTGATTTACTGTCTGGCAAAGTTAAATATATAAATCTTTCTGAGTCTACACTAGTAGTACTTGATATCATACAGTTCTCGCAGTCATGCTGCCATTGATAAGAAAGCCCAAACAGCTGATCTACATCTACACCTTCAGCATGTAATACATCAAGCATATAAATTAAAAACTCCTGACAATCTTGCTGAATATTTTGAGAGAATTGTGTTTGGCCTGAACATCTGTCTAACAGATTTCGAATTTCAGACACACTTTCTATGTTTCTTCTATCAGTGGTACATTTCTCTAACACAGAATTTAACAAACTACAAAATCTTTGATCAGAATTGACCACAATCTCTTCTTTTACATTTTTTAGAGAAAACAAAACATTAATTACTACATTAGCATAGCAGTTGACACCAGAACTGTTTTCAAACTGAAAACCAACAACATCTTCAACAGAATCCTTTTTGTTTCTGCTTGTAATTTTAGGTTCATTCACTTTTTGTCTTTTTGCTATAACCTCCCCAGTATTGTTCTCATTTCTTCGTTTCCGGCCTACCAGACGTTTCTCAAACAAAGGAAACTGAGGCAAATGTGGCGCATACTCTCTTCTTAACCTATTGTATTCCTTAACACAATCTAGATCTGCACAAATGTTTGTGACATCACACTCAATCAAGTACAATCCCGATAAAGTTCTAACTCGTGACAATGCCACATATGCCATACCCTCCTTGAACACAGAACTGCCAATATTCACCAATGCACTGTCTACACTTAAACCTTGCGATTTATGGATTGTCACCGCATATGCCAAGCAAACTGGAAACTGCTTACGGCGAACATATAAGTCTTTTACAAGCAAAAATCTAGCAGAACAACGAGCAATTAGCTGTACTTCCTCAATGCCATCAAATTTAATTTTTAAAAATTCAATTCCATCTCTATTTCTGTATTTCACAAAATCAACAACATTACCCATTGATCCATTTACCAGACCTCTTTCAACATGTAAATTCCTTCTTAAAATTATACGGCAGTTCAAGCACACATTCAGAGTCTTTTCAAAACCTGCAGTTTTAGATATACTCTTCTCTAATGAATCCAATTTTGTTTTCAGATTCTCAGACAAAATAATTGTTGATCCCATATGCTCTACTCTATCAATAGCTTCCAGTTTCACAATCTCTTCCTTTTCTAAATGCAACATTTTGTTGTTAAATTTGGCACATTCTGCAAGAGTTGGCATCAAACATATTCCAGATTTCTTTTCAGTAATTTTCTGAAAAATATTCTCAGGCACAACATCTTGTTCTGGATATAAATTTGACAGTAATCGTGCATGTAAAGCTTCTTTCCCATGCTCGGTCACTTTTCCAATTCTAACATCTTGTAGAATAGTCTTGTAAACTTCATCCTTCGCCTGACGCATATTTTCATGCAGTTCAGCATAATTGAAGTTTAACCATATATTGACGTTGCCAATGCTGCCTAGGCACTTCCTGGTATCTTCATGCGTGAGCATTTTGAACACAGGTTGCCCTTTCACTGGTGTCAGCTGCAAAAGATCTCCGAAAACAATGATGTGTTTGCCACCAAATAACACATCATACTCTGTTTTGAGAACTTCTTGCATCCTCAAATGCACAAAGGCAAGCATGACATTGGAAACCATGCTTACTTCGTCAATGATAAGAAGTTTCATTTTCCTCAAGATTCTTGAAACTTCCAGTTCCCGCTTCTCCACTCACGTACAGTCGGACAGGCTTCAACGACGTACATGAGCACTCTTTCTTATCATGACTTAATCCATGATCAATTTGCATGGTAACTTCGTCATATATTTTCCTCTGCTCAACGTTGAGTTGCCTTTCCAACTCTTCTAAGTTAACCGCATCCTCTTGAGCATGTGCCATGGCTCTTTCCACTTCATTCATAGCAGTGGCAGCTTCATTTTCGATAAGAGGTCCTCCTAGTGGATCTTGACTCAATGAAGCAGAACTCTGACTGTCCTGAGAACTGTCTCTGGCAATCTCGGCTGCAATTGTTGCTTCCTGCTCAATTTCCGCATTCAACATTTCTACATATTTGGGAAAAGCAGGACATTCTATGGTCTCCTTGGCGGCATTGAAAGAGTCTTCGTAACAGAGGAAATCTCCAAGCAGTTCCTCTTCTGCACGCCAAGGCTTGAAAAGTTGCAAAAGTGCTAAATAGAAAAACTCCTTTTTTTCAGGAGATTCGCCACTCAATTTTCGATGGTTTATCAAGTGGCATTTTCTTTGCTTGACCAGACATCCCTCACTTCCTATTACAGCATACACTCCTTTCTCAGTATCTTCTTTGATGTTCCTCTTGAATATGTAATTTTGCAGAACCTCATACAGACAAACATTCTCGAGGTGACTGCTTCGATTTGGATAATATGTATCCAACATGTTTGTCTTCAAAATGTCGGTACTGTTTGGCTCCTTTTCCGCCAAATACTCAATTTCCCGCACAGGTTTGAGAACTCTATTACGCGTTGCAGCAAGACCAAGACTCGCCCAAACGATACTCCTGGACTTGGCATAGAGACTTGCTGAAGACAACCGGTCAGAACATTCGTACGCTCCGATTTCTCGATGCGACAACATCTTCAAACTGAAACTGTACAACTTCTTGCTGAGGCTCTTTTCATGGGAAATGTCCTCCCACATATCCTTCAATTCTGTCTTCTCTTTTTTGGTGATGTAAGACGTCACATACCGAGCCACAGCCATACAGTTATCAGCCACAAACTGTATATCCATGTTAGCATTCCACATGGACAAAATCACCGGGTTGTAGTCGTTGATGTACTTGGACTCTTCGTTCCTCTTCAAATTGTATGTGTTTTTAGGTGATTTCTTCATCACATTGTGTCGCAGCGAAGACATCAAACTGTTTACTCTTCCTTTAGAAATCACCGGTCGTGGAAAGCCGAAACGACATTTGGTGTAGAACTTGTCTTTGTTTCGGAATTTACGTCGGCAGTACTTTCCACATCGATGGCTTTGGAAACGCAGAACTTTTTCTCTTAGGCTTTTCTTCTCCTTTGCGTTTGGAACAGCACACGTAGAATACTGTTGGATGAAACTCATCACTGAGTCTTCTGGATCCGTTCCAAATTTAGGTGCATCCTTGATCCACAGCAACATATGTATATGAGGAGCACCTCTTGCTTGGTACTCCTTTCTCCAGAAGAAATCCAACACCTCTCCAAGAGGTGGATTCTTCTTATTCATGATGAAAGACATCATAGCTTCAAATCTATGATTGAAGTACCTACATACATTGACTGGATCCAAAGAGCACAGTTCTCCGGGTGTCTTGAATTCGATGTTATCTACGTTAGCATTTGCCTCTCGTAGAAATTCAAGTAAGTCTTCCCAGCCATACTCGGCACAGCTCAGAGTGAGGAACCATGTGGGAGTACCTAAGTTCCTCAGCATACATTTTAAATCACCATGACGACGGTACCAGTACTCATTAGTACCACGCTGACACGCCATGAGATTAATCAGGTGAGAATCCAAAATACTATCTTGGACATTGACTTTATCCATAAAGTCACTTGCCGAGATGTTTTGCATGTGTATACCACTTTTCAAGATGTGGTTCACTGCATATGACAGTCCAGACAGATCGCTTTCAAACAGGAGATGAAACAAATAGGGAATGCATTGTCGAAACCTAGCATCTCCTGCATACAATCGCAAAGTCCGGTATTCAGAAGCAGGAATTTGATGAGGTCGCTCATCATATCTTCCTCCCTGACCTGTTGGAAAAAGCTGTGGGAAACACCGAGCTTCCAAACTTTCCTCCCAAACACTAATGGGACTCCCTTTGGCTTGTTTCATTTGAAACAACTCAATAGCATTCCCCATGACTTCCTTGGAATGCAAAGGATGAACACTATAATGTTCATATATTTCTTCACTAGTAGAGGTTTCTACTTTCTCAATTTGACCAGCACACAAATCGCTATCCTCTTCCTCACTTACTTCCTCTTCTGCAACATATACATTCTTATAGTATTTATTATTTTTTTTCAAATACAATGTTGCCTTTTTAACTTTCCTAACATCTACTAAATCTTGCCATATTTTCTTATTCTTTGTCGGAACCCCATTAACTAAGATAACCAGAGGTTCCTCTTCCACTTTTTCTACTCCAATTGTGTTAATGTTTTTCTTGAAATCTAGAGGCAAATAAACAACTCTTCCCTTTAATCCTCTCTGTAAATCTGATGGAGGCAATTTCCCTGTCTTTGGCTCCATTCTTACAATAGCCTGAAAGGGATGGATACTTTGAATCAAAATAGATTCATAAGTATTTAAGTCCTTCAATTCAGAAGGAATCTCAACCAATTCCAGATTATTATGAACTGCTCTAGCAGGCATCTGGTTTTGTTTTAATTTGTTACAACAATAAGTACACACACGTTGATCCAATCCCAAATCAAAACAATTTTCTACCATCAAGTATGTTGCAAAATCCTTCCATTCACTATTATTTTCCCTTTCACTTTTTGCATATAAATCCACTAACTTAGTCTGATTCTTATAATAAGTGCGTCGACAACACACACAAGTGAAATTAGGCCTCTCACTTGATTTCACCTCAAACGTCGCAATTTCCCTCTGGAAATTATCTGTACTGGAAACCTGTACACTATCTTCCACATGACCCTCTACTTCTTGCTCAATTTCAACATTCTCCTCTTTACTTCCAAAGTAACAAAACTCAATTTCTTCACACATATTCTTCACATCTATTTCAGAACCATGCAAAAGAGCAGCGCATAATTGTTTCAGCATAATTGCTGGACTCTTAGCATAATACAACATTCTAACTAATTTCCTCACTTTGTTATGATGCACTGCTAGCATCCTGAAATGATGAAAAACACTCTGGCATACTCTCCTGGAAAGACAAGCCAGTGAATGACCATGCAAACCTGTCACTTCTCTTACTCTGCAAGGATCTAATTCTTGCAACAAAATCATTTTCTGCTTCAAACTTTTTTTGTTAAATGACCGTACAAAATCACAAAGCAAATTGATGGAATCCTGTCGCACACTGCAAATACTACTACACTTCCAGGTGTACACAGGACCCTTAGCACGTCTTCCTAAAACCTCATTACCTAACACCTCTTCTGCCTCTGTTGTCACAAGTTTTTCTTTTTCAACTGGACAACCATCTTTCACTTCATAAGCACGACCACTGGTGTCAACTGCATGCACCAAATCATTATCCTGGAAATAACTCTCCTCATTAAAAAATGCCTCAGAGCTTGAACTATGCATCCATTCTCCAGAAAAAACTTCACAAAAATTACTACGATTAACTATTCTCTTCCATCTACTATTTCTTTTGAAATCAAAAATTGCCTTGTTTAGCTTCCTAATTCTATTGATTGTCAAAATAAATAACTTACGTTTAACTTCAAATGCCTGATCAATAACTTTCTCAACAATTTTTTTTCTCTTATAAAAAACTAGTTTCTGTTGACCTTTCTTAATATTTTTTAACAAATTGCCAATTATCCTGTTGCGGAACATTCGTTTACGAATCTCCCTAAACTGTTGTTTCCTTCTACTATCATGCACAGATTTATCTCTTGCTCTAGCAGTAACATTTTTCAGTGTCCTTTTCTTTCCATTTGATTTCCTTCTCGTGTTATGGACTGAAACATTTTCTGTAGTAATATTTTTTTTATTACAAATATTTCTTATGAAATATTTAGAGCTCTTACCCGGTGCTTTCTTCGTGGCTTGAGAAATCTTTTTGTTAGAGGACTGCTGGGTTTTTGTTTTCACCTGCTGTCTTTGACGTTTTGCAGCCTTAATCTGTCTTTGTATTGTAGGCATGGTAAAATCTTGAAATGATCTGCAGTTGAATCTGAGGAAAAATATAATAAAAAATGTTAGTAAACATTATTACCAAACAGTAAATCATTAACAGTGATCAAAAACTTAACACACTACTTGACATTTTAATTTGAAGATTTTTTAGTCATTGGCAATCTTACAATACAAAAATACCAGAAAAGAATCTATGCTATTTTATATGTGAATCTGATCTAATTTTATGAACATATTTTAATATTTTATTGAAGACACTACACATAACCTGTTTTTGAAGGTGTCTTTATTTTTAAATTAAACGGTTTACCTTTTTACTTTTTATTAATTATAAATTTTAAAAATAAATGTTTATATTTCCAAAGGCTCAAGCAGGTCAGCTTCCCATCCTATATCATATAGTTCGGACAAATCTGCATCCTCATCACGCTCTTCTTCATCCTCAGGATTTAAATCATCCAAAGGATCAACATCCACTGATGTTTCAATTACAAGTTCAATGATGAGGTCAAAATCAACTGATTGCAGATTGTCGCTCATGTTGAGGTTGTCTTTATCTTTAAAGAAAGATAACAACAATGAGATGTTGCAGAGTAAGAGACAAATCTCAGAGATTATATTAGTAAAATTGTTTAACAAGATTAACATTTAGCAGCTATTATTTAGCCATGTCCAGCAATGCTGAGCAGGTGAAGCCTATGTCTAATTATTCACTGAACAGGACTCATCTCTTCTTAACCTTGGATAAGCCTCACCGACTCTGTGTCCCCTGCACATACTTAAATGTAAAGGGGCAGATTTATATTAAATGGCACATCCCCAGGCATGCACCAGTTAACGTGCACCACTGCTCTGCCACCCATGGTGTGCCGCATTTACAATCAGATAGGAAAAAGCTGCGTCAAAACCCTGCGCCTGCTTGAAGCTGGCATAGGTCTTGACGCAGCATTGTGGAGATGCGGCACCCCTGAGCCTTGCTGGAGCTGCATCGCACTTGCAATACAACTCCAGCAATGCGCCACCTTTACGGCACATATGCGTCACACATCTGTGCCATTTTTGCCCCATGCTGCGCCGCATTGTAAATGCAGCACACCATGGGTGGCGGAACAGCGGCGCAGGATGACTGTCACATCCCTGGTGATGCGCCAGTCATCATAAATGTATCCTTAAGCTTCTTATCTTGTTAGAGATGAACTGCCATATGTATCATCAAAATATTTTACATTTCCTAAATAGCGAATTTTAAGGAATAAATAGCGATTCTTTACCATTCCTAATTTGCGATGAGCAAATTGCTAATTGCAAGTTACCCATTCATTTCCATGGGCTAGGAGGCTCATAGGAATGAAGGTTTAATTTGCGATTACCATTTTGCTCATCACAAATTAGGAATTTTTCCAAGGGTGAAGGGGTGTCTCAAGAACACCCTGCTGCACCCCTGAAAAAGAAAATTGGGGGCATATGGCACACATACATGCCCTAAGGGCATGTGTTGGCGTCATATAGCACCTTTTGTTTTTTTGAAAAAAAGCTTTTTGAAAAGATTTCACAAATTACCACCAATTTACCACAATAGTTTCCAAATCCTTAATGTCATTTTTTACATATTTTTTGTTTGATACATTGCATTTAAGGAATCACAAAATTTGCAAATCCTTCAGTGCAATTGCAAAATAAGGAATAGCACATTTTGCTACTCCTTATTTTGCATCAAACTTGTTTGATACATACCATTTGTCTAATTAACATTAACAAAGGCTGAAATTCGTAGAATTTTGATCTTTGCAAATGCTAATTACCTTCATACATATGGCCCCAAGTGAGGCCTGTCTTGCGGCATGGTGCATCTTTTGCATCACTGCTGCTTGGGTTTTATGTGGTACGTTTTTTTTACACCATGACATATCTGCCTAAATGCATCAATTTGTAATGTTGTCGCCTCATAGCAAATCTTTTGCACCACCGCTGCATCATAAAAGTGACGCACAGTGGCACAAAAGAGGCATACACCTATCATAAATCTGTCCCTACCATTTTAAATGATTAATCCAGGATGACAATACAGTGTGTCCTATCCAGAGGTTTGTTTAAGGTGAGGCCTACTCAGGATTGCAGATTAAAGTTACGCTTGATGAAGAATACAGAGGAGATAATACATGTAAAGGCCTACCAATGAAGTAAGTAATGTGCACTTTATTGCGCTAGTCATCATAAATGTATCCCTAAGCTTCTTATCTTGTTACAGATGAACCACCATATGTACCATCAAACTATTTTGCATTTCCTAAATAGCAAATTTTAAGGAATAAATAGCAATTCTTTACTATTCCTAATTTGCAATGAGCAAATTGCTAATTGCAAATTAACCATTCATTTCCATGGGCTAGGAGGCTCATAGGAATGAAGGTTGCAATTTGTGATTAGCAATTAGCTCATCACAAAATAGGATTTTTTTCAAGCGTGCAGGGGTATCTCAAGAACACCCTGCTGCACCCCTGAAAAAGAAATTTGGGGTCATATGGCGCACATAAATTTTAACAACATTCCTTTACCTCAACAACGATTTTCAAATCATAACTTCAAAACACTACACATGGGAAAATTACTTAAATTGTCCTTAAGACACATAAAAGCGTTTTTTGATTGGCTTTCCTGCATGGTAGGGTCACTTTTAACATGGCTATGTAACACAAACATTCAAAATCTAAATTTTCCATGCACATGTGGGAGCATATTTACAAGCAATTTGCGCCACAGAGAAAGGTCTTACACTAAAATGAGAAAAATAACATCAGGGACAGTCAATTGCCTTATAAAGAAGCATACACCATTATGTCCTTGTCATGATTTTAAAAACAATTCCTTTTCCCCAAAAACGTTTTTCAAATCATAATTTCTAAACACTGCACATGGGAAAATGACTTAAAATGTCATTAAAACACATGAAAGCGTTTTTTGATTGCCTTTCGAGCATGGTTGGGTCACTTTTAACATGGCTATGTAACACAAAAATTCAAAATCAAAATTTTCCATGCACACGTGGAAGCATATTTACAAGCAATTTGCGCCACAGAGAAAGGTCTTACACTAAAATGAGAAAAATAACATCAGGGACAGTCAATTGCCTTATAAAGAAGCATACACCATTATGTCCTTGTCATGATTTTAAAAACAATTCCTTTTCCCCAAAAACGATTTTCAAATCATAATTTCTAAAAACTGCACATGGGAAAATGACTTAAAATGTCCTTAAGACACATAAATGCGTTTTTTGATTGGCTTCCCTGCATGGTAGGGTCACTTTTAACATGGCTATGTAACACAAACATTCAAACTCTAAATTTTCCATGCACATGTGGGAGCATATTTACAAGCAATTTGCGCCACAGAGAAAGGTCTTACACTAAAATGAGAAAAATAACATCAAGGACAGTCAATAGCCTTATAAAGAAGTATACACCATTATCTCCTTGTCATGATTTTAAAAACAATTCCTTTTCCCCAAAAACGATTTTCAAATCATAATTTCTAAACACTGCACATGGGAAAATGACTTAAAATGTCAATAAAACACATGAAAGCATTTTTTGATTGCCTTTCCAGCATGGTTGGGTCACTTTTAACATGGCTATGTAACACAAACATTCAAAATCAAAATTTTCCATACACATGTGAGAGCATATTTACAAGCAATTTGCGCCACATAAATCATAATTTTCTCCTTAAAACACACTATTCTCTATCTAAAGTAAAGAAATATTTTCTCACCTTAGCAAATACTTTGAGTTTGAAAACAGTCTCAGAAACACACCAATTTGTCTGCAGCAGAGCAAAAGGTATGCACTCCAGAGTCTGCAGCTATGAAAAGCACAGAAATGCTGTAATTCTTCACACATATCTCTCATGTCACCCAATCAAAATTCTTCCCTCACTTTTTTCAAATGAAAACCCATCCCCCCTCTGCCCTTTCTGCTTTATCTGCATGGCAACCACCTCCTGGAAGAACTCTGTTGTTTGCAAGTTCACACAACAATGTTGCAATTGAACTCTGAACTCTCAGTGCACCTGCATATCCAGTGCATTCTTTCATTTAATGACTTTTTATTGACCACTCAAAATACATCTTTCAAAGAACACATCCGTGCACCCTAACTTTTTGTTTTCAGCAATCAAAATCCACCAATCACTGTTACTGCTTCATGAACACAGAAACTCCACAGTTTTTTTCATTTCAAACTCTCATTTTTTCAACTGCCATTTCATTGCCACACTTCATCTGACTGCAGGAGAACCTTCTCTCACCATGTTTTCTGTCTGGATTGTTGGTCATAGTTATATTCACTGGGCTCAAAGGTACGTTGAAAGCAGGAATTTACCTAACCTCAATTTACAAGATGTGGAAATTAAGTGGTTTGGCCACAGAGGATTAAAATGTCACCAATTGATACCATTGGTGAAAACCTTTATGCATTTGCCCAAACCTGACCTGTTAATTGTGCACTGTGGAGGTAATGACTTGGGCACTTTGACTGGGGTAGGTCTGGAAATGCTTTTAAAGGACACCTTTGAGCAATTGATGGCACTTTTTCCTCAGACTGCCTTGGTATATTCAAATATATGCCAAAGACAGAAATGGAGGTGGTCAAACCAATTTTGTCCACAAATTGAGAAATCGAGGAAGCATGTAAACAAATCTGTTTCAGCTTACATGAGAGACCATGGAATGGGCTCCCTGTACAACAATAACTTGCGTTACTACATGCAAGATATCTACAGAGGAGATGGAGTTCACTTCTCAGATGAGGGCAACAGAATTTTCACTCTGAATTTAAGAATGTGCATTGGTACCTACTTATAAGTACCTAAATGTACCATAAACCCAAAAGCTCTTCTCAGAGCTACCCTACATCTGATCACTCACAATTATTATTTAACTCTAACATTTTTCACTAATTTTCAACAAAATACGCTACCGGGGCCGCTACCCGGTACGCGAACCGGGAGCTAACCTCGCGAAATTTTTTTTGAAAATGTTTTTTTTCGCACATATAAGCCTCCTCAGCCACCCTCAGAAAACCTAGGGGGTCAAGATAACTCTACCGTGCCCCCTTCTACCCATTCTGAACATTATTTGCCCTCCATCTTGTATCTTACCTCGACCGAAACACAAAATGGTGGACTCCTGGAACGCTTAAGGTCCGCGAACCGGGGCGCTCAACGGTTCGCGTACCGGGTCGCTCCCTGGGAAGCGCACCATCAAAAAAGGTGGGAAAGTAGTTCACACAAAAGCCACTTGAGACAATTTCACCAAATATAGATTAGCTCATACTACATACCAATCCCTACCATTTTCACAAATTTGATTGGAATTCCATTTAGCCATTTAGCCTGTAGACCTCTCTAAATACCGTGAGGTAAATTACTTCACAAAACACATCTGAAGTGTTGGAATTCACAACCAATTAAAATGTTACTTTCATTTTCTACTTTTTTTACCTGACATTTGATTGGTTATGTACCCGAATATATATAAAGGAAGAGAAGGAAACACAGCCATTTTGACTACTACTTCCTGGTGTACATTTCAATAGGATTTTCATTAATAACTTCAACTTCTTTTTAAAGGTAAGTTGTTATTTTTAAAACTGAAGTATATTGTGCACTTTAAGTTAATATGGCAAACTTTTTCTGTTAGTTATATACTATCCCTCTGTAGTACTTATAAATTTAGATACAATTTTTTATATTCCTACTTCCACTCTGATACTATACACTGCCCAAAGATAAATTCACTGTTAAAAACTGCCTATCTAAAATTAATCCCAACAGTGCCCTACCTCTACTAATATATATTTTTTTAATGCAAATTTCAGGGAAAATGGAAAGCGAACAAAAAATTTCATTTGAAATTGTCCTTCCAGAGTCCAACACAGAAATCATTGATCCAAATGAGATTGAATTTATGGATGAAACTTGGGACCAAGAACTACTGCAATGTGTACAAGCAGTAGATAACCTCCTTGCAAATGAGGACATTTTACAACCTCAGAGACTACAATGTATATTCCATGATAATTTTGAAATTTCTGACAATGAAATGTTAGAAAGTTTAATAAATTATGAAACACAATAAAAAATGCTTAAAAAATAAAAATAAAAAAATAATAATCAACAAAACCAACAATCAATTAACATACAGCATTTGAAAAGTCTATCATTCATTTTTCATTGCAGTACGCTGCCCAGAACGCTTCCCGGTTCGCGTACCGGGCGCTACCCACACAAAAAAACAAAAAAAAAGTTTTGGTTTTTTTTGCCCCGCGGGGCCCTTTTAAAGCCTCCACATTAAACCTAAGGGGTCAGGGAGGATCTACTATGCCCCCTTATGGTTATTTCCCCCTTTGTTTTGGCCTCCTCTTGTCTCTCAATCCTACCGAGAGACAAGATGGCGGCCGCTCCGGACTGTTTGGAATGTTTACAGACGCCGGATAACCAATCAGCTTCGCTACGCGAAGTTTTGGTACGCTCCCCGGTCCGCGAACCGGGAGCTGCCCAGTCCGCTGTTACAGATATATATCTTTTTTTAAATGTTAATTTCTCAAAATCCACTGGAGCACATATATTGAGACCTACAAAAGGCACATCGGGCTACCAGTCTCTACAATTTTGCCAAGTTTCGTGCAAATCCATTCAGCCGTTCGGGCTAAAAGTGCGACAGACCGCCCTATGGAAAACTCAATGTTAAAAACACGTTTTGGGACCCCCCTTTTTTCTCGGCCCCCCCTGGACGAACCCCCCCCAAATTTCCAGGGGCTGCTCAGAAACAAAATGTTCCATTTTCCAGAAAATTTCAGCCAATTCCGTCCACAAACGCCAAAGTTATTAGACATAGAATTTTCAAAAAACCCATAGGGAAAAAATCCTAACTATATATACCTACTGGCGACCGCCAGTAGGTAATATATATATATATATATATATATATATATATATATATATATATATATATATATATATATATATATATATATATATATAGATATAGATATAGATATAGATATATATATATATATAGATATATATAGATAGATATATATATGCTATGCCTGTTTACTAATGGGCTGGTGGGAGGAAGTGGTCCTCATGGAACAACACAGATTAAGCATTAGCAGAAATGTTTGATTAAGGTTGAGGTACATTGATGGTTTGATGGTGGTATGGAATGGAAGTCAGGAGGAGGCAGCCAAGTTCATCAATGAGATCAATCAGAATAACCTGAATTTGCAATTTACAGCGACAATTAGTCCAACAGATGTACGCTTCTTAGACAATTTGGTTTATATAGAGCATGGCAAGATAAAAACCAAACTTTTTAAAAAGGCCACAGCAGGCAACTCGACACTGCACGCCAACAGTTCACATCCTCATCATCTTATAAACAGCATCCCCTATGGGGAAATGCTGCGTCTACGACGCATACATAGTGAAGATAGTGATTTGCTTGTGGCACAGATGGCTAGTAAAGAGAGGTTCCTGGCCAGGGGCTACTCTGAAAAAATTGTAAACAGTGCCATCGATAAATCTATGACGTGCTCTTGCAGCCAACTGCTTAACAAAAAATCTAAAACTAGCATTAGTAAGGACAAAACATTAACTTGTGAATTCAGGATTATTACAGAATATAATAGACAATACAGACAGATCAAGAGTATCATTGAAAGAAATTGGCCCCTTGTGAAAAGTGATACCATAATAGGACCGTCTCTTCCTTCAAAACCTTCCATCACGTATAGTATGAGATCCTCTATGCGTGGCGAGCTAGTAAAAACAAGCCCTGAAGTAATAGACGGTACATCATGGCTACAAACTCATAGAGGATTCTATAAGTGTAAAAGTTGTAAAGCTTGCCAACTTGGTGTCAATACCTTGACTTATACGACACCTTTTAGCCCCAAGCAACACGCGATCACCAAACTCTTTACCTGCAAAACGGATTATGCAGTTTATATCTTATATTGTCCATGCAATCTTCGTTATGTAGGTAGCATGACATTACCTGTCCACAAAAGGATATTACAACACATACGGGCAATAACAAACCAAGACAATACCTACCCTGTGGCCCTTAGATAATATGTAATAGATTCCATTCCAGCAAGCAGGAGAGGAAGGGATTGTGAATCTAAGTTGAGAAAATTAGATACCAAATTTATATTGGAGCAGGATTCAAAACACCCTAAAGGCCTTAACATCACGGAGGATTTGCACACTTGCTTAAATTAAAGAGGTGCAAATCCATGATACACTATATTTACTACCAGAGTTAAGATAAAGAAAAATGCCTCAAAATCAACTGAAAGAATGGTTTTACTATAACATGGTTCAATGAGTGATATTAATAACTCTATATTTATTGATCTATTTATTCATCGATTTATTTATTTATTTATTTATTGAGTCATGTTTACAATATGCATTATACAGATGATATATCTTACTGTTATCTATTCTTTAAAATTCATGTGCACCGTGATATCAATCATGTAGCTTTGGGCGAGATAAACATCTGACTCGTGTTTGGCAACATAGCACACATATAGAACAATGATTTGCACAATGACATGAGAACAAATGTCTTAGAAATGGGTATTCAGACCACAATTTTGACTCTAACTAAAATCAACAAAAAATATTGTATTAGATCTAGGGCTCTAGATCCCACCACATACACAGTATGTGGTTTATAATATAAGCGCATTATATTATATTTCAAGTTTTACAGGTTTTTTAAATACTTATTCTAAAAAAAACTTTAATTTCAAACTTGATCCAAACATGAAACACAGGATTGCGATTTTTGCACAAACAAAAACTCTGCACAAGCACAGAGCACATTGGGTTGGCACTAGCACTTTTCTTTCAGACATAGAGTCCAGTACTGCCAAGAAAAGCATTTTGTTTCTATTTACCTCAATGTTCATGTAAATAGAAATGTGTCTAGAATTATTATATAAACAATGGATAAAATATTACCTTGGCTCTTCTAAGGATTTTAGACAGCTGAGTACGCAATATCACTTCATATAAGACTCAATGTACCACTATGTCTTATGTAAAGCTTTGAAATGAGTTTTAACCACTGGGTTTATATTTTATTATCCGGCTAATTGAGGTGATTTACAATCAACTTGTTTTAACATCTTGCCTTAATATCCATTTGTTTTAAATTTGAATTTATTTTGAAATTCTTAAAAAACTCAAATCATAATTCAAGTTGCACTGTATTTATACAGATATTATTCTGGTTTTTACATACATTGTGGTTTTATATATAGATATATGTGGCAGATACAATGTCTTCTATGTCTATGATAAGGTTTGCACATGTGATAGTAATTAATGAGCACCTCTCACTTTAAATAACGGCAACTACGCGCATTTCATGTCATGTGATCAAGGCCTGAGGTGGGCTGAAACGCGTAATGGCAAGAATCTGCACCCTCATGAAATAAACAAGAAATAAGGCACATTACCGTGGTCCATTCCGTTTGTTGCTTTCCAAAAAGAGGAGCGGCAGAGTGTTGGAATATATTCCGCCGACTGGTCTCTTTTCGGCTTTGACAGACCCCTTTCCTGCAAGCGGACACCTCCCGAGAAGAGACGCCGTTGACGGGGCAACCCGGAAACCAAAGCCGTAACCCGGAAGGGATTGTGGAGAGTGACCCCCCCCAGCCCGGCAAACTGCGGCCGTAAATGCCGATACTGGTCGGAGGAGAACTGAGCCGGAGGGCTTGTCCGATTCCGGAGCTAGTGTTCAGGTAGGCACAAAGTGGGCATTGTGGGGGTGGGAAAGTAGTGCCACTCAGAGAAACGGACAGAAAATTACCTTAAATCCGAGTCCCGAAGAAACTTAAAGGGAAAGAGCAGCAATGACCGCCGACATGAAACGCGGCCGAGAGGAGGCAGCACTAGAAATGTTTAATGACTGTCCCGCAAGCATTCAAACTGCAGTAGGCAGCAATCCAGTTATGGCACAGAATAGTACAGTGAAGGACATGTTTAAGCTATTAGAAAAGAAAATGCGCAATGAACAAAGTAAATGGTGGGAGTCTCGCTCCCTACAAAGATACATAGACGTCAAACGAATTCCCAGAGGTCTTAGGAGTCTCATGGCCCCCAGCTATGAGAATCCCAACCCTGCAATGATGAAAGAATGGGCAGAAACGAATTTAGAATCTTCTAAACGTCTGGTGCTCATATTAATCAAATATGCGGACATTGATAGAACTGCATTACTTGAGGAAATAGACAAAATCAATGAAGAGCTGGAATCAATTGGGGAAACAGATGAGAAAAATAAATTAAGACAAGATATGATGATTCGCCTAAAGAAAGAAGAAGAGAAAATAAAAGAAAGAAAAACATTTAAGTTCCACAGAGACAGATGTGACTATGAACAAGGAAAGATTTTCACATTTGCACGCAAATATGATGCGCTGAGAACCTCTAAATTAAATAAAACAAATGAACAGACAGCCGGAAGCTCAAAGTCCATCACAATAAATTCCGATTCATGACAATCTGGAATGCGTTCGGCGATAGATAGCGAATCTGAGAAAGAAATGAACCAACAAGCACGTCCACAAACAATCCAAAAAACATCATTGGTGGATGAAGTAGGTTTTTTAGTCTCAGATCGGAGACAAACTATCCGACCACCAGTAAAGACAAAAAAAACAAGGTGCAACTGCACCCGGAACAGAAAAGAACGACGGCAAGCCGCAAAGAAATGAGGCAAACCAACGAAAACGAGGCAATGCGGGCTGGGGAAAAAGGAGATAAATAACCAGCCCATGACTACCAATAATAATACGATAATAAACTTGACGAGTGTAAAACTGAGTGAAGATGAGAGACAAATACTTACGTTGGGTCTATCTTTTTGCCCAGCAAAGAACTTTAATTATTCAAAACTTTGGCTCAATATATACAAGGCTGTGAGAAAACTCAAACTGAAGAAACACTTTATCTTGAATAATAAGAAACAAATGGTGGACACTAGTGCAACTACGTAAAATATCACATCAAACGACCAGTTCCCCAGTTTAACCCAATCTGATGTACAGCTGATGAATGAAGTTCAAGGTCTATGAAATGCCAACCCGAAAGATGGCAATACTCAGGATACTGACCAGGAAGAGAATGGTCATACCAATACGGAATCCAATCCTATAATCATAACAATGGCAACCCCCACGGCCTTCAAACCTAAATCAAACTTTACCCCCATACTATTGAGAGATTCAATTGATATCTTCCATGAGAATGTGGTGAATGAAACAAAATTATTGAACATTAAGACACAAAATATGAAGGCAAACTACACCAGAAAGGATAAAAAAATATCGAGATCTTAGTACTAAGTTACAGAGTAACAAAGACATAGTGATACGTAACTCTGATAAAGGGGGCAATATTGTGCTACAAAATAAGGAGAATTAGTTGAAGGAGGCCTATTCCCAATTAAACGATCGAACCTGCTATACAAAATGTAACACTGTAACATTAAAGGCTATGTATGAGAAACATCACAGAAATTTAACAAGATGGAAAACAGAGGATCTATTAACTCAAGAGGAACATGATTTTCTCAAAACCCAGCATCCAGTGGTACCCACTATTTATTTTATACCGAAGATACATAACGACCCAGTTAACCCTTTGGGGAGACCTATAATATCAGCAATAGGCGGCATGCTAGAACATATGTCCCAATGTATAGACTACTATCTTCAGCATTTGGGTAAAACCTTGCCCTCGTATGTCAGGGATACCAGTGACTTTCTTTGAAAACTATCTGGATTCAAATGGGAACCAGGGTACCTACTAATTGCCATTGATGTTTGCTCATTATATACCTGTATAAGACACGAAGATGGACTAAATGCACTATCTTTTTATTTGACAAATAGAACATTGAACCACAATGAAATGTTAATTGAAATGGTTCAATTTTGTTTATCAAACAACATCTTTATGTTTAACAGTGTTCTGTACCAACAAATGAAGGGTGTTGCTATGGGGGCCAGTTTCTCCCCAAGCTATGCCTGTTTACTAATGGGCTGGTGGGAGGAACTGGTCCTCATGGAACAACACAGATTAAGCATTAGCAGAAATGTTCGATTATGGTTTAGGTACATTAATGATTTGATGGTGGTATGGAATGGAAGTCAGGAGGAGGCAGCAAAGTTTATCAATGAGATCAATCAGAATAACCTGAATTTGCAACTTACAGCGACAATTAGTCCAACAGATGTAAGCTTCTTAGACACTTTGGTTTATATAGAGCGTGGCAAGATTAAAACCAAACTTTTTAGAAAGGCCACAGCAGGCAACTCGACACTGCACGCCAACAGTTTGCATCCTCATCATCTTATAAACAGCATCCCCTATGGGGAAATGCTGTGTCTACGACGCATACATAGTGAGGATAGCGATTTGCTTGTGGCACAGATGGCTAGTAAAGAGAGGTTCCTGGAGAGGGGCTACTCTGAAAAAAATTGTAAACAGTGCCATCGATAAATCTATGACGTGCTCTTGCAGGCAACTGCTTAACAAAGAATCTAAAACCAGCATTAGTAAGGACCAAACATCAACTTGTGAATTCAGGATTATTACAGAATATAATAGACAATACAGACAGATCAAGAGTATCATTGAAAGAAACTGGCCTCTTGTGAAAAGTGATACCATAATAGGACCGTCTCTTCCTTCAAAACCTTCCATCACGTATAGTATGAGATCCTCTATGCGTGGCGAGCTAGTAAAAACAAGCCCTGAAGTAATAGACGGTACATCATGGCTACAAACTCATAGAGGATTCTATAAGTGTAAAAGTTGTAAAGCTTGCCAACTTGGTGTCAATACCTTGACTTATACGACACCTTTTAGCCCCAAGCAACACGCGATCACCAAACTCTTTACCTGCAAAACGGATTATGCAGTTTATATCTTATATTGTCCATGCAATCTTCGTTATGTAGGTAGCATGACATTACCTGTCCACAAAAGGATATTACAACACATACGGGCAATAACAAACCAAGACAATACCTACCCTGTGGCCCTTAGATAATATGTAATAGATTCCATTCCAGCAAGCAGGAGAGGAAGGGATTGTGAATCTAAGTTGAGAAAATTAGATACCAAATTTATATTGGAGCAGGATTCAAAACACCCTAAAGGCCTTAACATCACGGAGGATTTGCACACTTGCTTAAATTAAAGAGGTGCAAATCCATGATACACTATATTTACTACCAGAGTTAAGATAAAGAAAAATGCCTCAAGATCAACTGAAAGAATGGTTTTACTATAACATGGTTCAATGAGTGATATTAATAACTCTATATTTATTGATCTATTTATTCATCGATTTATTTATTTATTTATTTATTGAGTCATGTTTACAATATGCATTATACAGATGATATATCTTACTGTTATCTATTCTTTAAAATTCATGTGCACCGTGATATCAATCATGTAGCTTTGGGCGAGATAAACATCTGACTCGTGTTTGGCAACATAGCACACATATAGAACAATGATTTGCACAATGACATGAGAACAAATGTCTTAGAAATGGGTATTCAGACCACAATTTTGACTCTAACTAAAATCAACAAAAAATATTGTATTAGATCTAGGGCTCTAGATCCCACCACATACACAGTATGTGGTTTATAATATAAGCGCATTATATTATATTTCAAGTTTTACAGGTTTTTTAAATACTTATTCTAAAAAAAACTTTAATTTCAAACTTGATCCAAACATGAAACACAGGATTGCGATTTTTGCACAAACAAAAACTCTGCACAAGCACAGAGCACATTGGGTTGGCACTAGCACTTTTCTTTCAGACATAGAGTCCAGTACTGCCAAGAAAAGCATTTTGTTTCTATTTACCTCAATGTTCATGTAAATAGAAATGTGTCTAGAATTATTATATAAACAATGGATAAAATATTACCTTGGCTCTTCTAAGGATTTTAGACAGCTGAGTACGCAATATCACTTCATATAAGACTCAATGTACCACTATGTCTTATGTAAAGCTTTGAAATGAGTTTTAACCACTGGGTTTATATTTTATTATCCGGCTAATTGAGGTGATTTACAATCAACTTGTTTTAACATCTTGCCTTAATATCCATTTGTTTTAAATTTGAATTTATTTTGAAATTCTTAAAAAACTCAAATCATAATTCAAGTTGCACTGTATTTATACAGATATTATTCTGGTTTTTACATACATTGTGGTTTTATATATAGATATATGTGGCAGATACAATGTCTTCTATGTCTATGATAAGGTTTGCACATGTGATAGTAATTAATGAGCACCTCTCACTTTAAATAACGGCAACTACGCGCATTTCATGTCATGTGATCAAGGCCTGAGGTGGGCTGAAATGCGTAATGGCAAGAATCTGCACCCTCATGAAATAAACAAGAAATAAGGCACATTACCGTGGTCCATTCCGTTTGTTGCTTTCCAAAAAGAGGAGCGGCAGAGTGTTGGAATATATTCCGCCGACTGGTCTCTTTTCGGCTTTGACAGACCCCTTTCCTGCAAGCGGACACCTCCCGAGAAGAGACGCCGTTGACGGGGCAACCCGGAAACCAAAGCCGTAACCCGGAAGGGATTGTGGAGAGTGACCCCCCCCAGCCCGGCAAACTGCGGCCGTAAATGCCGATACTGGTCGGAGGAGAACTGAGCCGGAGGGCTTGTCCGATTCCGGAGCTAGTGTTCAGGTAGGCACAAAGTGGGCATTGTGGGGGTGGGAAAGTAGTGCCACTCAGAGAAACGGACAGAAAATTACCTTAAATCCGAGTCCCGAAGAAACTTAAAGGGAAAGAGCAGCAATGACCGCCGACATGAAACGCGGCCGAGAGGAGGCAGCACTAGAAATGTTTAATGACTGTCCCGCAAGCATTCAAACTGCAGTAGGCAGCAATCCAGTTATGGCACAGAATAGTACAGTGAAGGACATGTTTAAGCTATTAGAAAAGAAAATGCGCAATGAACAAAGTAAATGGTGGGAGTCTCGCTCCCTACAAAGATACATAGACGTCAAACGAATTCCCAGAGGTCTTAGGAGTCTCATGGCCCCCAGCTATGAGAATCCCAACCCTGCAATGATGAAAGAATGGGCAGAAACGAATTTAGAATCTTCTAAACGTCTGGTGCTCATATTAATCAAATATGCGGACATTGATAGAACTGCATTACTTGAGGAAATAGACAAAATCAATGAAGAGCTGGAATCAATTGGGGAAACAGATGAGAAAAATAAATTAAGACAAGATATGATGATTCGCCTAAAGAAAGAAGCAGAGAAAATAAAAGAAAGAAAAACATTTAAGTTCCACAGAGACAGATGTGACTATGAACAAGGAAAGATTTTCACATTTGCACGCAAATATGATGCGCTGAGAACCTCTAAATTAAATAAAACAAATGAACAGACAGCCGGAAGCTCAAAGTCCATCACAATAAATTCCGATTCATGACAATCTGGAATGCGTTCGGCGATAGATAGCGAATCTGAGAAAGAAATGAACCAACAAGCACGTCCACAAACAATCCAAAAAACATCATTGGTGGATGAAGTAGGTTTTTTAGTCTCAGATCGGAGACAAACTATCCGACCACCAGTAAAGACAAAAAAAACAAGGTGCAACTGCACCCGGAACAGAAAAGAACGACGGCAAGCCGCAAAGAAATGAGGCAAACCAACGAAAACGAGGCAATGCGGGCTGGGGAAAAAGGAGATAAATAACCAGCCCATGACTACCAATAATAATACGATAATAAACTTGACGAGTGTAAAACTGAGTGAAGATGAGAGACAAATACTTACGTTGGGTCTATCTTTTTGCCCAGCAAAGAACTTTAATTATTCAAAACTTTGGCTCAATATATACAAGGCTGTGAGAAAACTCAAACTGAAGAAACACTTTATCTTGAATAATAAGAAACAAATGGTGGACACTAGTGCAACTACGTAAAATATCACATCAAACGACCAGTTCCCCAGTTTAACCCAATCTGATGTACAGCTGATGAATGAAGTTCAAGGTCTATGAAATGCCAACCCGAAAGATGGCAATACTCAGGATACTGACCAGGAAGAGAATGGTCATACCAATACGGAATCCAATCCTATAATCATAACAATGGCAACCCCCACGGCCTTCAAACCTAAATCAAACTTTACCCCCATACTATTGAGAGATTCAATTGATATCTTCCATGAGAATGTGGTGAATGAAACAAAATTATTGAACATTAAGACACAAAATATGAAGGCAAACTACACCAGAAAGGATAAAAAAATATCGAGATCTTAGTACTAAGTTACAGAGTAACAAAGACATAGTGATACGTAACTCTGATAAAGGGGGCAATATTGTGCTACAAAATAAGGAGAATTAGTTGAAGGAGGCCTATTCCCAATTAAACGATCGAACCTGCTATACAAAATGTAACACTGTAACATTAAAGGCTATGTATGAGAAACATCACAGAAATTTAACAAGATGGAAAACAGAGGATCTATTAACTCAAGAGGAACATGATTTTCTCAAAACCCAGCATCCAGTGGTACCCACTATTTATTTTATACCGAAGATACATAACGGCCCAGTTAACCCTTTGGGGAGACCTATAATATCAGCAATAGGCGGCATGCTTGAACATATGTCCCAATGTATAGACTACTATCTTCAGCATTTGGGTAAAACCTTGCCCTCGTATGTCAGGGATACCAGTGACTTTCTTTGAAAACTATCTGGATTCAAATGGGAACCAGGGTACCTACTAATTGCCATTGATGTTTGCTCATTATATACCTGTATAAGACACGAAGATGGACTAAATGCACTATCTTTTTATTTGACAAATAGAACATTGAACCACAATGAAATGTTAATTGAAATGGTTCAATTTTGTTTATCAAACAACATCTTTATGTTTAACAGTGTTCTGTACCAACAAATGAAGGGTGTTGCTATGGGGGCCAGTTTCTCCCCAAGCTATGCCTGTTTACTAATGGGCTGGTGGGAGGAACTGGTCCTCATGGAACAACACAGATTAAGCATTAGCAGAAATGTTCGATTATGGTTTAGGTACATTAATGATTTGATGGTGGTATGGAATGGAAGTCAGGAGGAGGCAGCAAAGTTTATCAATGAGATCAATCAGAATAACCTGAATTTGCAACTTACAGCGACAATTAGTCCAACAGATGTAAGCTTCTTAGACACTTTGGTTTATATAGAGCGTGGCAAGATTAAAACCAAACTTTTTAGAAAGGCCACAGCAGGCAACTCGACACTGCACGCCAACAGTTTGCATCCTCATCATCTTATAAACAGCATCCCCTATGGGGAAATGCTGTGTCTACGACGCATACATAGTGAGGATAGCGATTTGCTTGTGGCACAGATGGCTAGTAAAGAGAGGTTCCTGGAGAGGGGCTACTCTGAAAAAAATTGTAAACAGTGCCATCGATAAATCTATGACGTGCTCTTGCAGGCAACTGCTTAACAAAGAATCTAAAACCAGCATTAGTAAGGACCAAACATCAACTTGTGAATTCAGGATTATTACAGAATATAATAGACAATACAGACAGATCAAGAGTATCATTGAAAGAAACTGGCCTCTTGTGAAAAGTGATACCATAATAGGACCGTCTCTTCCTTTAAAACCTTCCATCACGTATAGTAGGGAATCCTCTATGCGTGACGAGCTAGTAAAAACAAGCCCTGAAGTAATAGAAGGTACATCATGGCTACAAACTCATAGTGGATTCTATAAGTGTAAAAGTTGTAAAGCCTGCCAACTTGGTGTCAATACCTTGACTTATATGACACCTTTTAGCCCCAAACAACACACGATCACCAAACTCCTTACCTGCAAAACGGAATATGCAGTTTATATCTTATATTGTCCATGCAATCTTCGTTATGTAGGTAGCACGAAATGACCTGTCCACAAAAGGATATTACAACACATACGGGTAATAACAAACTAAGGCAATACCTACCTTGTGGCCCGTCATTTTCGTGAGAAACACAATGCGGACAAAAAACACCTTAGATATTATGTAATAGATTCCGTGCCAGCAAGCAAGAGAGGAGCGGATCGTGAATCTAAGTTGAGAAAATTAGAAACCAAATTTATATTGGAGCTAGATTCAAAACACCCTAAAGGACTTAACATCACAGAGGATTTGCACACTTGCTTAAATTAAAGAGGTGCAAATCCATGATACACTATATTTACTACCAGAGTTAAGATAAAGAAAAAATGCCTCAAAATCAAATGAAAGAATGGTTTTACTATAACATGGTTCAATGAGTGATCTTAATGACTATATATTTATTGATCTATTTATTCATCTATTTATCATTTATTTATTTATTTATTGAGTCATGTTGACAATATGCATTACACAGATGATATATCTTACTGGTATCTATTCTTTAAAATTCATGTACCCCGTGATATTAATCATGTAGCTTTGGGCGAGATAAACATCTGCCTCGTATTTGGCAACATAGCACACATATAGAACAATGATTTGCACAATGAAATAAGAACAAATGTCTTCGAAATGGGTATTTAGACCGCAATTATGACTCTAACTAAAATCGACAAAATATATTGTATTAGATCTAGGGCTCTAGATCCCACCACATACACAGTATGTGGTTTATAATATAAACGCATTATATTATATTTCAAGTTTTACAGGTTTTTTAAATACTTATTCTAAAAAACCCTTTAATTTCAAACTTGATCCAAACATGAAACACAGGATTGCGATTTTTGCACAAACAAAAACTGCACAAGCACAGAGCACATTGGGTTGGCACTAGCACTTTTCTTTCAGACATAGAGTCCAGTACTGCCAAGAAAAGCATTTTGTTTCTATGTACCTCAATGTTCATGTAAATAGAAATGTCTCTTGAATTATTATATAAACAATGGATAAAAGATTACCTTGGCTGTCCTTAGGATTTTAGACAGCTGAGTACGCAATATCACTTCATATAAGACTCAATGTACCACTATGTCTTATGTAAAGCTTTGAAATGAGTTTTAATCACTGGGTTTATATTTTATTATCCGGCTAATTGAGGTGATTTACAATCAACTTGTTTTAACATCTTGCCTTAATTTCCATTTGTTTTAAATTTGAATTTATTTTGAAATTCCTAAAAAACTCAAATCATAATTCAAGTTGCACTGTATTTATACAGATATTATTCTGGTTTTTACATACATTGTGATTTTATATATAGATATATGTAGCAGATACAATGTCTTCTATGTCTATGATAAAGTTTGCACATGTGATAGTAATTAATTAGCACCTCTCACTTTAAATAACAGCAACTATGTGAATTTCATGTCATGGGATCAAGGCCTGTAGTGGGCTGAAACGCGTAATGGAGAGAATCTGCACCCTCGTGAAATAAAGAAGAAATAAGACACATTACTGTGGTCCGTTCCGTTTGTTGTTTTCCAAAAAAGACGAGCGGCGGAGTGTTGGAATATATATATATATATATATATATATGTATGTATATATATATATATGAGGCATACAACGTCTTCAAAATGCAATCCTGCAGAGACGAGACGAACCCTGGACTGGTGCAAATAATTCTTTATTGGAGCCCAAACACCAAGTCGACCATGACGCGTTTCAGCCCACGAAGGACCTTGATCACATGACAAACGCTAAGAAGGTAAGGTGACCTTTTTAAAGTGACAGCGTGCCGATAGGTAAACATAGACATAGAGGCCAGACTAGTGTCTCCCTACTTGCAGTCAAAAAACATCCATAGTTAAGAATGCAGTACAAATGGATTTGATTATACATGTAAAATACAGTGATAAATGGAGCTAAGATGCATTATTATAAAAACAGTACAAAATGTAAAAGCATGTTAAATGTTAATTCCTGAATAAATTCTAAAAACTGGAATACTAATTTAACAAAATTCTATGCACATGACTAATCCAATCGCACCGGTTATCTATTGATCATGCAGCATGGTCAGCTAGGAGATAGGTAAAAGACCGAGGACCAATTGGAAGGGACCCATTTTAATTTTCTTACCCTGAAACAATCGTTACATCCTAACCATCCACGTTACTGAAATTGCTAGGATTATAAAGCCCAAGTGGGCTTAATTCAATGTGCAAATAGCAATTAAATACAATTGAATGTGCAAACTCCGCAAATAAATACATACCAGCACGCTATATCAAACCAAGTGTATACATTATTACAATAAAAGTGTTGAAAAATCTGAATACCTAAATATATATAAAAAAGTTAAAAAACCATTAAATAGGTTGGAAGAGCAGCAATATATTGGAATGTTACAAACAACAGGAATACCTACAAACAGGTAAACAAATCTTCGCTAGAATTCATACCATTGGGGATCTTGCAATCGAACAGTATTATGTGTCTTGTCTCCAGTTTTCGTTGGAGTGCCTCGCGTTCACCCCCTCTTTTAAGAGGAGGAATTGTATCGATCGCAAAATACCTCAGGCCCTCGGGATTCTGATTGTGAACTTCCTCGAAGTGTTTTGCCACTGGGTACGCGGTGTCGCCGTTGGTAATTGCCCGTAGGTGCTGGAGTATCCTTTTATGTACTGGTAATTTCGTGCTGCCAACATAACGTAGGCCACACGGACACTCCAGCACATACACCGCGTACTCAGTTTTGCAAGTTAATTTGGATTGGATGCGAACCGGTGTATCACTAAAGGGAATCAAGTACTCACTTTTATTAATACCATTCTTGCACGCCTTGCAAACAGAGCACTTAAGAAACCCTTTACTGCCAGATAGCCAGTTTCCTGCTACTCTGATTTCAGGACTACTAGAACCCAAACTGTCACTCATGGACCTAGATTTTCTGAAGGTGATGCAAGGAGGGTTACGCAGCTGCGGTTCTAAGACTTGATCACTAGAAATCAAGGACCAGTTCCTGCGTATAATTCTACGAATAGCCAGATGTTGATTGCTATACATTAGTATCAGTCTAGTCTCTTCAGGTGGAATGGAAGAAATGAGCTCAGATGATTTTTCTGTTCGTCCTCTTCCAACCACAATAGCTCTGTTCATAGCTTTGTCTAGTATTTCAGACCGATACCCCCTCCTCAGGAATCTAGCCCTACACTCATTCTGAGCTAATCTGCAGTCCAAATCTGAGCTGCACTTTCTTCTAATATGCAGCATCTCACCATATGGGATGCTGCGTATTAGATGGGCTGGGTGATGGCTAGATGCATGTAGCACGGCATTGCCGGCTTTAGGTTTTCTAAAAAGTCTAGTTTCCAGTTTGGAGTCCTGAATATAATTCTCCACATCCAAAAAACATATTGAGGTGCGACTCATTTGGCTAGTGAATCCCAAATTCAAGGTATTGCAATTCATATCATTGATAAACCTATATACTTCATCCTCAGAGCCTTTCCAAATTATCAGGAGGTTGTCAATATAGCGAAGCCACTTGACGACCTTGTTGGAAAATATTAAGGGGAGGGATGGCAAGAGGACCCGCTCCTCCCAGTAACCCATGTGTAGACAGGCATAACTGGGAGAAAAGCAGGCCCCCATTGCCACCGCCCTTACCTGATGGAATACCTGATTGGAAAAAAGGAAAAAGTTGTTATGTAGGCACAGATCTATCATATCCAACAACATTACACTGTGGTCTTTGAGGCAGAATGGTCTGCCATCTAGGTAATGCTGTACAGCTTTAAGTCCGTCCCTATGATGTATAGATGTATAAAGGAAGGATACATCGAGTGAGATCAGTAAGTAATCCGGTTGCCATAGAACATCCCTCAATTTGTTGAGTAAGTCTCCAGTGTCAAGCACAAAAGATGGTAAGGTCCTGACATAATCCTGGAGAAGAAAATCGCCATATTTACTCACATCCAGGGTACTTTTGCGTGCTGATATTATCGGGCGTCCTGGAGGCTTGATGTTGTCTTTATGTATTTTTGGGATGAAATAAACAACCGGCATCACTGGATTTATCACCTTTAGAAACTTGAACTCATCCATTGATCACAGACCCAAACTTCTCCAAGTCATGAGCTTGCTGGTCACCGTGTTCCAAGCTTGTTTAACAATACTCATGTTAGTTCTTTTGCAACAGTCTCTATCATTGAGCTGACCCCAAGCCTCATCCATGTAAAGATTCCTAGGCCACAACACCACATTTCCACCCTTATCCGAGTGACGGATAAAGATGTTAGTATTGCCCTGTAGTTTTTTGATTAACTGGTGGTATGCGGCATCACGATAGAGGTGTTGGTTCTTGGTTTTCATCTGTTTGATAAACAGTTGCTTCAGCTCGAGAGAGACTTTATCTTGGAATAGATCTATGTTATCTTTCAACATCAGGGGGCAAAATGTCGACCTCGGTTTAAATGGTGTCGGGGCTGTAACAATGTTGAGACCCGTATCCGAACACAATGATGGTATGGCTGCCCCTATCTGGATTTGATGAACGATCTGTGACAAATCGGAACTGCCTACAGGTGGTGTGGATGATACAATAGTGGGACCAGGCAAAGTACTTTTTGATGATATGTTGGAAGCATGATATTGACGTAGTTTTAACTTCCTGGCAAATTTGAAGAGGTCAATCTTTGTATTTGCATAGTCGAAATTGCTAGATGGACTGAATGAGAGACCCAGAGTCAAAATTTCCGTTTCCTTTCTAGAAAGCTCGGTGTCAGACAGGTTGATCAAGGTGTTACTGTCGGCGTGTACTGAATTTAAGGCCGCTTCCAATGTTTCTTCTTTTTTACAATTGGGTTGCTCCCGTTGTTTCCGTTGCTTGTTGCAGCGACCCTGGCCCTGCGTTTCCAGTTGTTATTTTGCTTGTGCTGGCATTGCGAGCACCTGACCGTAGGCTCTGTTTTCTGTCTTGACGGACCACATCTAGTTCTTGGGCCAATGTGAATTTGCGAAACCCCAGACGCTGAGCTCTCACCTGCTTATCATCCGATTCACTGTCAGCATTCAAACTGATTTCAGAGGAGGTTCCAGGTGCTTCAGTAGTGGCATGGCCTGCCGTTGATGTCACAGAAATATCCCTTTTGCTAATTTTCAGATTATCATACTTCTTAGCAAAAGTAAAAATCTGGCCATGCTCATAATCCAGCCGGTCTAGCTGGAACTTGTATGTTTATATATATAAGCGCCTTTTAGGCATAGAGTGACATATAAATTATTCAAAAAAAGAAGCAGAGAACTCTGGTTAGTTCTCAAGTTTAGGTGAAAAGCTGCTCCAGTATAGAGCACTTTCAACACCAGCAATTCTCTAAATGTGCTCACCTCAAATGTCTGCTTTTCTATCAAAGTCTTTACGTTTAGGACTAGCAGAGTGCCATGCACACTGAGATAGAAAGGGACAAAGTATTTTGTCATTTCTACAGCAAAGTCTTTAAGCATAGGATTAGGACAGTGCCATCCATGGCGAGCTGTAAAATGGCCAAAGCCTCTTATCACTCCAGGCACATTATTACAGCTTTAGATTGGTAAAATACCATCCAAGCCAACCTGAAATGAATAAAAGCAACCCCTGACACTTGTTTCGCTCTCATTAGAGATCTTCAGTGAGGTATAGCTTTGTCCAGACACAAGGGAGCATCAAGTATAAGTCAAAACAAGACCCTTTCAGGGAAAGAGTGACGCATATTTTATGCAAAAAAGAAGCAGAGAACTCTGGGTAGTACTCAAGTTTAGGTGGAAAGCAGCTCCTGTATAGAGCACTTTCAACACCAGTGACACTCTAGATCTGCTCACCTCAAATATCTGCTTTTCTATCAAAGTATTTAAGCATTGGATTAGCACAGTGCCATCCACGTTGAGATAGAAAGGAACAAAGAGCATCATAACGAAGGCTGGCGGACAAATTGTAACGGAGCATGGGACAGACCGACGATGCGGCGGCGGTCCTGCCATGCAAATCACCAGTGTGGCGGGCGCATTCTGGGCCTTTGACATTGCGGGTGGATCTACTGGCTGCAGACCCGCTCTCAATGTCAAAAAACTGTGCACAGCCTTACAATGCACAACATGGCAGGCACCACGTGGTGCCTGCCACGTAGTGCATTGCGTACCCCTCATGTGCACCCCCAACACCCTGGGGGCCCGCAACGGGCAAAGCCACCATATTGTGTCCCTTTTCCACCCGGTCGAGAATGTGACAGGCAAAAAAGTGGCAGACGGTCTTTCCGTCCGCCGCGGTACCCCCGCCATACTAATATGGCCGGGGAGAACAAGGGACATTGGGGGCCAGCAGTGGCAATCCGCACCGCCATCATAATGGGGCCCAAGGTCTTTTGCCATTTCTACAGCAAAGTCTTTAAGCATAGGACTAGCATAGTGCTGTCCATGCTGAGCTGTAAAATGACAAACGCCATTTACCACTCCAGGCACAGTATTACAGCTTTGAATTGATAAAATACCATCCAAGCCAACCTGAAATGAAGAAAAACAACCCCTTGACATGTGTTTCGCTCTCATTAGAGCTCTTCAGAGAGCTAAAGCTTTTTCCAGACACAAGGGCGCACCCAGTATAAGTCAAAACAAGACCCTTTCAGACATAGAGTGATGCATAAAGTATGCAAAAAAAGCAGCAGAGAACTCTGGGTAGTTCTCAAGTTTAGGTTGAAAGCAGATCCAGTACAGAGCACTCCCAACATCCGCGACACTAAATTTGCTCACCTCAAACGTCTGCTTTTCTATCAAAATCGCACAGGATTAGCACAAGAGCTGCTTTCCACCTAAACTTGAAAACTACCCAGAGTTCTATGCTACTTTTTTTCCATATATATACAATGTGCATCCAGTTTTTTAGAATAGAATTTGTAGCCGTTTGATATTTATACAGAGGTTCCCTCTGAGTGGATATTACTTTGTGGAGTCACTCTTCCATGTTTATTCTCCTGCCGATCACGCGACCCGGAAGTACTATGATCTTTAAATTTCCAGTTTTTTCAATATGCCACCAAGTGAACAAGGACACAGTCCGTGTCCGAGATGCGTCTGGAGACTGCACCTTTCTTTTGATTAATAAAGCACCTAATATCGGCAACAGCATAATTTGTGTCCGTGGTCCTGGCACCCGCACATGGATACTGCTTGCAAATGTGTTTGCAGGAAGAAGGCTGCCTCCTGTATACACGGACCCATCAAAGGAAAGCAGGCTGACCTGGAATCCCAGCCACAGTGGAAGTTTCGCTCGGAGAGATCGTTGTTTGGTCAGCCCCCTACAAAGTGTGGAAGGCTGCGGAAGACGCGAGGTAGAGGCGAACTCCGGGAGTCGGAGGACTCGTGAAGTGGCTGGACTACACGCGGTAAGTAAGTCAGCGAATTCTGCGCTCGGTAGGTGGGGAGGTGCTGGACTTTTGCCGGAGCATTTGGTAGCACTATTGACTACCAGCCAAAGGTTTATACAGATATCTCCATTGGGAAGGTGCAATGTCTGACGATATATTGGATGAATTGGAGTTGACAGCGGACAAACTTTTCCTCAATTTGCCAAAAGTCCCACATGACGGAAAAACAATAAGAAAACAAAAAATGTTGGCACTAATGACGATACCAAAAGCCTCATTAAAGCATTAGAGAAAAACAGTAGAAGCGAACTTACCAAATGGTGGGAGATCAAGTCATTGGAGAAGTACCACGAAGTTGGGAGAATTCCAAGAGGCCTTAGAATTATGTTGGCCCCAAGCTTCGATAGTCCCAATCCTATGCTTCTAAAAGGATGGGCAGAGAGCAATCTCGACGCATCAATGTGCTTAGTCTGTTTGCTAGTTAAATATGCTAAAATTGACCGTAATAAGAATATGGAAGATATTGCAAGAATCCATAATGAATTGAGCAAACCAGAACATCAAAATCAAAAGGAATTTGTAGAAAAAAGCATTAAAGACAACAATGACCGCTTGAAAAAACAAGAGTAAGTGATCAAAACCAGGAAAGCTTTTAAGTTTGCGAGGGATAAGAATGATTATGAGTAAGGGCAGGTATTTACTTTTGCACGATAATTCGATAACCTACACAGACAAAAAGGCATGATGGTGAATAAAACACTGGTAGCCACTGGACCCTCCGACCGCGCTGGTAGCAATTCCAACCTGTCTGCATCAGATGCCAACCTGGTACAAAGTGAAACTGAATCAGAAACAAACAACCCGGGTTCAGAACAAGGGGATTTGGGCCAGCTGACTTATGCAGAGGAATTGGAATACATAAGAATGGAGAAAAAGCAATCATTGAGGCCACGCAAACCAAACGCCTGAAAAGTAAAGGAGAAACGTCCGAAGGGGCCAAAGGAGGAAATCCCTCAGGCACAAGAGGGCGGAGTCAGCTGAATCAACGCTGGAAAAAAGCCCAGTAATGGAGGACAAAACCATCATCAATCTTACTAATGTGGATCTCGATCAAGCGGAAAAACAACTCCTCCCATTAGGACTCTCGTTCTGCCCTGAGAGCAAATTCGGCTATTGTAACACCCGCGTCGACATATACAAATTCATTAGGAAAATAAAATTACGGAAATACTTCACAATCAAGAAAAACATAGAAACAACCAATACATCAGATAAAAGTCTGGATGGAATGCAAACTGCACTTTAAATGACAAAGATATATCCCTTTTGCATACATTACATTAATTTCGTGACCAGCCAACAGTAGAGACAAGCGCACAAGAAGTAGCCAATCAGGAAGGGGTGGACATTGCAGGACCAGGCAAGAGTCCATTCAAACCGATCTCTACTTTTGTGCCTAACATGCCATGAGATGCTATTGACATTTACAATGAGCAATTGACAGAAGAGCTTAAAAAGCTGTACAAGAACACGCAAAGACAACAAACTGTCCCTAAATATAACACCAAGCAATACTTTGAGCTCATGAAGAAAATGAAAAACAATGGCGCAATAGTGGTCAACCAATCCGACAAGGGAGGGAATGTCGTTATATGGGGCAAAAAGGACTATATTGAGGAAGCATACAACCATCTTAATGACACTGCCTGTTATCGCAAAAGCAGTTTGATGGATGCCAAAAAAATCAAGAAGAATTACAAAGACGATTTGAGCAAATGGAGAAGGGAAGGATTAATTTCGATAGATGAATTTTCCTTTTTTAACAACGACTTCCCTGTGCTGCCCAATATATACTTCATACCAAAAGTGCACAAAGGGACACTGCCTGTTCGGGCAGACCAATTGTCTCATCCATCAAAAGTACTCTTGAAAATACATCCAAGTAGATTGATTTCTACCGTCAGGACTTTGTGACACAATTGACATCTTTTTTAAAAGATACCACGGATTTTCTATTCCAACTTAGCAACACTGAGTGGTCGGATGATACCTGTTTCTGACTATGGACATCACTACCTTGTATACAAGCATTGCCCATGAGGACGGACTTAAGGCAGTGAGTCACTATTTGGGCAAAAGACGGATCCAAATGTATCGCCACAATGAAATGCTATTGTGTATGACCAAGTGGTGGTAGCTTAACAACATATTTATGTTCAATAACACTGTATTTCAACAACTGCGGGGTGTGGTCATGGGGGCATGTTTCTCCCCAAGCTGCCCACGCTTGCATGTGGGCTGGTGGGAGGAGCATGTCCTCATAGTCTGGCACGCCAACAAATGGTCTGAGCACATTATAAAATGGTGGAGATATATTGACGATATTTTTGTCATTTGGAGGGGAACCAAAGATCAGGACCAGAATTTTGTCAATGACATTAATGTCAATGATCTCAATTTACAGTTTACTGCCCACATTGATAAAACCAGTGCCAACTTCTTAGACATCACTGTCCTAATCAAACAAGGCAAAATAGAAACCAGCCTCTTGAGAAAGCCAACATCAGAAAACTCGTTGCTACATGCCAAGAGTTTCCACCCCCACCATACAATAGCCAGTATCCCATATATGGAATTTCTGTGGACCCACAGAGCATGTAGTACTGAAGAAACCCGTGACTACCATCAATAATTAGTAGAGAAAAGGTTTGAGGCAAGAGGTTATGCTTCTAAGAAGCTGGACATAGCTATGAGAAAAGCCAATTTGAAAGACAGGACAGCCTTACTAGATCCTAATAGAGATACTGTCAGCACCACTGATATGAATAAAAGAACTAGTGCTGAAGGGAATGAGCTTAGACTAGTGACTACATTTAGCAAACAGGGCAAAGCCATTACTGCAATAATCAAAAAAGAATGCCAATAGTTATGACAGATCTGACCCTCAAGGAGGTGCTCCCTCCCAATCCTACAGTCACTTTTCGAAAAGCTTACTCTATGCGCAATGATCTAGTCAAAAACAGCGCAGAAAAAGCTAAGTCCACCAATTGGCTTACTCCGAAGAAAGGTTTTACAAGGTGCAGCTCATGTAGAGCTTGTAAGTTCGGTATTAATACCTCCACATACAACACCTTTTTCAGACTCTGAGTATTCTCTAAGAGAGCACTACACATGTAGGACCGACCATGCGGTCTATATACTCAGGTGCAATTGCGATTTGTGCTATGTTGGAAGTACCAAGTTACCAGTGCACATGCGCATACGGCAACTCCTCCGTGCTATCATTAATTCGGACCCAGCATATCCAGTCGCTAGACACTTTAAGGCTGTCCATGAGAACAATCTAAAGGATCTTCAATATTTTGTAATTGATGCAGTACCCCTCAACAAAAGAGGAGGAAACCGAGAAAAATTGCTGCTTCAACTAGAATCAAAATACATCATAGAGTTAGACACTAAGTTTCCGACTGGATTAAATACAGGGTAAGATTTACACAATTTCCTATAACGAAGGGCTGACACTTTTCTTGCAAACTGTATTTTAGTCTCCCCTCTATCACCTGTTTGACTTCATTTTCTCTAGTTTGAGAGCTTTCATTAAGATGGTAATAACAGTATCGATTTGTTCTTTTCAAAGCCTAACTGTATCACATTTTGATCTTTAGAATTTGGTTTGCATGTTTTATACATATTTTTAGGAACACAAACGGCAATTACGTTTACTGGAGCTCTACTTTTTTATGCATATCTACTTTTTAATATTTGTACTATATTATTTGAGATCGCATCCATGCTAGTAGACTCCAGTTTTCAATGATATCCGCTGCCTAACCCACCTTTGGGACTTGTTTTTCACCTTTAAGCACTGTTTTGCACATATATTATCATTCTCACCCCCAGCACTAAGAGCACTTTTTCGATACCGTGAATGCAGGATAGCTTAGTTTTCTTTTGCCCAATCAATTTGAACACTGTGTATTTGCACATTTATTATGATATTTCAGTTATATAATATCTGGACCTGTCGAAAGGAGTCAATATGATATGTCGCTGCTAACAGTTCAACTACACATGGATTTTAAGGACACCAGTAATAAGTTGCTTTTATTGTTACAACTTTGTGTTTTGTAGTTATATCGTATTTATACTTGGTATATATTGTTGCACTGTGTAGCTTATTTGCACATGATCTGACATGCTCTATTATCTCCTGTGAATGTTTACATCAGCATATTTGCACATTAGTATATCACTGTCAGTGTTTACTCAGGCATATGAAATTGTTTTCTACCTGTAAAATGTATATTAGCTATTTACACATTTTATTATGATGCCACATCAATGGGCACAGAAATGTTTTTCGAATGTTTTTACAGATATGCCAGTGTGTGTTTTTAACAAACAATCGACATGCCTGGACTCTAGCTTTAACAATCCTAAATGGTTTTATTGTAATGTATTTGAACATTTATCATCAGCAATGTGCATCCAGTTTTTTAGAATTGAATTGGTAGCCGTTTGATATTTATACATAGGTTCCATCTGAGTGGATATTACTTTGTGGGGTAACTCTTCTATGTTTATTCTCCTGCCGGTCACGTGACCCGGAAGTGCTATGATGTTTACATTTCCCAGTTTTTCAATATGTCACCAAGTAAACAAGCACTGTAAGAGTGGGATGCACACCTGTAAACAATGTTTTTTCTTTTTAGTTTTTTGTCTCTTTAATCCACGAATGCGTGCAGATTGGTTAAATGGCATGTCCAAATGCCACCTGATACAACAGTAGCAATATGGAATGGGACATCATCTTGCCCCAAAAACCTGTCTCACAGCTCAATGCCGCCATCTTGAGGCACATTTATCTATTCAAGTTTCAACCCAGTAATCGTAGTACACTCTTATTAGACCCTTCTTTAAACTCTTCTTTAAACATCTTTTCTACTTATGCGAATTCACAAGCGGAATCTATTGTCATTTTTCAAGTTTCTTATATTCAAACTGTGCCCAACCGAACCTCTTGTAAGAATACGAATGATGCAGAGTTCATCACCAGCAGTTTCTATTCTGTAAAAACCCAATGCATTTCGGGCCACCAGGCGCCCTTCTTTGGGGGTCACTATAAATAACAACAACATAATGATTACTCAGTATGCTAATCATGAATACCTATTTCATATCGTCATGCAACACAGGTTCGTCTGAAAGTTATCCGTTATGCCACATTACCTCATTTTTCATTATGTAATCCTTTATATGCACATTTCATATATTTTGTATAGCGCGCCAATCCCTTAACCACATCCTCCCTCACCCTATCTTCTACTTTCCTCCACCATTCTTGTATAACTATCACCCATTTCTTGTTTATCCAAATGTATTTCCCTTCTTTCACCATTACCGTCCTTAGTACCTCTTTGCTGACGGTGCATGGCCTGCGAGCCGGATCCCCGTCTGTATTTCTGTAAAGTTGATGCGGAGCCCCAAAAACAGCCCCAAACCCCAAGTAAAACCTCAAACCCCAAACCACAATACTGGACAACACAGAAAGGAAAGAGACTCAAAAGTCGCATATAGCGACTAAAGTCCATTGTGCAGAACCAACTGTTAGGGGAACATGGCGCAAATCGTAGATCCCTTCACGCGCCTGATACAGAGCCCTTCCGATTCAGAAAGACTGAAATAACAAACAACAATACTTTCTCATCCAAGAACTACCCGCCTCCGGCGACGACTAAGGAACAAACCAATACAAAGCAAGTGGGCCTCAAGGGATCCCAGAGTTATCAGTCACCAACGCCACAGAGGTAACAGCTGCTTCTCTCTCCAGGAGGTTTGTGGATATATTCGGTTTCACCGGCGGTGGCGACTTCCCAACTCGTTGCCACTCAGTGGAGCGTCTACGCCGCTTAGCAGACGATCCGGCGGTCCCGGGCAAAGAAGCAGGCCGCTCCAGTCCCAAGGTCTCGAAGGTCACATTCAGCGAACAAACCTGCAGGAGTTTGCCCTTGTGCTTGAAGATGAGCCGAAACGGATGGCCCCATGAGTAGGGGATGCCCTGCTCACGAAGGTGGTTAGTGATGGGCTTAAAGTCTCTGCGCTTGACAAGGGTGGAAGCCCCCAAGTCCTGGAAAAGCGCTGGTTGATGGCCCCGGAACTGCACTGAATGGAGGTCACGGGCTTTCCGAAGGATCCTCTCCTTAATCTGGAAATCATGAACACATACTAGTATGTCCGGTGGCGGAGCTCTAGCACCTCGTGGCAGGCCAACACGGTGGATGTGATCCAATTGTATTTCCTGGTCTTCCTCTTCGCCCAGGATCTGACGGAACAGCGCACCAACATACTCCCGAAGGTCATCTCCCTCCCCCTTCCATGGGACCGCCCGAATTCTAATATTGTTCTATCGAGACCGGTTCTCCAGGACCTCTGCATGGGCCTGGAGATCTAGGTTTTGTTCCGTTAGGCGAATTACATCTTGCTGGAGTTGGTGGATTTCATCTGTGGTGCCCAAGTCATGTTCCTCCAGGGTCACCACCCGCTCACCAATGGCATCAACATCCCGCCGCATCTTGCGTACATCCGAGGAAAGCTGAGAGCGGAGCTCCAAAATGTCCTCCGTTATGGCTGAGAATATTATAGTCATAAATTCTTTGGTCGCCGGAAGATCATGATCTTCAGGTTGCACGGGTTTGGCATCCGGGCGAGAGGTATCCTACCCTGCCTGGATGTGATAATGTGCATGTGGATTGCATGTCTCATTTTCTGTTGGAGTGTGATAAATGGATGTGAGAAGAGATTGAATGTGATGTAGCATATACTGTGGATGACGTGAATGTATGCAATGGGAACAATGATTCTGAGGTCATTACCGAAGCAGTGTGGAGTGAATCAGTTCAGAATCAATAAATCAATCAGGGGGTTGGTAGTGCGCGCTACTTACCTGTGAGGGTCTCAAGGCGCTGGGGGGGAGCGGCTCCGGATCAGTCGAAGAGCCAGGTCTTGATGTCTTTCCTGAATGTGAGCAAGGTCGGGTGCGTCTGATGTTCACCGGGAGCTCGTTCCAGGTCTTGGATGCGATGTAGGAGAAGGCTCTCCCACCGGTTCTGCTTCTGCGGATGCAGGGGACCTCTGCCAGGGCAAGGTCGGCAGAGCAGAGGTTCCTCTTGGGTACGTGGAAAGATACTCCGTCATTGAGGTATTTGGGTACGATGTTGAGGGATTTGTAGGTGTGGGTGAGGAGTTTGAAGGTGATCCTCTTCTCGACGGGGAACAAGTGGAGGCCTCATAGTTGTTGGGTCTTGTGTTCGTGATGCGGTGTCCCGAGGACGAGTCTGGCTGCGGCGTTTTGGATGGTTTTGAGTTTGCGTGGAAGAGTTCTGTTTATTCCGGAGTAGAGGGCATTGCCATAGTCCAGTCTGCTGGTTATGAGTGCGTGGGTAGAGGTCTTTCTGCAGACATGGGGATCCACTTGACGGTCTTACGGAGGATGTGAAAGCAGTTGAAGGTGGTGGAAGCACGGCATTGATCTGGTGGTTTATGGACAGGGAGGAGTCAGGATGATGCAAAAGTTCTGGGCGTGGTCTGTCGGGTGGGTGGGTTCCCAGGCGGAGGTGCAGGGTCCGAGGATGAGGACCTCGATCTTCTCTGAGTTGAGCTACAGGCAGCTGTCTTTCATCCAGTTTGCCTGTCTTCTGGATTCTTCGTGAGCGAGAGGATAAGCTGGGTGTCGTCGGGGTAGGATATGATGCTCAGCCCATGCAGTCTGACGATGGCGGCGAGGTGGGCCATGTAGATGTTGAAGAGCGTCGGGCTGAGTGATGATCCCTGGGGTACTCCACAGTAGATGTCAGTGGGTTCGGAGAGGAAGGGAGGGAGTCTGATCCTCTGGTTTCTGCCGGAGAGGAAGGATTGGATCCAGTCGAGGACGACTACTTGGATCCCAGCGTCGTGGAGTCTGCCTGCGAGCGTGCAATGTGAGACGTGTCAAAAGCTGCAGAGAGGTCTAGGAGGATGAGGGCCGCGGTGTGTCCCTGGTCTAGTAGCATGCGGATGTCGTCAGTGGCGGCGAGGAGGGCAGTCTCGGTGCTGTGGTTGCTGCAAAAACCCAACTGGGAGGTGTCTAGGATAGAGTTTTCTTCGACGAAGGCGGTCAGCTGGGCATTTACGAGTCTCTCTGTGACTTTGGCTGCGAAAGGGAGGAGCGAGATGGGTCGGTAGTTTTTCAGGTCCGAGAATGATCAAGTGTTGACTTTGGTCCATGATTATCTGATCAACGGATGGCCAAATTGAGAGGGAACTTGCCGTCATTTTTCAAAGTGAGGGGTGAGTTGATGGTGTCTGGGAGTTTCATTGTGCAAGGTGATAATACTGTTCCCCCAACAGGGTTTGTGGGAGAGCATTTTTCTGTTGGCAAAGAGGTTCACATGGGTATGTCCAATACCAAAAGAAGGATTTGTTAATTTTGTGTTACAACCTAACCGTTTGACATATAGGACTTCTCCTAATTAGGTGATATCTTCTCCATTTAGTGATCCTATGGGGGAGAAAACCTGGTTTAAATTTGATCCCTTGGTGGCTTTGAGGGAAGAAAGGGGGAGATGGTGAAACTTTTTTTTCTTAAATCAGAAACCATGGGAAAAGTTCTCAAGAGAAGATTAAATTTAAAAGGAATAATTCTAGTAGATAACATTTGAGTGCTAAGTTGAAATTTGGTGATCTAGTGTGAGAAAATTACCAGTTTCATCTGGTAAAGGTTCTGCTAGCTGTTCTAATTCTATGAACTAGGTGAATGTTTTTAGCAAGGCTGTGAGAGTGAAAGGAGGGAAAATGTGGAATCTCAAGAGAATTTCATTGTTCAAAGAAGATGAAGCAATAGAGTACGGTACGAAGTGTGGCAATGGGTATAGATTTTCAGATGCTGGTAGGGCCGACACTTGCAGCTAGAGCAGTCGACCTCGAAGCTGGGGAACCGGGTTCAAGTCTCAGCAATGGCGCTCAACTTCCTGTGATTCTGGGCAAATCCCTTAATCTCCCTGTGCCTTACAAAAATGAATGTCTATCTGTAACGAAACTGGTGCTCATGTAAAGCGCTCTAATGCCTGATATCATCGGGTCTAGTTCATGCTATATTACACAGCAGAGATTGACAATGTTGTAGGCAACATTGACTGTGGTAATTCTAATAAAAATGAGATGAATGTTAGTTCACAGAATAAGTGTATTCAATGTAGAAGTGAAAGAACACGAAGAGCTACTGTAAAGTTAAAAGATTACGTTATCTGTTTTTGTGATGTGTTATATTAATGTTTTTCTTTTCTTTTTGTTTTTGTTAATTAAAGGGGAACAGGTGCTTTATGTATTGCTGGTGTAGTGTTGTTGCTTTAACCCCCCATGCTCATGATGAGCTGAGCTCGTCATGGCCTGTGAAACGCTCAGGTGCGGGGAGAATTCCCCTGCTGTGCTGGACGTTCCACGGGAGTCGATGCACCTGTGAGGAGCTCAGCTCGTCATGAGCACAGGAGCGCCGTGCCTCATGACGAGCTGAGCTCGTCATGAGCATGCGGGCGCTGTGCGCGCCCCCCTCCCCCCAGCACAGCGGGGGAATAACCCCAGCAGCGAAGGGGTTAAGGATATAATATTAGCCATAAAATGTTAGCCATTTAGGGGCCCCAGGACAACGAATCAAAATAATATTGATTTGATCTTGAAAGAAAATAGCAATCAAGCTTTCTTAAATATTGTTTCCAAAAGATAGAGAAAAATGAATCAACACAAATAAATGAAATCTTTTCATTAGACGTCCTATAGAGAAAATGCTGTATTAATGTAATGCACCCAATAACAACTTAAAAAACTTAAACCAGAGACATCAGATTCACATAACACTTTGGGCCCGATGTAGGTAATCCCAGATTACCGATTCTTAAATACCGAATCATACCGATTCGGTATTTAAGAATAGGCAAATGGGATGTAGGTAATTTTTCTTAAAAAATTACCGAATCGGTACGTTTCGGTAATTACCGAATCGGTATTTACCGATTCGGTAATTGCCATTCATTCCTATGGGCCTGGAGGCCCATAGGAATGAATGGCAATTACCGAATCGGTAAATACCGATTCGGTAAATGGGGGAAACATTGAAGGGTGGCAGGGTGTTACTTTGACACCCTGTTGCACCCCTCAAATGTGGATGGGTGCATATGTTGCAGACATACATACCCTAAGGGCATGTATGTCTGCAACATGGCACTGTCAGAAAAGCAAAAAAAATGCTTTTTCTAAGGTTTTCATTATTTACCACCAACTTCTAGTTGGTGGTAAATAACGAATCCTAAGATGGGAAAAGCACTCATTTGAGTGCTCCCTACATTTTAGATTCGGTAATTTACCGATTCGGTATTTTTAAGAATCAGTAATTTCCTTGTGGGCCTGGTGAACTTTTACAATGCTGCTTACGATAGTGCAGGCAGGAATCACATTCATATATTAAATTCTTTTGTCTCTAATTTTATGAAAAATGTGGGCCATAACCTCATGATTATGGGGGACTTCAATGTGCATCCTTGTATAGACCCATTGCACAAGTGCTTACCAGAAATGACTTGTGAACGTGCGGACTGTCTCCATATGGAGCACACTAAGGAGGGGGAACTGTGCAATGACCTACTGAATGACTATGACCTCCCTCTGGCTATGTCATTAAAGGACCCGCTATATTGTTTTGATACCCCTACCTTTAAAGGACATGAAAGGGGTACCTTTATAGACCATATACTCGTCTCGCGGACGATGCTAACTTTTTTAGATTCTTTTTGCATTGTTCCTAGCGAATTCAGCGACCATAACCCTCTAACAATCTGTTTAAAATGTCCCTGGGTAAAAAAAGGCAATAAGATCACCAATCATGGTAGATTGGGCACAACAGATGGGAGGAGGCGGTTAAAATGGTCTATGGTCTCTGCGGATATCCTCTATAAGAACATCTCTGAAGGGTGTGCAGAGGATATTAAAGTCTGTACCAATGGGGGGGGTGAACCTAGGCTGGTTCTAGAGGCTTATCAAAACATTTCGGAGAAGGTGTCAGCGTTTCTATCGGTCCCTAATAAAACTCAGGTTAATATAGGCCCGAGATGGTTTAGCCACGATTGCACTATAGCTGCTCGTAAACTGAGGCTTGCACTATCAGCCTCCCCGAGGAATCGGGAGGTCGTAAAACTCTGTAGAAAGGAATATAAGGCTATTACTTTTGCCCGTAAGGAGTTTCTGAGGAAAGAGGCCTGGGAGGAACTGCTTGATCCCTTTACCCTGAATAGCAGCACCAAATTCTGGGCCCTGGTCAAAAAACCTTTTTTGACCGAGGATCCTGGAGATGGACTTGTCTGTTGCATAACCAAAGAGGAATGGGAAAGTCATTTTTAAAGTCTGTACTATTCTGAGGTTTCTGGAACCATGGCTGCTGCCCCCTATGATAGGGACAGCACCATTATTTTTGACAAAAGTGAGGTCTTGGCTGCCATAATGGGTCTCACTGCAAATAAAGCGCCAGGTCCTGACGGAATACCACCGGATCTTTACAAATCTGATCCAGTTTTATGGGCTCCCATTCTGGTTGCTGTATTTAATGCTGCGGTCACAGTGGGTTGTCCGGGAACGTGGGGACTGTCAACTATAGTTCCTGTCTTCAAGAAGGGAGATAGGGGAAGTGCTCTCTGTTACCGACCAATATCCCTAATTGATTCAATGGTTAAGATTATGGGGAGAGTTATACTTCAACGCCTAACAAGTTGGTCGAATGAAAATAATACCATGTCGATTTCTCAATATGGCTTTTGTGAAGGGCGCTCTACCATAACTCAGTGTTTCAACCTGTTTCTCATTCCGAATAAATATACTGTTGTACAGAAAGGAGTAATTCACCTTGCCTTCATGGATCTGTCCTCAGCCTTCGACTGTGTTAACAGAGGGAGGCTGTGGCAGACCATGAGGGATAAAGGTATTGACAGGGGGATCGTGGAGTTCCTAGCGGATCTGCATAATGACACAAGAGCCAACGTGAGGTTCTCATCGACCGGGGAAACCACAGGAAGTTTTAGCATTAATAAAGGAGTACGTCAGGGGTGTATCCTGGCCCCTTTTCTTTTTTAATGTTTATATAAATGATTTAGAGGCTGAACTACAAGAGGTAAAATCAGACTTCCTAGAGCTGGTGCGAGGGATATTCCTTTACTTTTATATGCCGACGATGCGGTTTTAATTTCACGAACAGAATTAGGTCTCCAGGCACTTTTGAATGCTTTTAATAATTTTATGTCTGACAGGGACCTTATGGTCAACAATTCTAAATCTTACATAATGCATGTTGGCCGTCAACCTAAAAAGAAGTTCAATTTTAAACTGAATGATGTTCCGATACCCATCACCCAGACGTTCTCATATTTGGGTGTTTTATTTGATACGAAGCTTAGTTGGGCCCCACATTTGGCCAAGAAGACGGGGGAAATGACTAGAGTAAATGCCTCCATCTTCAACTTTGCCTCTAAATTGGGGAAAAAGCCAAATGTGGCTATGATGAAATTATACAACACTAAATCCATAGCCACCGCAGTATACGGAAGCGAGATATGGGGCTACGTAAATGGCGAACAACTACTAGTTGAAAATAATTTCTTAAAGCGTCTGTTATGTGTTCCAGGTAGCACACCGAATTTAACTGTACATGAAGAACTGGGTTGCCCGCATCTATCCAACATTGTTGGATTGAAACCACTGTTATGCTGGGTAAAATTATGGTTAAGTGATGAAATTCACGGAGAAGTGTGGCTCAATGGTTAGAGCGGCAGACCTTGATGCAGAACGCTGGCCAGGGACCAGGGTTCGATTCCCGCCTCGGCGGGATCGGGCTTAAATTCCTCTGACCGGATATTCTCGCCTCAGTGCCGAATCTAAGCATGGGCCCCACGCTGCAACTCTGGGCAATAGCTTGCTTAGTCTCCACAACGGCCCCCGATGCACAAGGGATGCCTGGTTTCACCATGGGATGCCCAGGAGTGGACACCTCACAAGGAAAAGCCAGGAGGGGTTCCCTTGTGGTAGGAGTACAAGCGCCGGGATGCCTCCGGGTTACTGTTCGCGCTATACAAATACAACACACATTCCTTTGACCCACGAGATAGTGGAAGATCTTGTATCACTTGATCATGCAATGTGTGTACCTTGGCTTAAATATTTGAAGTCCCAATTTCTGAAACTTGGCCGCCTGAACTTGTTTGATAACCCGAGGGATATAGTTAAGGGTGATGTTGCAGCAATTAAGAGAGCTTTCTTCTTGGATTGTAATGCCCTAAGAGATGAAGTTGAGCTCGCGAAACCCAATGTTAGAAAGTATATTATGCTGAGAACTTGTGATTCCATGGAAATGTACCTAACATGCTCCTTTACCTCCCATGAGAAATCTTTGCTGACCCGGTTCAGGTTTAACATCTTTCATCATCTTTTAATTAGACCCAAGTCGGACATTTTTAAGAAACCTGCAGCTCCCTGTGGCTGCGACGGGAAGTCTCCACAGGATATGCTGCATTTTATATTTTTATGTACATTTTATGAATATCCCCGTAGGCGGTATCTTGTTACTCTTTTAAAGAAATTAAATTTTTATCAAATTAGACCCGCCCTTATGCACTTACAGCTGCTGCACTCTGATAGTGTCCTCCAGGTGTTAGAATTTTTAAAATTAACCATGAGACTAAGAAAATGTTTAGATGAGTAATTGTGAATCATCTGCAGCCCAATGCACTAATGCACTTTTTCTGTTTGTGGGCACTACTTGCACTTTTTCTTGTACTGATTTTGTCTACGCACTCTTTTAAGAAACGTATGTGTTGTATGTAACTTAGATTGACTTTGTAATTATTGTGATGTTTTTAATATGAATTATTTAATGTTGTGTACTTTTATGGATTGCAATATATCCGAAATAAAGTCAATTTGAATTTGAATTTGAATCAACACAAATAAATGAAATCTTTTCATTAGAAGTCCTATAGAGAAAATTCTGTATTAATGTAATGCACCCATTAACAACTTAAAAAACTTAAACCAGAGACATCAGATTCACATAACACTTTGGGCCCGATGTAGGTAATCCCAGATTACCGATTCTTAAATACCGAATCATACCGATTCGGTATTTAAGAATAGGCAAATGGGATGTAGGTAATTTTTCTTAAAAAATTACCGAATCGGTAAGTTTCGGTAATTACTGAATCTGTATTTACCGATTCGGTAATTGCCATTCATTCCTATGGGCCTGGAGGCCCATAGGAATGAATGGCAATTACTGAATCGGTAAATACCGATTCGGTAAATGGGGGAAACATTGAAGGGTGGCAGGGTGTCACTTTGACACCCTGTTGCACCCCTCAAATGTGGATGGGTGCATATGTTGCAGACATACATACCCTAAGGGCATGTATGTCTGCAACATGGCACTGTCGGAAAAGCAAAAAAAATGCTTTTTCTAAGGTTTTCATTATTTACCACCAACTTCTAGTTGGTGGTAAATAACGAATCCTAAAATGGGAAAAGCACTCATTTGAGTGCTCCCTACATTTTAGATTCGGTAATTTACCGATTCGGTATTTTTAAGAATCAGTAATTTACCGAATTCTTAAATACCGATTCGGTAAATGACCGAATCTGAAATGAAGCCACCTACATGGGAAAAACCTAATTCCGGTCGGTAACGGCCGACATTCGGTAATTTCGGCCGTTACCGACCGGAATTACACTTCCTACATCTGGCCCCAAGTCTTTTAAAAGCTCATCTTCTGGCAGCTGTCAGTTTGTTGAAAAATCCACCGCATTGGGTATTAGGAGATAATTTGCGAGTCGGAAGAGGGGGAGGGGATTTCGACCGTCAAGGGTCATCCACAGGGTTTAATCCAGCATCCTGATGTTCATTTCTTGGAATAAATATATTTTTTTCAGTCTTGCCCATGGATCAGTACTACAATATCTTTATAATATTTAATAGTCAATATGTTTGTCCTCGATATACTCATGCAAATAAAGCTGAAGACTGTGGCGAGGACATGAAATGAAATGGTAATTTTTGGATTACTTACAGGTAATGTTTATTACTATCACTTCTAATTTTGCACATAAGAGTGCTGCTTATCTCTACTAGCCAGAAAACGAAACAAGTACCACTTTCAACTATATGCTCAATGTCATTGGCTGTGCAAGGGACACAAGCAGGAGCGGCACTCATTCTTGCTACTCCAGAGGTGAAATTCTGGAAATGTTGATGCCAAATAGTGTTTTTTAGACAAAGATTCTCAATTAATTTAGTTATCCATCCTTCTCCATCCTTAATTCTCTCCATCCATTCTTCCATCAATCCATCCAGTCATCAATCCACCCATTTTCCGCCACCTATGTATCACTCTTCCCTTCATCCAACCCTTCTCTCCAAACTTTCTTCCACTAACGAATCATCTCCTGATCCAGCCTCTCCATCAATCTCGCCATTCTTCTCTACATCACGCATGCAACGATTTACCATCTATCTTTCTATTATGTTTTTCCGTCCCTCGTTTTCTACCTTCCTCTCCACCCCTTCTTTCTTTTCATGCACTCTTGCTGCATTAGTCCCTGACTCCACAGTTCCATCATGCAGTTCTACTGCAGTGTTGTTTATGAGCTTCTGCTGTGAAACAGGAGCCTCCAACCAAAGTCACAGATGCCATAAACAGTGCTTGAAAGCTTTATGTATAGCAGAATGTCCAGTTTCACCCACCCCTCGCTTGAGCTGCTAAAGTTCGTGAGATTTCATGACGCCACCGAGTGACCAAGTGGTCTGCATGTTCTATCAGTTGCAACAGGAAGTGCGGTGTGGGCGATGTTTCTTATGGTGTCAACAGGAAATGGAGAAGAGAAAAAAGTTCACCTCAAGAACTCGGTTTGAGGGGGCACTTTTCTTTTCAAAATATTTTTATACGACGCCTGCCTCCAGGGAAGGTTATCCTCAAGAGGTAAGGACTGGAAGAGGAACAAAGGGAATCGGTTTAATTAATGTAAAGATTAAGGAGTAAGAAATCCGTTTGATATCTATTTATCAAGCATTTCTGAATAGGCTACTGATGCACGAGCCAGACACCTGTTTTCAAGACAGTTTACAAGTTCTCTTCGTTCAGTTTGTAATTTCCAGACTCTTGAGCTGGTGTGCTTTTTCAATAAGTTTCCCACGACAAAAAAAGTAACTGGTGACGCTCAGTGGAAAATTATACATCAGCCTTATCTCAACGTTGTTCAGTTTGCTGACCTAAATCATATTTTGTTTTTGTTGCTAAAGTAAACTGTATGCTTGGAGTTTCACCGAAGGTTCGAGGGGGCGTCGGTTAATCTCGCTATCATTATAATTATCTATGAATAAAACTGGGTGCTACACTACGCTATTTAAATGTACAAGTGTACTAGTAAATGATGGATTCATGGATGTAAAGGAGAATTTGTCCAGGCTATGTTAAGACCCAGCGGCCTAGCACATAAATCAAAAGGTTTAACCCATTCTGTGTCTATGAGAAAATGTGTTCGTACAAACGGCCCAAAGTAAACACTGTGAGCAGGATCTCTGCCTTTGTTTTTGTTGACTGGTGTCTTAAGTCGTTGATGCGCTGAACAGCCTTATTTTACCACCTCATGTAAACAGTTGCTTGTCACGGGAACTTTCCAGGCTTCTTTTGTTTTTGGGTAGATTTTTTTTTCTCTTCAGTATTCGTTGACATATCTTAAGTAAACAACAGGAGCAGTATTATGATGGCCTTTTCTGGTGCAGCGCCGAATAGGGTGTAAGGTGTATTAATTTAACCCTATATTTATAGGGTTAACCCTTTATTGGCTCATAACTCTTTATTCTCAGATAGTACAGCTCGGAAACAGTGAGAAAGGTTTGCCTCTTTTTGTTTCTGAGCTCTGCTGTTTCAAAATAAAGCACTAAAAAGTCAGAAAGTCTGACGTAACAGTTGGCGCAAAAACTACGCATTTCTGGAGTCGTGTCGCAAGCACGACGCAACTCCAGCAATGCATGGGGAGGCCTATACTTATTATTGTATTGTATTGTAATTGCATTTATATAGCGCTTACTACCCCTGACGAGGCGTCAAAGCGCTTTTTCGGCGAGTAGCACGGTACTCCGGGACCCATAGAGGATTAGTGTTGAGTTAGTATAGTGAAACATGCAAGTACATTTTAAGCGGTGGATAGGTTAGTCAGTTATTTGGATTTGGAATGATAGCAGAAGGATAGAGGAGGAAAAAAGGTTTGTATTTATATAGCGCTTGTTACCCCTGATGGGGTGTTGAAGCACGTTACTCCTGAAGCCCATAAAGGATTAGTGGTGAATTAGTATGCTGAAATATGAAAGTAATTTCAGTGGTAGATATTAGTCAGTTATTTGGAGTGAGAAGGATAGCGGAGGGATAAAAGAGAAAGAAAGGTTTGCATTCATATAGCACTTGTTACCCCTGATGGGTGTTGAAGCGCTTTTCTGGCGAGTAGCAGGCTACCCCAGAACCCATAAAGGATTAGTGTTGAAAATTTGTATAATGAAATATGAAGTAATTTCAGTAGTGGATATGTTATTCAGTTATTTGGGTGGAGAAGGGTAGGTGGCAGGATAGAAGAGGGACAGAGGTTTGTATTTATATAGCGCTTGCTACCTCTGATGGGGTTTTGAAGCGTGAGTAGCACGCTACTCTGGAACCCATAAGGATTAGTGTTGAATTAGAGTGGTGAAACATGAAAGTAATTTTAGTGGGGGATATTAGTCAGCTATTTGGATTGAGAAGGGTTGGAGAGGGGTAGAAAAGGGAAAAGCTTTGCATTTATATTGCGCTTGTAACCCTTATGGGGTGTTGAGACGCTTTATTAGGGAGTAGCATGCTACTCTGGAACCCATAAGGGATTAGTGGTGAATTAGTATAGTGGAATATGGAATTTGAGAAGTGAACATGTTAGTCTGTTATTTTGATTGAAAAAGATACTGGAGGGATAAAAGCGTGAAGTATTTATTTTTTAGGTCATAGCAGTAGGAGGAGGCTTTTGGATGAGTAAAAGGAGTTTTGGAGGGGAGGAGTCAGAGGGAAGAGTTTAGAAAGGTTTGTTTTAGGGGATCGGTATTCCAAAAGAGGTATCAGAGGATGCAAGGAGGGGTAGAGTAGGAGAGAGTCTAGAAAGGGTTATTTTGGGGATCCTAGTAGTGGTATGGGGTTTTGGATAAATGAGAGAGTGGATGTAGAGGATATATTGGTAGATGTATATGCTGAGAAATAGGGTAGAGCATTGGAATTGCTAAATTAGAAGATGGTGATAAATATATAGATCCATAAGTACATTGAAAGTATATAGATACATAAAGGAGGTAAGTATATGTAGATTAACAATATTGATAGAGGCACAGGATGAGAAATACGGTAGTGCATTGGTTATGCTTTTTCAGGAGAAAAGCAACAGACACACAGATCCAAGTACATGGAAGGTACATAGGTGCATAATGGAAGTAAGTACATGTGGACAAAGGATGATTTTTATTTATTGTTTTCTCAACAATATAATCATTCTACATGTTTATACAAAGCAATACACAAAGATAGGTTCATATCTATAGTGAAAACAAATGCTTATATACAGAGGGATATGCTGTACATTTCTGTTTACGTATGATGCTTATGTGGGGAAGAGCCAATTCTTGAGTCGTTTTCTGAAAATAAGGTTGTTGTCGGTGGATCTTATGTTGGGGGTAAAGAGTTCCATAGTTTCGCTGCTTGAACAGAGAAGGATGTGCCACCCATGTTTTTTTCTTGTATCTTGGGATTTTGAGGCGAGATGCCCCTTTGGAGCAGAGGTTCCTTTGTTGAACGTGTTTAGTGATTTTATTCCTGATGAAGATTGGTCCCATTCCATGCATTGCTTTGTGGGTGATACAAAGCAGCTTGAATGTGGATCTTTTGGCAAATGGTAGCCAATGCAGGGCTTTCAAGGCAGGGGAGATGTGATCTTGTGGTTTGATATGCAAGAGTAGTTTGGCAGCCGAGTTCTGAAACCTTTGTAGTCTTTTCATGGTTGTTAAAGATGATCCGTGGTAGAGGCTATTGGCGTAATCGAGTTTGGACAGAACAAGGAAGATGGTAGCTTGGACCTTGTGTGGAAATCCCAAATGAGAGAAAATTTGTTGCAGCTTTTTATAGTGAAAACGCTTGATCTTGCTAGTGTGTCCACTTGGGCATTTATCGACAGCTTGGTGTCCATGGTCATTCCGAGGTTTCTTACTTCCTTCGATACTTTAGGCGGTGATCCAGTTCATTAGGCCTTGCAGCAAGCGGGTTGTAATGTTTCCAATCGCCACAAGTGAGTATTTCCGTTTTTGAAGCATTCATCTTGAGATGGCTCCAAGTCATTTACTGATCCACGGCTCTGAGACAGCTGAAAATTGGTGATTTGCCAATGTCTTTGGGGTATTCCAGTTGAAGGAGTATTTGTGTGTCATCTGCATAGTTATAGCACGTGAGGTGAGATTGATTGATCTGTACTGGTAATGACTTCATGTAGATGTTGAAAAGCATGGGCGAGATGATAGAGCCTTGAGTGACCCCTGCTTTTGTGGAGTATGGTTTGGACGAGAAAGGTGGGGTATGGATGACATTATTTCTGTTTCGAGGGTAGGAAGCAATCGAGTCTAGAGCAGTTCCCTCTATGCCGGCTTCATAGAGACTTTGTTTCAGAGTATCATGGTCAACCGTGTCAAAGGCAGCTGAGAGGTCTAAGGACTAGCGCAGCAACCCCGTTGCGGTCAACTGTATTCTTCAGGTCATCTCAGATGGCAAGGAGAGCAGATTCTGTGCCTCCTTCCGGACGGAATCCTGTTTGGAAGCCTGAGAGTATGTCATTCTCTTCACTGAATTGTGACATCTAGGCGAACGCTGCTCTTTCTATCAGTTTGCCCAGAAAAGGTCCATTTGTAATGGGTCTGTAGTTGTCAGGGTTCAGCGGGTCCAAGTTTGTTTTCTTCAGTTTTTTGTTGTTGTTTATTTACCTGAAATTGTCCGTATTCCACATTTTACTCCCCCCAACCCTGCCCCTCCCCCGTTCCACGTTGGTGCACGGCAGCACGCCCTATACGGCCGCTACTGTACTAGTGGGCCTTCAGCACTGGTTGTGCCACCCACATGAGTAGCCCTGTACACTTGTCTCAGGCCTACCATTGCAGGGTCTGTGAGTGACGTTTTAAACTACCATGTCCACCTGGCAAGTGCACCCACTTGCCAGGTCCTAACCTTCCATTTTACTACTTGTAAGGCACCCCTAAGGTAGGCCCAAGATACCCCAACGGGTAGGGTGTAGTGTATGTGAAAGGTAGTAAATGTATTAGTGTGTTTTACACTTCCTGATACTGAAATACTGCCAATTCCATTCTTCAATATTGTAAGGACTGGTTCTCCCATAGGTTGTCATTGGAGCTGACTTATATCAATTTACACGTATAAGTTTCAATTGGGGACAGCTAGAGATTTGGAGTTTGGGCTCTCTAAGCTCAGAATTTAAAAACACATCTTTTAGTAAAGATTTTTTTTAAATTGTGTGTTTGAAAATGCCACTTTTCGAAAGTAGCAAGAGGAACAAATGATGTACAATAATGCTGAACTACGCAAACATTCACCGCAGTCACAAAGATCTGTGTTAAATCCATTGTTCTTCTGCTCTCCTTGCACCCCAGTTTGTACTCAGCTTTATGCAAATCAGTCTTGACCCTGACCCTTCTGGGAACAGTTCAGCCCAAACTGCCAAGCCAGGTACTTCCTGGACCGGAAACAAGTATCCTGGGACCGGTTTCGGGGAATCAGCCCTCATCAGTCAAGCTAGCTTAAATCCAGTGGCGCAGTGAGCACATGACCCACATCTGGGCATACCCTTCCCCAGGGGCGGCTGGTGACATTTGAAAGTGGTGAGGCGGAATACTGCACTGTGGCTAGCGAACCAGCCCAAACCACTTATGGGGGTTCCGGGGGTCTCCCCCGAGAGAATTTTGAAAAAAGAGTGGGCAAATGTTGCATTCTCAAGCAAATTTGAGAAAGAAAATAGGTGGCTTGGTGAACACATCTCTGGGAGTAGCCAGACAAGTTTCTTTGCACTCGCACAGAGACATCACTCTCCCTGCATTGACATAGGCACAGTCACCCGGCACTCAAAGACCCATTACTCACCCTTCTCTGACAGATCACTAAGCCAGCGTTCACCCATCCACATCACTCACCCTGGACTCACACAGGCACACTGCTCTACCTGCACTCACACAGACATCACTCACCCTGGACTCACACAGGCACATCGCTCACCCTGGACTCACACAGGCACATCACTCACCCTGGACTCACACAGGCACATCACTCACCCTGGACTCACACAGGCACACTGCTCAACCTGCACTCACACAGACTTCACTCACCCTGGACTCACACAGGCACATCGCTCACCCTGGACTCACACAGGCACACGGCTCAACCTGCACTCACACAGACTTCACTCACCCTGGACTCACACAGGCACATCGCCCACCCTGGACTCACACAGGCATATCACTCACCCTGGACTCACACAGGCGCATCACTCACCCTGGACTCACATAGGCACATCACTCACCCTGGACTCACACAGGCACACTGCTCAACCTACACTCACACAGACATCACTCACCCTGGACTCACACAGGCACATCGCTCACCCAGGACTCACACAGGCACATCACTCACCCTGGACTCACACAGACATCACTCACCATTCGCTGCACTGCACTCAATAGGTTTAATTTATCACAGCCTGTCTAGGTATTTGTGATACTATTTTAAAAAAGTTTAAATAATCCATTTTAACAATAATATACAGAGAATTCCTTCAAGTACATTGCTCACGGTGACCATAATGTGCCATATAGACAAAGCATTAAACAACAGTGGAAATGATAACACCCTTATAGCATTCGGATTCGGTCCTGTAAAAATTCATGCATTCCAATGTTTGTTTTATGGAAAATAATTATTAAAAAAAATAAACTTATGTGAAACAGGAAACAGACAAAAATTAAATATGTCTCTGATGAGCCCAAACAGCATGGCGGCGGCCCACTTGACCCTTCCCCAGAGCAGCCTTTGATGGGAGGCAGAGTTCGGTTTGGCGTGATGGATTTATTTTCGGCCCGTGGACAGTAGCAGTTTGCGCCCCGGCTACTGTAGGAAATTGCTGCAAGATGGATGGCTCTCCGGGCCGAGGTGCTGTGGGTGACTTACAAATAGTGCGGGACAGCTGACCTCCTTGAGATGAGGCGCCCTGTCGGCCTGTGTATATTGTGACTTAATTTGAAAAATAAAGAGAATTTTGAGAAAAAAAACGGAACCTTAAGTTATCTGAATCTGGGGAAGAAACTACTTTAGTGCCACCCTAATTGCTCTTAACTTCAAAAAGCTGAAGTGAAGTGTTTTTCCTGTTGAGACCAAAGACCGTTCAATCAATCAATCAGGATATTTATAGAGTGCGCTACCCACCCGTTAGGGTCTCAAGGCGCTGGGGGGACGGGGTGCTGCTACTGCTCGAAGAGCCAGGTCTTGAGGTGCTTCCTGAAGCTGAGGTGGTCCTGGGTCAGTCGTAGGTGAGTGGGGAGGGAGTTCCAGGTCTTTGCTGCCAGGTAGGAGAATGATCTTCCTCCGGTGGTGGCTCTGCGGATCCGTGGGATGATGGCGAGGGCGAGGTAGGTGGAGCGGAGCTGGCGGGTGGGGGTGTAGAAAGTGAGTTGGCTGTTGAGGTATTCCGGGCATATGTTGTGGAGTGTTTTGTGTGCGTGGGTGAGCAGTCTGAACGTGATTCTTATGTTGACGGGGAGCCAGTGGAGGTTTCTCAGGTGGGTTGAGATGTAGGTTATGCGTCTTGCATGCGTTTTCCATCCCCAGAAAGATGTATCTGTTACAGATGTTGCCTAAAGCCAGGGCAAGTAGAATAATTCCGCTTGAAAATGATTGACAGCAAGTCCACCAGTTAAGAATTAGCAACAGGTAAGATGGAATTTTCGATCTAAATAGATAGATGCCCAAAGTACTGATTCAACTTACTCCACTGAAGGGGTTTCATAAATTAGATAACCCAGATCCAGTTAAATGAAAGATGCCATAAGCCCCAACAAGTTCAATAAAGCCTTTGTTAGCGTTTTAGGTTTTTTTTTTAGAGTTCTATATAACGCGAATTAGTCCCGAGACATAGGGTATCAGAGCGCTTTACATGGCACCAGTTTCGTTAAAGATGGACACATTCATTTTTTGTGAGGCACGGGGAGGTTAAGTGATTTGCCCAGAATCAATAAATGTTGAGCGTCGTTGCCGTTGCTGAACAAACGGCTGTCTGTCACTTGGCATATTTCGATTAGGGCCTGGCTCATTGTTATATGATGTCATCACAGTCACGCTGCGGCTACAGATAACCCCAGAATGTTCTCTTCAGCCAAAGTGCACACAAAAGTCTCGCAACAGACCTCTGATCAAATACTTATATCAAAACATATCAATTAGAAATATGTGCTAGAACAATACGAAAGACGTAACGATACAATAATTTCCAGATATTTCACCATAGTGGAAACACTGACGCAGTCTAGCCAAGGATGTTTACCCCGTGGTTATTGCACCGCGTTATTTTTTGTTTACGAGGGCCCCTCGCACCCTGGCTCCCCGGCTTCCGACCCTGCTGACAGCCCTTTTGCCACCTACATCTGCCTAGTCGCAGCTCGGGGGGGGGGTTGCGGCTTGCAGGGGGGGTGGACAGGGAATTAAATATAAATAAAACTGAACACTTACCTGACCTGCTCCCCTTGGCGCCTTCAATACGGGACAGGAGCGGAATGCCAGCCCCTCTCAGCCAATCCTGGCGCTGCCAGCAGCGCCATGATGGGCGTAGGGCACGGCTACTCTTCGCCCCCTGCACGCCCATTAGGAGACTGAGGGGCTCCTAATGGGCATGCGCAAACCAGTAAAAACACAAGTGCGCATGAGTGGGCACGGTGCAAAAATTCGCCCTCCGTCCCCACTCATGCTCACTTGTGTTGTGCTGCTGCCTGCCCCTGGTGACGGTCTGACAATCATGTCAGTCAACATGACGTGGACCGCCCACCCCCTTCAGTCTCTGAAGGGGGTGGGCGGTCCGACGTCATGCTGACTGACATGATTGTCAGTGCTCCCTCGGCGTCTTTGAACTTAAGTAAACTGAGTCAGTTTACTTAAGTTCAGAAACGCCGAGGGAGCTGCGGGCGGGGGGGCTGAAAAATGCAAACATTCACCCCCAGTTTCAAAGATCTGCGTTTAATCCATTGTTCTTTGGCTCACCACGCCACCCCAGGTTGAACCCAGCCATATGCAAATCAGTCTTGATCCTGTCCCTCATGGGATTAGTCCAGCCCAAACTGCCAAGCCAGGTCCTCTCTAAATCGGAAACAGGTAACCAGGGACCGGTTTCGGAGCATCACCCCTCATCAGTCAGGCTAGCTTGATCTTTGCTTCATTGACTTAAAGGCCGCTTTTGACAGCGTGGAAAGGAAGTTATTGTGGGCCAAATTAGGAAATATGGAACATTCCGGAAAGAGTTTTTAAAGGATTACTCACATTTTACACCAACAAATGGGTTAGTGTGAAACTTGGAGATGGATCAAGAGTCTGTATAAAATGGTAAACTAACAGGGGCTTGAAGCAGGGCTGCGTGCTGGTTGCGCATGTATTTACATTTTTTATATCAGACTTATAAAACTCAGTAGAAACAACTCTCACTCCCCGCATTTGGGTACCTTAGCCCTTTTGTGCCTTACATACGCTGACGACATTGTTTTACTTAGTTTGACCAAGATTGGCCCCATTAGGCTAATAACCGGTCTTGTGGAATTCCTAACAGCAAATAAGCTAGAAATTGATTTAGCAAAAACAAATACTATGCTTATTAGCAACTGGCTAGCCCATCCATACAACATCCGGCTGGAGGGCAAACCCTTGGAGAATGTGTTAAGCTACAAATACTGGGGATTCTATATCAACAGTAAACTAAATTATCAACAGCAGAAAAATGACATGCCTCAACGGGCTAGTGCACTATCTTTTGCCTACAACACACTGTTATCAAAATTGGAGGGTCCTTCATTTAAACCACGATTGGTGGTAATAACGGCGAAAACACTTCCAACTTTAACATACACCAGTGTACCCCTGCAAGGAAAAGATGCAACCCTTCTTAACAATCTAACAACTAGCATCATTAAAACTGATTTTGAGCTTCTTCAAATGACGTCTCCAGCACAACTGCGTCTGGAATTTGGCTTACTGAATGAGCCAGTGGGCAGATTATATTCATTAAAAAAAGTTTGGTATCACATAAAACATAATTCGGTGGACTCAAGACTAAGCTTGGTGGCAAGACCTAGAGAAAGGGTCTAATTCATCATATGCGCGCTATTTGCACAACATACTAAAATAAACTTGCACTTTAGATCTCTGGAATGAGAACCTGTCCTTTTCAATATTTGAGTCAACAATTAACAAAGTCGCAAAACTTCATTCTCTTGTACTAGACAAAAGCACTTTTAGCCAGAGATCCCACTCTTGGACAGCACTTAACAAATACAAAGTCCTCAAATCGGCAGCTTACTTAGACTTAACATTTTCAGACATGCTAATGGCATTGCACTTTGGAAAATATACCTCACTGCAGACACCCCTAGGTGGAAAAACATGAATAAAAAATGTGTTGCCTTTGTGGATGCCCAAAAGAAGATCTTATCCACCTTATATGCATCTGCAAGAAACTACATTCAACACTAGTCACTCTATTAAGAAAATGATTTCTTGACATAGGAACACAAACTTGCCGGACGGTTATTATCAATGGTCTAGATGCAATGGACCCTCAGATGAATTGCAAACTGGTTAAGTTTCTCCGCATACACATCCAGACAGTGAAGTCAATGCTGAAATGAGAGGGTCCACTCTCAGAAAACTTGAGGTCGGCACTTAAAGCAGCCAGCAAGTGGTCATGACCAGCCCGGACGTAGAAACTTCAAAGCTTAATTACAACAAACCCTTTGCCGGAAGTGAAGCTACTTTGACACCTGTTAATTTCTGGTTTATGTCAGCCAGTCTTGCACAAAACCGCAGTGCATATGTTCTAGCAACTTTTCAACTGTTTTTAGACACTTCTTATCAATAACAGTAGATTTTAAATTTGTATTATATCTTATTCCTGATACACTGAACTGATGAATGATTTTAAAAATCTGTTTTTAATTACAGTTGTCATAAATAGTAAAATTGTTAAGGTTTTAATTAACTGAACAATAAACTTAACCTTACCTTACCTTACCAGATATAACGTTTCATGTTAATCGGTCCATCATATTTCTGTTCCTCACTGCTTTTTCAATTGGCTGAAGCACTCTGCCAGAATTTCCTTCAGGATCTTGTGTCTTCTATACCTCGATGGTAGCTGAAAACACCTATAAACTTCAAGTCAAGATGTGCATTATACCCCTTACTGAGCTCTGTGATAATCTTCATATTTTACTATACTAATTCACCACTAATCCTTTATGGGTTGCGAAGTAGCATGCTACTCGTCGAAAAAGTGCTTCAACACCTCATCAGGGGTAGAAACTGCTATACAAATGCAAACCTTTTTCCCTCTTCCATCCCTTCGCTATCCTTCTCAATCCAAAGAACTGCCTAACATAACCACCACTCAAATTACTTTCATATTTCACTAAACTAATTCACCACTAATCCTTTATGGGTTCTGTAGCAGTGTGCTACTCGCTGAAAAAGCACGTTGGCGCCTTAACAGGGGTAGTAAGCACTATATAAATGCAATTACAATTTTGCGACTGGTCTGATAATACTGATGGGGGACTTAAACATGGTGTGAGATGTGACCAAAGACAGAACAGGCACCCATGCTGCCCACTCTGAAGCATTTTCTAAAATACTGAAAACAAGATTTGGAGAAATGGCCTTCACAACAGTTGTATACATTTCCATGACCAGGAGAGGGCTTACACCTTCTTTTCCCATGTTGATTCAACATATTCACATATACCCTGTCAAGAATACAGGAATTCCTCGGGATTCAGTCGATGCTCAAAGGGGTCTACCTCTCGACATCCCCAACTTTAACATCTGAGGTACAGAGTTTTGCGGCGATCAAGTGAGGGAAAGGAATTAAGGTGGGAACAGCTGGTAAAGGGAGACCTGTAACCAAATAACACAGATTAATACATGTCTGCAATTCTAGCTACTCTTAAAAGATCTCACTAGGGGGGACTAGTACCTGTAAAACAAGTCCCACCAGCTGCGGTGTTTCTTTGTGACCTCACTACCTCAGGCACGATTCGTCTCGCACAGGAGGAGGATACACCTATAACACAAAGCACACAGTTTACTCCGCATTCATAACTCCTTCAGGTCCTTATTAAATACCTCCCAAAGTCATACATACCCTTATTGTTGAATTCCCTTTCTCAAATAATATATAAACCAAAACTGTAATGTCACCAGCAGAGATAGGAGATTGAAAGTATCAAAGACAAAGGAGTGTAAGAACTCCAAAATCCTGTGGGTTTTAAATAACCCAAATATTCTCTGGACAGAGAATCAAGCAAATTACATAATTCGCCAGATCCTGGGATAATCCAAATCCATCAATCTAGAACAAGGATCCAGTATAGCAATCAGCAATTATAATGTTTGTGCCTCTCACTCACTCTTAAAGCCTTGATGCCTCTCACGGAGCATCGCCTCCCTCAGCGTTCGCAAACTTGAAAATGCAGACTCCGGTTTAGACAAGAAACCGCAAACATGCCTCAGAACCAGCAACGACTCGACAAAATCCAAAAGGCAGCCGTGGAGTCAGAAACGATCCACTCCTTCCTTCAGGATGGACAAATTCTCTCTGCATCAAACGCCTCCACTCGAATCCAGAATTACGAACGCTGCTTGATGTTCGCTCCCGATTGATACACCAGGAGGCCCCTCCCACCAAGGCCTTCTGGGAATTGAAGTCCCTATGGAATTATACAGGAAACAGCCCGTAATGCAGACGCACAGAGATCATACCCTGACATACACTCCTTCTTTATCAGCTCATCCCTACTGTTATCTGTGACTGAAGGCACCATAGTAACAGTAGCAATATCTGACCAACCACTCACCAACTGTGTTGACGTTACACTGGCCCATCTTGAAACGCCCCCAGGGGCAGATGGACTTTTCACCCTTCCCCTCCCCACATGATCAAGTGATTAGAGAGGAATTAGCAACCCACATCACTACCTATTTTCAGGATTATGATAAACAAGACACTGCGACGTCAACCCTCTGGGACACCTTCATGGTGGCCCTATTGGGGGTCTGCATTAGCAAGGTTCACCACCTTAAAAAATTGAGATGTCATCATAGAGAACAACTTGAAAATGAGCTGAACAAGAGAGAAGAGGAATTTTGTCTTTGACACTCCTCCAAAAATGTGCAAGCCTCTCCTCTTTAAGCGAACAAATACGCACCCTTGACTCTAAATTGGCAGAACTCTCCCTATTCCGACTCAAACAAACATACAGAAACAAGATAGAACACCATCTAGCCTGCCTTCTTAGAGTACAAGAGAGGGCATTCATTAAAGAACTTACTCTTGCAGATGGGACTAAGGTTACCAAAGAAAATGTCAATATACATGCCTTTCACTCCATCTACATGCAACTATGCACCGCTGAAACCACATCAGAGAAAGCCAGGCCACGCACATACAAAGCAGTGGGTTACGACTCCTCTCTTGAGCCCAGAGACACAGTTTAGAAACACCCATAATGGAAGAGGAAGTGTCACAGATAATCAAAGCCCTTAAACCCAAAAAAGCACCAGGGCCTGATGGCTACAGAGGCAACTTTTATAAGACTTTTAGGCCCCTTCTTGTCCCAATCTTGGCCAAGCTATTCAATTCCTTCATCTCTACCTCAACAGGAACTCCATCCCTAATTGAAAAGACCGTCACTTTGATACACAAATCAGGGAAAGAAAGGCCTTGAATTTTCTGGATCATACAGATCCATTGCTCTACTAAATGTTGATATAAAATCACGTGAATAAGTGAAATAATATTGGGTTGTAGGAGTGGAAAAAAGCTTTTAATAGGATCCTACCCACACCCAAGGTTAAAAAACAGTGCAAAGTAGTGTCAACAAATAACTACTTAGGTGTAAACTGGGTCGACATGTTTCTGCAGAGTATATAGGCTCACACGATGCCTGTCTGCTTCATCAGGACCTTCACAATAAAATGCTACTGCTTAGTGTTTGTAGTGATTAAATCATATCACCTGAGGTCGCCAAACAGAATGATCCAGATGGTCAACGTCAGGTGGACGAACAAACATACACAAACAATTAAGAAAAAAATGCACATAGTTAAACAAGATGGCTTTAGACACGAGGAAAAACTCTCGTGATATTACATGTTATGCCAAACAGTATTAGTCACTGATTACTCTATAGTCAATCTGGTAGCACAGGTCAAAGTGACCATATGGAGATAAACAAAATAAATCTCAGTATTCACTCACCCATAATCTGGGGAATGAACTCTCCACCTCACCCGGCTACAGCTCAGGTACAAATGGAGCACCGCTCTAGTGAGTGTAAAGAAAAAGAAACAACATGAAAGAGAAGGACCTCTCTAGAGTTGGTTTGCCAGACACACCCTTACCCCAACCTATTCGATTTTTAGCGGTATTGAATTACAGCGTGGTATGGGGAGGGTCAATATTATTAAAGATAAAGAAATAAAACACAGGAAAGCTTGGCACTTAGTAAAAGATGTAAGCGCTCAGGCTGCCTTTAGTACAAACTTCCCCGTCTAGGTTCTTTTCAAAGCGGGTGCTTTTACTGCACCCAAGTGTCGGCGGTGCTCTCTAATGCGCTGAAATCACATTTCAAGGCTAACAGTCTTTCAGCAAAGACTGATCACTCGAGCTCGCCGTGTAACAAACATGATCTACCAAACCCCTTACCTGTCCGTCGGTACTCCTCGCCTCCGTCTTGGCTGTCAGTGGGAGGTACCAAGACGGACAGGAAGCGGGTATTTGAATTCTTTTCCGTCGCTCGTCAGAAGAGTCACATGACGGTTTCCGTCGCATGCGACAAAACTACAAACTTCTTGGGAAGTGTAGTTCGCATGACGGACTTGTGACGCGCTCGATTACGCGCGTTAGCTTGTCGGGGAATGTAGTATGCTGGCCGGTTGCGGCCGAATACTTAGAGATAGAAGAGACACTTACAATGTAAACAACCCAGTCAATGTGTTGAATGTATGTATACTCAAAAAACCGGAGCCATACCGATTCTTACCGCTAGTCAGTGGAATCTCATTATTACTTCTTGCACTACCCGGCAGGTTAATTGTGATCAATATGTACAAGTCAGTAAAAGCATATTTACAACAGGGTAATCTACCTTAAGAACAGCTATACATAGGCAATGTAGTATGTTATTTATATTTGCTTTGGAATAAATATCATTAGTTCCAAAAATGTAGAAAGCAAAAATGACAGCAGTTGATGGAGATGTGGAACAGTACATGCCACTGGTTATGTGGTACTTGACCCTCCAAATCACTGGTATATCACGCTGCATATAGTTAACAAGTTGTCCACTCCTTATAGTGACATCCAAGGGATGTCTTCGTTCAGGCCTGATCTATCTGTTTGTAATTTGTACACCCATCTTTGTTCCCTCTTGTGTAGGAAGGTGCTTACATCAGTAATGTGTTTGGGAATTACTGGTTGTTCCAGCACTGTCCAGTGCAGATCAGTCGGAGCATGTTTGGCCTCTAAGAAATGTTTGGTCATTCTTGTTGCTTGTTTATTGCAACGTATCGAGCTTTTATGCTCGGAAATTCTGACCTTTATTTTTCTCGTGGTCATGCCCACGTATTTCTTCTCACAAGGGCAACTGATTAAGTAAATGAGGTTGGAACTGTTACAGTTCGTAAACCTGCGCTGTTCCCATGGATGTTCTGTGCCGATGTTAATTGTAGTTGATTTGCAGGTCTGTGGACATGCTGCACATTGTCCGCATGGATGGTGTCCGGTTACTGCGGGCATCTCCCACAGGGTCCCTGTCATTTTTGGAATTTCCACCCTTGGTCTGGTGTGGACCAATCTGTCCTTCAGGTTTTGTCCCCTTTTAAAAGCAAAAAGGGGGACGGGCAGTTTGTCATTTCCTGTATTTAAGATGCCCCAGTGTCTTTTGATAATGCCGGTGATCTTGTTTGATAGTGTCCCAAATGTCGTGACACAAGTCATTCGTTCGGTTTTTTCTTTCAGCGGCATTACTTCTAATAGGCTAGCTCTGTTGTTATTTGCTGCCCGTTTTTTTGATCGGGCCACCAAATGTGATGGATAATCTTTATCCAAAAGATCTCGTGTTAGATTACTAGCATGTACCTCAAAAGAAACTTTGTTTGTACAGTTCCTCTGTATACGTAAAAATTGCCCGTAAGGCAGATTGTCACGAAGGGACTTGGGGTGGCAACTATGGTAATTTAGCAAAGAGTTTCTGGCCATAGGTTTCTGATAGAGCTCTGATATGAGGCCATCGGTTGTACCAATGATCATAAGATCCAAAAAAGCTAGTCTGCATGTGTTGTATTCCATTGTGAATTTTAGATAGCGGTTCTGGTGATTCAGCCACTCATGGAATTCAGTTAGTTGATTTACATCCCCACGCCACACCACGAAAATGTCGTCGATGTAGCGTTTCCACGCTCGCAGGCACTCAAGATGGGGGTTAGTGTCTGCGAGCACGTGCTGCTGTTCAAAATGATGCATATATAGATTCGCGAGACTAGGGGCAAAAACGCTGCCCATACTAGTCCCGCTGATCTGCAGATAAAGAGAATCTTCATAGGAGAAGAAATTCTCTGTCATAGCCAGTGTTGCTAAGGTCATAATGAGTCTGACAGGAGTTATGGAGTCTATGTCTCGTGATAGCAATAGCTCTTCTATCACCTGTAAAGTCTCCGTTTGGGGTATAGATGTGTACAAACTCTCGACATCGAATGACACCAACAAATCTGTGTTGATGTCGTATTCGATGTCGGGTAGCAATCTTAGAACATCTTTGGTGTCCTTCAAATAAGAAGGCATCTCCAGTACCATAGGTTGGAGAAACACATCGACAAAAGTCGACAAAGGTTCCAGTAGTGAACCTATCCCAGATATAATGGGACGGCCAGGTGGAGGGCGTTGGACCTTGTGTATTTTTGGCAACTGGTAGAAGTACGGAGTGACCGGATTGGAAACTTGAAGATATTGGCCCTCTTTAGGAGTGAGCCAACCTTCTGCTAATGCTTCTTCAACGATGTGAGCTACGATGTTAGTTAATCTAGCTGTTGGATCTTGTTTGAGTTTTCTATATGCCCGACCATCATTGAGCTGGCGTAGGCACTCATTGCGGTATGTTTCCACATCGAGGATAACCACCCCTCCCCCCTTGTCTGCAGGTTTTATCACAATGAGGGGGTTCTCAGTTAGATCCTTAATGGCAATTTGCTCGTCTTTAGTCAGATTGGAAAACATCCTCTGTCTGACAGTGAAGAGTTCTCGTATGTCATGGTTGACAGCTTCTTCAAAGGTAAGAACCTTGGGAGGTTGGCCTAGGGTAGTTGGGTTAAATGTCGAAGGTTTCTTCAATCCAGTATTGTTAGGGTGGCTGCATTGCGAATTCACAGTTGGTTTGTTCGCAAACATAAAATGAAGTCTGATTTTGCGATAGAGTTTGCTTAATTCAATTTGAGCCTGGAACGGATCCGTGCGATTTGTCGAAACAAATCCCAGACCTTTATTCAATACTTGCTCTTGAGTCTCTGTTATTTGTTCGAGCTCAAGTTGATGACTAAACTGGTCCCGCTGCGTTTGATGGTTGGTCCTGTGGTATCTTTCTCCCACTCCTCAGATCCATGGTCTGGGGTGGGATGTTCCAGCGGACCTGTCCTTGTCTGGGAGTTCTTTGACGCCCCCTGCTTCTCCTGCCCCCCCCTAAAAAAGGCTGTTGGTTGTAATTTCCATAGAATGGGGGTGGACCATATGGGTTCATCATTGGCGGAAAAGGTGGTTGGCCCCATGGTGAAGGTTGCCACCATGGTGGGCATTGTGGTTGGGAGAAGGCTTGGTTATATCCTCTCCACCCTCTCCTATTCCCACCACGACCTTGCTGTTTGAAAGATGGCTGACTGGTGTTTGATCCATCAGAATCACTAGAGGCTCCATCGGTGCTAGAGCTCCCATAGTTGGACCCACCTTTATTTCCAGCTTTCTGGTTGGTGGAGCAGAAAGTGTCGCTGGTGTAAGGATACACCTTTTCCATCGTAAATTTGGCGAGATCTTTTTTAAACTTTTCCAATTTATTCTATTCTATTCTATTCTGGGTTTGGTGAAGCGCAACAGCTACCCCAGCAATGGGGCGTCCCGGCGCTAAGAGACAGACACACTCCTTGAAGGACGGGGAAGGGGAGGGAAATTAGAAATACACTAGAGGGGGGGGAAAAGGAGGGTCTTGATTGTCTTGCGAAAGACAGAGAGACAGTCAATGGAGCGTATGCTGAGAGGAAGATCGTTCCATATTTTTGGACCGAGAACCCTAAAGGATCGGCCACCAGTGCGACAGAGCTTAAATCTGGGAACTTCCAAGAGAAGTTGACTAGAGGAGCGTAGTTTACGGCCAGGGATATAGGGGCAGGCCAAGTTTCGCAGCAACGGGGGATTTCCCATTTTGACGATTTTAAAGATCGTGATGAGCGTTTTGAATCTAATTCTATGTTCCACAGGCAACCAGTGGAGTTTGCGAATGGTGGCTCTGGCTGAGCATCTGCGTGGGAGACCAACCAGCATTCTCGCCGCCGCGTTCTGGATTCGTTGGAGCCTAGCGGTTTCTGCTTTGTTTGCTCCAAGTAGAAGGATGTTCGCATAGTCCAGGCGTGACAGGATGGTTGCCTGGACAATCAGCTGGCGAGTCTTAGGGTCAAAGAATCCAAGTATAGGCCTAAGGTTTCTCAGAAGGCCTATACAGGTTGCAGCCACCTTTTTGGTGTGTGTCTGGAAGCTGAGGTTGGCATCCATCCAGACACCCAAGTTTTTTACACAGTTTTTTGGGAGTGGGGTGGCACCAAGGGATGACGGCTACCAGTGCTCATTCCATAGGCTGGTGTTTCTGCCAAGGAGGAGCACCTCAGTTTTACCGGCGTTAAGTTGGAGGTAGTTATTCGTCATCCATTGTGCCACGGCTGTCATGCCTTCTCTGAACCTGGATGCCGAGACGGACGGGCTTTCAGTGAGGGTGACGACCAACTGAGTGTCGTCAGCGTACGATACCAGCATGAGCCCCCACTCTTTGGCCACAGCCGCAAGCGGCTGGACATATAGGTTAAAGAGGGAGGGGCTCAGCGCTGAGCCCTGGGGGACTCCTTGTGCTATCGGATGGGATTTTGAAAGATATGGGGGGGCTGAAACCCTGAAGGATCTGTCCTTAAGAAAGGAGTGGAACCAAGCTAGGGCACGGCCAGACACACCGGCCCTCTCCAGACGTTTCAGAAGAATGTTATGAGATACCGTGTCAAAGGCTGCGCTGAGATCTAAAAGAATCAGCGCAGCACTTTGACCGGAGTCTAAAATCGTCCGGAGATGTTCGGTGGTGGCCAATAGGGCGGATTCGGTGCTATGGCCCGCTCTAAAGCCATTTTGAGATGGGTCCAGGATTCCATGAAGGTCCACATGTTTAGAGAGAATGCCATTGACGTGGGCTTCTGCTATTTTAGATATCCAGGGGAGGAGGGATATTGGCCGGAAACTTTCTGGCTTTGAAGGGTGCAGGGTGGGTTTTTTAATTATTGGTGATACCCAAGCTTGTTTCCAGGCTATAGGTACAGAGGCGGAGGTGAAGGAAAGATTGAGAATATCCATCATGGGGGATAGGAAAAAATCAATCGATTCCAGAAAGTGAGAGGGGCCCATAGGGTCCGCCGGGGAGCCCGATTTCACTTTCCTACAAAGTTTCGTCAACTCGTTGGCCGTGATGGCAGGAATTTGAGTAAGTGGGCTGATGGTGGAGGTAGGGTCCTCGAGTTCCCCAGAATAGGGGGAGTTCTGCAGAAAAGTTGCGTAGATGTTTTGAACTTTCTCTACAAAGTAAGTGGCCAGCTGCTCACAATGTTCGTTGGATGTGATTTTAGGAGTGGGTGACCTGGATTTTTGTAGTTCATTGACAAGTTTGAAGATCACTTTAGAGGGGTTCGGGTTGGAATTGATTTTGTCGGCATAGAAAGCTGCACGGGTAGTGCCGATGGCTTTGTGATAGGTCTTAAGCTTGGATAGATAGTTAGCCTTATCCTGACTGTCAAAGTTTTTCCTCCATTGTCGCTCGGCTCTTTTACAATCCTTGCGCATAGCCTTAAGGGTATCATCGTACCAGGGATTAGAAGGTGTGATTCGCCCTTTAGTAAGCTTGGCTGGGATGAGAGTATCAAGCCCATCTGTGATCCAGGTAGTGAAAGAGGTATAGGTTGTGTCTATATCATGGTTGGCCTCACAGTGAAATCCTCCAAGGGTTTCATGAAGAGTAGAGGAAGAAAGCTTGTGCCATGGTCTTTTTAAGCGACGGTTGGATTCAGTTTTATACTGTCGTTCTGGGGCTGGGACCATTAGCTTAATGAGGTGGTGGTCCGTCCATCCCATAGGGGTAGGGACCTCTGTGACTGCCTCTTTGATATTAGTAAAAACCGGGTCTAGGGTATGACCGGCTGTATGAGTAGGAGCATGAATAAGTGAGTTAAGCTGTAAAGCCGAGAGATCGGTGAGGAGATTGGCAATAATGTGGTCATTAGTTAAATCAAAATGCAGGTTGAGGTCACCCAGAATCGTGAAATTTGCGGATTTAGTAATGAGCGCCGTAGACGTCTCAAGAAGGGCGTCAATGAATTTGGAGGCAGGGCCTGGTGGGCGGTAGATGTATAGACCCGTCATAGTAAACTGAGGGCTAATGCTGATTTTAAAGTGGGCGCATTCACAGTCAGGGATAGTTTCTTTAGTGAAAGAGCAAGTGAAGTGCTTTTTATAAATTATTGCGATGCCACCGCCTCGAGTTTCGCGGTTTATAGTGGCCATGTGAAACTCATCTGGAAGCGTAAGGTTAGGGATGGTAGAGATGCCATCTCGTAACCATGTTTCACAGAGGAAGAGGATGTCTGGATTTTCGTTCAGAAGGAGCGAGTTTACCTCTAGGTGGTGTTTAGAGAGGGATCTGACATTGAGCTGCAGTACCGTCAGAGGTGGAGGTGTGGTTCTGTCACGGAATATCCGAACACGAGTAGGAGTGTCGGTTGAAAAATAGCAGTTGTTACAATGGAGTTGCGAGTGACCAAGAGTACCTGTAACATCCGAGCACCGTTGACTATAATTCACAGCAAGGAGTTGCTCGCGGTCATAGCGGATGGGCAAGTGGGGCGTGGTAGGACCAGGGGGACTGGCGACTGGCGATGTCGTGGCGATGACGGGCGCAGACGGGCTTGCCTTAGGCGCACCTTCGGCGCGCAAACGGCGCTCCCGCTGCGCTCGTCCGCTGCGCTTCCGGTGACAGCACATGATGTAGGGGTCAGGGGGGCGTGGCCTTCAGGGGGCGTGGCCTCAGTCCTCGCCGGGTTTGGCGTTTTTAGCAAGGAAATGCACAACAACGAGTCAGGGCTGGATCCACTGCTCGCTGTGCTCGTGAGTGGGGTAAGAGAGTGCCCTGGCGCTAAGAAGCACGAGGTGAAGTTAAAAAAACAGTTTATGCAGTGACACAAATATTTTAGTTTAACAGGTCTAAAAGCTCCCGGCTTTCCGCCTCAGGAGTGCGCGATGGTCAGATTGAAGCGCTTGTGATCAGCGCTTTAAATACTACGTCAGGGGGGCGTGGCCTTCAGGGGGCGTGGCCTCAGTCCTCGCCGGGTTTGGCGTTTTTAGCAAGGAAATGCACAACAACGAGTCAGCGCTGGATCCACTGCTCGCTGTGCTCGTGAGTGGGGTAAGAGAGTGCCCTGGCGCTAAGAAGCGCGTGGTGAAGTTAAAAAAACAGTTTATGCAGTGACACAAATATTTTAGTTTAACAGGTCTAAAAGCTCCCGGCTTTCCGCCTCAGGAGTGCGCGATGGTCAGATTGAAGCGCTTGTGATCAGCGCTTTAAATACTACGTCAGGGGGGCGTGGCCTTCAGGGGGCGTGGCCTCAGTCCTCGCCGGGTTTGGCGTTTTAGCAAGGAAATGCACAACAACGAGTCAGGGCTGGATCCACTGCTCGCTGTGCTCGTGAGTGGGGTAAGAGAGTGCCCTGGCGCTAAGAAGCGCGTGGTGAAGTTAAAAAAACAGTTTATGCAGTGACACAAATATTTTAGTTTAACAGGTCTAAAAGCTCCCGGCTTTCCGCCTCAGGAGTGCGCGATGGTCAGATTTACTGAAGAGTATCGAATCTCTGAACTCCTTACTAGACTTATTGCCCTCTTCTTGATGTTTAGTAAATGTTTTACTGGATGAGATCGTTGTTTTGATCTGCCCCTCTAGGACCTGAATTTCTATCAGTATTTTATGTGCTGTCATTTTTGCTGTTTTTATGATCAGACAGAGCCAATCGCGTGTGCACTTCCACGCTATAAGCGACCAGTCATGTAGGAAAGCCTTGTCGTCTAAAAATAGGCGAGGGACATTCCCCACTAGTAGACCGCTTGGCGCACAGTTATTTCTCAAGTAGTCGGCCATGACAATTCCATGTACGCTCACTCGTGCATGATTCTTTTTAAAAATGATTATCTTTGCCCACCCATCTTCAGAGCTAGTGGAAGCAGCTGGTGGCGTAGTATACATTTCGAGCATGCTAGGATTATCTAAAAGAAGTGTCTGAATTTCATTTTCATCGAAAGCTAGGCCAAGATTTGAGGCCATGGTTCTGTGTTATAAGAGTCTGGAGCTCCACTCTAAAAGTTCCTCAACTCAAACAGGTTATGATTCTCAAAACACGCATGAGTCGGAAGGATATTAACGCCCGCAGTCGGCAGACTACACTGGAACAATGATACATTAAAGAGGGCGTGTGAGGGAAATATTTACTGACCTAGCATTGTTATAATCCCCTAACTCAGTGAAAAACAATGTATAACAACGGGTCAAGAAACAGAGAGAAAAGCCAACTAAACCACTATGTGCTATTAGGATACAGTCCATGAATCCAAAGTATACATGGTGAAAATATGTTCCCATCAGATACCCGTCCTGTACCGCCCTACATCATTTGGGATCCTTCGCCAGAAGGAAGTGGAATAAATTCCACTTTGGATTAGGTAGATTGTGTCCTAATCGTGTTTGAAGGATGCAATGATGGAATAATGTAAACTTTATTGGTATCAGGGGGTAAAAAAATTGTTTTAAGTTAATTAGCAGTGCAGAAAATGCTATGTGTAGCATGTGAATAAGTGAAATAATATTGGGTTGTAGGAGTGGAAAATAGCTTTTAATAGGATCCTACCCACACCCAAGGTTAAAAAACAGTGCAAAGTAGTGTCAACAAATAACTACTTAGGTGTAAACTGGGTCGACATGTTTCTGCAGAGTATATAGGCTCACACGATGCCTGTCTGCTTCATCAGGACCTTCACAATAAAATGCTACTGCTTAGTGTTTGTAGTGATTAAATCATATCACCTGAGGTCGCCAAACAGAATGATCCAGATGGTCAACGTCAGGTGGACGAACAAACATACACAAACAATTAAGAAAAAAATGCACATAGTTAAACAAGATGGCTTTAGACACGAGGAAAAACTCTCGTGATATTACATGTTATGCCAAACAGTATTAGTCACTGATTACTCTATAGTCAATCTGGTAGCACAGGTCAAAGTGACCATATGGAGATAAACAAAATAAATCTCAGTATTCACTCACCCATAATCTGGGGAATGAACTCTCCACCTCACCCGGCTACAGCTCAGGTACAAATGGAGCACCGCTCTAGTGAGTGTAAAGAAAAAGAAACAACATGAAAGAGAAGGACCTCTCTAGAGTTGGTTTGCCAGACACACCCTTACCCCAACCTATTCGACTTTTAGCGGTATTGAATTACAGCGTGGTATGGGGAGGGTCAATATTATTAAAGATAAAGAAATAAAACACAGGAAAGCTTGGCACTTAGTAAAAGATGTAAGCGCTCAGGCTGCCTTTAGTACAAACTTCCCCGTCTAGGTTCTTTTCAAAGCGGGTGCTTTTACTGCACCCAAGTGTCGGCGGTGCTCTCTAATGCGCTGAAATCACATTTCAAGGCTAACAGTCTTTCAGCAAAGACTGATCACTCGAGCTCGCCGTGTAACAAACATGATCTACCAAACCCCTTACCTGTCCGTCGGTACTCCTCGCCTCCGTCTTGGCTGTCAGTGGGAGGTACCAAGACGGACAGGAAGCGGGTATTTGAATTCTTTTCCGTCGCTCGTCAGAAGAGTCACATGACGGTTTCCGTCGCATGCGACAAAACTACAAACTTCTTGGGAAGTGTAGTTCGCATGACGGACTTGTGACGCGCTCGATTACGCGCGTTAGCTTGTCGGGGAATGTAGTATGCTGGCCGGTTGCGGCCGAATACTTAGAGATAGAAGAGACACTTACAATGTAAACAACCCAGTCAATGTGTTGAATGTATGTATACTCAAAAAACCGGAGCCATACCGATTCTTACCGCTAGTCAGTGGAATCTCATTATTACTTCTTGCACTACCCGGCAGGTTAATTGTGATCAATATGTACAAGTCAGTAAAAGCATATTTACAACAGGGTAATCTACCTTAAGGACAGCTATACATAGGCAATGTAGTATGTTATTTATATTTGCTTTGGAATAAATATCATAGTTCCAAAAATGTAGAAAGCAAAAATGACAGCAGTTGATGGAGATGTGGAACAGTACATGCCACTGGTTATGTGGTACTTGACCCTCCAAATCACTGGTATATCACGCTGCATATAGTTAACAAGTTGTCCACTCCTTATAGTGACATCCAAGGGATGTCTTCGTTCAGGCCTGATCTATCTGTTTGTAATTTGTACACCCATCTTTGTTCCCTCTTGTGTAGGAAGGTGCTTACATCAGTAATGTGTTTGGGAATTACTGGTTGTTCCAGCACTGTCCAGTGCAGATCAGTCGGAGCATGTTTGGCCTCTAAGAAATGTTTGGTCATTCTTGTTGCTTGTTTATTGCAACGTATCGAGCTTTTATGCTCGGAAATTCTGACCTTTATTTTTCTCGTGGTCATGCCCACGTATTTCTTCTCACAAGGGCAACTGATTAAGTAAATGAGGTTGGAACTGTTACAGTTCGTAAACCTGCGCTGTTCCCATGGATGTTCTGTGCCGATGTTAATTGTAGTTGATTTGCAGGTCTGTGGACATGCTGCACATTGTCCGCATGGATGGTGTCCGGTTACTGCGGGCATCTCCCACAGGGTCCCTGTCATTTTTGGAATTTCCACCCTTGGTCTGGTGTGGACCAATCTGTCCTTCAGGTTTTGTCCCCTTTTAAAAGCAAAAAGGGGGACGGGCAGTTTGTCATTTCCTGTATTTAAGATGCCCCAGTGTCTTTTGATAATGCCGGTGATCTTGTTTGATAGTGTCCCAAATGTCGTGACACAAGTCATTCGTTCGTTTTTTTCTTTCAGCGGCATTACTTCTAATAGGCTAGCTCTGTTGTTATTTGCTGCCCGTTTTTTTGATCGGGCCACCAAATGTGATGGATAATCTTTATCCAAAAGATCTCGTGTTAGATTACTAGCATGTACCTCAAAAGAAACTTTGTTTGTACAGTTCCTCTGTATACGTAAAAATTGCCCGTAAGGCAGATTGTCACGAAGGGACTTGGGGTGGCAACTATGGTAATTTAGCAAAGAGTTTCTGGCCATAGGTTTCTGATAGAGCTCTGATATGAGGCCATCGGTTGTACCAATGATCATAAGATCCAAAAAAAGCTAGTCTGCATGTGTTGTATTCCATTGTGAATTTTAGATAGCGGTTCTGGTGATTCAGCCACTCATGGAATTCAGTTAGTTGATTTACATCCCCACGCCACACCACGAAAATGTTGTCGATGTAGCGTTTCCACGCTCGCAGGCACTCAAGATGGGGGTTAGTGTCTGCGAGCACGTGCTGCTGTTCAAAATGATGCATATATAGATTCGCGAGACTAGGGGCAAAAACGCTGCCCATACTAGAATACAAATACCCGCTTCCTGTCCATCTTGGTACCTCCCACTGACAGCCAAGACGGAGGCGAGGAGTACCGACGGACAGGTAAGGGGTTTGGTAGATCATGTTTGTTACACGGCGAGCTCGAGTGATCAGTCTTTGCTGAAAGACTGTTAGCCTTGAAATGTGATTTCAGCGCATTAGAGAGCACCGCCGACACTTGGGTGCAGTAAAAGCACCCGCTTTGAAAAGAACCTAGACGGGGAAGTTTGTACTAAAGGCAGCCTGAGCGCTTACATCTTTTACTAAGTGCCAAGCTCTCCTGTGTTTTATTTCTTTATCTTTAATAATATTGACCCTCCCCATACCACGCTGTAATTCAATACCGCTAAAAATCGAATAGGTTGGGGTAAGGGTGTGTCTGGCAAACCAACTCTAGAGAGGTCCTTCTCTTTCATGTTGTTTCTTTTTCTTTACACTCACTAGAGCGGTGCTCCATTTGTACCTGAGCTGTAGCCGGGTGAGGTGGAGAGTTCATTCCCCAGATTATGGGTGAGTGAATACTGAGATTTATTTTGTTTATCTCCATATGGTCACTTTGACCTGTGCTACCAGATTGACTATAGAGTAATCAGTGACTAATACTGTTTGGCATAACATGTAATATCACGAGAGTTTTTCCTCGTGTCTAAAGCCATCTTGTTTAACTATGTGCATTTTTTTCTTAATTGTTTGTGTATGTTTGTTCGTCCACCTGACGTTGACCATCTGGATCATTCTGTTTGGCGACCTCAGGTGATATGATTTAATCACTACAAACACTAAGCAGTAGCATTTTATTGTGAAGGTCCTGATGAAGCAGACAGGCATCGTGTGAGCCTATATACTCTGCAGAAACATGTCGACCCAGTTTACACCTAAGTAGTTATTTGTTGACACTACTTTGCACTGTTTTTTAACCTTGGGTGTGGGTAGGATCCTATTAAAAGCTTTTTTCCACTCCTACAACCCAATATTATTTCACTTATTCACATGCTGCACATAGCATTTTCTGCACTGCTAATTAACTTAAAACAATTTTTTTACCCCCTGATACCAATATAGTTTACATTATTCCATCATTGCATCCTTCAAACACGATTAGGACACAATCTACCTAATCCAAAGTGGAATTTATTCCACTTCCTTCTGGCAAAGGATCCCAAATGATGTAGGGCGGTACAGGACGGGTATCTGATGGGAACATATTTTCACCATGTATACTTTGGATTCATGGACTGTATCCTAATAGCACATAGTGGTTTAGTTGGCTTTTCTCTCTGTTTCTTGACCCGTTGTTATACATTGTTTTTCACTGAGTTAGGGGATTATAACAATGCTAGGTCAGTAAATATTTCCCTCACACGCCCTCTTTAATGTATCATTGTTCCAGTGTAGTCTGCCGACTGCGGGCGTTAATATCCTTCCGACTCATGCGTGTTTTGAGAATCATAACCTGTTTGAGTTGAGGAACTTTTAGAGTGGAGCTCCAGACTCTTATAACACAGAACCATGGCCTCAAATCTTGGCCTAGCTTTCGATGAAAATGAAATTCAGACACTTCTTTTAGATAATCCTAGCATGCTCGAAATGTATACTACGCCACCAGCTGCTTCCACTAGCTCTGAAGATGGGTGGGCAAAGATACTCATTTTAAAAAAGAATCATGCACGAGTGAGCGTACATGGAATTGTCATGGCCGACTACTTGAGAAATAACTGTGCACCAAGCGGTCTACTAGTGGGGAATGTCCCTCGCCTATTTTTAGACGACAAGGCTTTCCTACATGACTGGTCGCTTATAGCGTGGAAGTGCACACGCGATTGGCTCTGTCTGATCATAAAAACAGCAAAAATGACAGCAGATAAAATACTGATAGAAATTCAGGTCCTAGAGGGGCAGATCAAAACAACGATCTCATCCAGTAAAACATTTACTAAACATCAAGAAGAGGGCAATAAGTCTAGTAAGGAGTTCAGAGATTCGATACTCTTCAGTAAATTGGAAAAGTTTAAAAAAGATCTCGCCAAATTTACGATGGAAAAGGTGTATCCTTACACCAGCGACACTTTCTACTCCACCAACCAGAAAGCTGGAAATAAAGGTGGGTCCAACTATGGGAGCTCTAGCACCGATGGAGCCTCTAGTGATTCTGATGGATCAAACACCAGTCAGCCATCTTTCAAACAGCAAGGTCGTGGTGGGAATAGGAGAGGGTGGAGAGGATATAACCAAGCCTTCTCCCAACCACAATGCCCACCATGGTGGCAACCTTCACCATGGGGCCAACCACCTTTTCCGCCAATGATGAACCCATATGGTCCACCCCCATTCTATGGAAATTACAACCAACAGCCTTTTTTAGGGGGGGGCAGGAGAAGCAGGGGGCGTCAAAGAACTCCCAGACAAGGACAGGTCCGCTGGAACATCCCACCCCAGACCATGGATCTGAGGAGTGGGAGAAAGATACCACAGGACCAACCATCAACCGCAGCGGGACCAGTTTAGTCATCAACTTGAGCTCGCAACAACTAACAGAGACTCAAGAGCAAGTATTGAATAAAGGTCTGGGATTTGTTTCGACAAATCGCACGGATCCGTTCCAGGCTCAAATTGAATTAAGCAAACTCTATCGCAAAATCAGACTTCATTTTATGTTTGCGAACAAACCAACTGTGAATTCGCAATGCAGCCACCCTAACAATACTGGATTGAAGAAACCTTCGACATTTAACCCAACTACCCTAGGCCAACCTCCCAAGGTTCTTACCTTTGAAGAAGCTGTCAACCATGACATACGAGAACTCTTCACTGTCAGACAGAGGATGTTTTCCAATCTGACTAAAGACGAGCAAATTGCCATTAAGGATCTAACTGAGAACCCCCTCATTGTGATAAAACCTGCAGACAAGGGGGGAGGGGTGGTTATCCTCGATGTGGAAACATACCGCAATGAGTGCCTACGCCAGCTCAATGATGGTCGGGCATATAGAAAACTCAAACAAGATCCAACAGCTAGATTAACTAACATTGTAGCTCACATCGTTGAAGAAGCATTAGCAGAAGGTTGGCTCACTCCTAAAGAGGGCCAATATCTTCAAGTTTCCAATCCGGTCACTCCGTACTTCTACCAGTTGCCAAAAATACACAAGGTCCAACGCCCTCCACCTGGCCGTCCCATTATATCTGGGATAGGTTCACTACTGGAACCTTTGTCGACTTTTGTCGATGTGTTTCTCCAACCTATGGTACTGGAGATGCCTTCTTATTTGAAGGACACCAAAGATGTTCTAAGATTGCTACCCGACATCGAATACGACATCAACACAGATTTGTTGGTGTCATTCGATGTCGAGAGTTTGTACACATCTATACCCCAAACGGAGACTTTACAGGTGATAGAAGAGCTATTGCTATCACGAGACATAGACTCCATAACTCCTGTCAGACTCATTATGACCTTAGCAACACTGGCTATGACAGAGAATTTCTTCTCCTATGAAGATTCTCTTTATCTGCAGATCAGCGGGACTAGTATGGGCAGCGTTTTTGCCCCTAGTCTCGCGAATCTATATATGCATCATTTTGAACAGCAGCACGTGCTCGCAGACACTAACCCCCATCTTGAGTGCCTGCGAGCGTGGAAACGCTACATCGACGACATTTTCGTGGTGTGGCGTGGGGATGTAAATCAACTAACTGAATTCCATGAGTGGCTGAATCACCAGAACCGCTATCTAAAATTCACAATGGAATACAACACATGCAGACTAGCTTTTTTGGATCTTATGATCATTGGTACAACCGATGGCCTCATATCAGAGCTCTATCAGAAACCTATGGCCAGAAACTCTTTGCTAAATTACCATAGTTGCCACCCCAAGTCCCTTCGTGACAATCTGCCTTACGGGCAATTTTTACGTATACAGAGGAACTGTACAAACAAAGTCTCTTTTGAGGTACATGCTAGTAATCTAACACGAGATCTTTTGGATAAAGATTATCCATCACATTTGGTGGCCCGATCAAAAAAACGGGCAGCAAATAACAACAGAGCTAGCCTATTAGAAGTAATGCCGCTGAAAGAAAAAACCGAACGAATGACTTGTGTCACGACATTTGGGACACTATCAAACAAGATCACCGGCATTATCAAAAGACACTGGGGCATCTTAAATACAGGAAATGACAAACTGCCCGTCCCCCTTTTTGCTTTTAAAAGGGGACAAAACCTGAAGGACAGATTGGTCCACACCAGACCAAGGGTGGAAATTCCAAAAATGACAGGGACCCTGTGGGAGATGCCCGCAGTAACCGGACACCATCCATGCGGACAATGTGCAGCATGTCCACAGACCTGCAAATCAACTACAATTAACATCGGCACAGAACATCCATGGGAACAGCGCAGGTTTACGAACTGTAACAGTTCCAACCTCATTTACTTAATCAGTTGCCCTTGTGAGAAGAAATACGTGGGCATGACCACGAGAAAAATAAAGGTCAGAATTTCCGAGCATAAAAGCTCGATACGTTGCAATAAACAAGCAACAAGAATGACCAAACATTTCTTAGAGGCCAAACATGCTCCGACTGATCTGCACTGGACAGTGCTGGAACAACCAGTAATTCCCAAACACATTACTGATGTAAGCACCTTCCTACACAAGAGGGAACAAAGATGGGTGTACAAATTACAAACAGATAGATCAGGCCTGAACGAAGACATCCCTTGGATGTCACTATAAGGAGTGGACAACTTGTTAACTATATGCAGCGTGATATACCAGTGATTTGGAGGGTCAAGTACCACATAACCAGTGGCATGTACTGTTCCACATCTCCATCAACTGCTTTCATTTTTGCTTTCTACATTTTTGGAACTAATGATATTTATTCCAAAGCAAATATAAATAACATACTACATTGCCTATGTATAGCTGTCCTTAAGGTAGATTACCCTGTTGTAAATATGCTTTTACTGACTTGTACATATTGATCACAATTAACCTGCCGGGTAGTGCAAGAAGTAATAATGAGATTCCACTGACTAGCGGTAAGAATCGGTATGGCTCCGGTTTTTTGAGTATACATACATTCAACACATTGACTGGGTTGTTTACATTGTAAGTGTCTCTTCTATCTCTAAGTATTTGGCCGCAACCGGCCAGCATACTACATTCCCCGACAAGCTAACGCGCGTAATCGAGCGCGTCACAAGTCCGTCATGCGAACTACACTTCCCAAGAAGTGTGTAGTTTTGTCGCATGCGACGGAAACCGTCATGTGACTCTTCTGACGAGCGACGGAAAAGAATTCAAATACCCGCTTCCTGTCCGTCTTGGTACCTCCCACTGACAGCCAAGACGGAGGCGAGGAGTACCGACGGACAGGTAAGGGGTTTGGTAGATCATGTTTGTTACACGGCGAGCTCGAGTGATCAGTCTTTGCTGAAAGACTGTTAGCCTTGAAATGTGATTTCAGCGCATTAGAGAGCACCGCCGACACTTGGGTGCAGTAAAAGCACCCGCTTTGAAAAGAACCTAGACGGGGAAGTTTGTACTAAAGGCAGCCTGAGCGCTTACATCTTTTACTAAGTGCCAAGCTTTCCTGTGTTTTATTTCTTTATCTTTAATAATATTGACCCTCCCCATACCACGCTGTAATTCAATACCGCTAAAAATCGAATAGGTTGGGGTAAGGGTGTGTCTGGCAAACCAACTCTAGAGAGGTCCTTCTCTTTCATGTTGTTTCTTTTTCTTTACACTCACTAGAGCGGTGCTCCATTTGTACCTGAGCTGTAGCCGGGTGAGGTGGAGAGTTCATTCCACAGATTATGGGTGAGTGAATACTGAGATTTATTTTGTTTATCTCCATATGGTCACTTTGACCTGTGCTACCAGATTGACTATAGAGTAATCAGTGACTAATACTGTTTGGCATAACATGTAATATCACGAGAGTTTTTCCTCGTGTCTAAAGCCATCTTGTTTAACTATGTGCATTTTTTTCTTAATTGTTTGTGTATGTTTGTTGGTCCACCTGACGTTGACCATCTGGATCATTCTGTTTGGCGACCTCAGGTGATATGATTTAATCACTACAAACACTAAGCAGTAGCATTTTATTGTGAAGGTCCTGATGAAGCAGACAGGCATCGTGTGAGCCTATATACTCTGCAGAAACATGTCGACCCAGTTTACACCTAAGTAGTTATTTGTTGACACTACTTTGCACTGTTTTTTAACCTTGGGTGTGGGTAGGATCCTATTAAAAGCTTTTTTCCACTCCTACAACCCAATATTATTTCACTTATTCACATGCTACACATAGCATTTTCTGCACTGCTAATTAACTTAAAACAATTTTTTTACCCCCTGATACCAATATAGTTTACATTATTCCATCATTGCATCCTTCAAACACGATTAGGACACAATCTACCTAATCCAAAGTGGAATTTATTCCACTTCCTTCTGGCGAAGGATCCCAAATGATGTAGGGCGGTACAGGACGGGTATCTGATGGGAACATATTTTCACCATGTATACTTTGGATTCATGGACTGTATCCTAATAGCACATAGTGGTTTAGTTGGCTTTTCTCTCTGTTTCTTGACCCGTTGTTATACATTGTTTTTCACTGAGTTAGGGGATTATAACAATGCTAGGTCAGTAAATATTTCCCTCACACGCCCTCTTTAATGTATCATTGATATAAAATCACACCAAAACACTTGCTACAAGAATAGAGTGCATACTGCCTGGCCTTATACACCCAGATCAATCAGGCTTTATTCACAACAGACAAACCCATGTTAAACTGAGAAGGATAAATTACTTAGTAGAGAAAGTGCAGAAAAAGCAAATCCCAACTCTACTGGCAACCTTGGATACAGAGAAGGCGTTTGACAGAGTGGATTGAAGATTTCTTTTCCGCTTCCTAGATGAGGTTGATATAGGCTCAGCTTTAAGAACAGGAGTCTTGCAGGTTTCCAAAACCCCATATCTACCATATTATAGAACAGGAGTCTCTCCCTCTCTCGCTCTCTCCTTGCTCCTGAGGAAGGGTTGCCTCCTCTTCCCCCATTGTTCGCCCTAAGTATTAAACCATTAGCAGCCACCATTCAAGAAGGGATAACAATATCAAAGGCTTGAACTTTGGAAAGGAAAAACACAAAGTTATATTATATACAGATGATGTGCTACTAGCCCTTTCTGAACCTCAGACCTCTCCAAGCCACTTACAATATTAACTAGACCACTTTGAAGAGGTGAAGGGTTTTGGATTAATCCTACAAAAAGTGAAATCCTTCACCTGACCTCGACCCCGGCAGTGGAAGCTGAAGCCAAAAAGCATGTTTCCTTCAAATGGCCATCCAGCGACATCACTTATTTGGGTCTGATGTTCACTAAAACCATATAATGTTTATTTGGTAACAATTTCATACAAACGCGTGTGAAGATAGCAGGGACCTAGAAGTTGGGGGAACCTGGCAGTCTGATGGATGGGTCACATAAACGCTGATAAGATGAATGTACTGCCCCAGCTCCTCTCTCTTTTTCATGCTTTGCCCATTCTGATCCACACTCCTTTTTTGCATCCCTGAAAAGCATGCCTTTAAGCTATACATGGGACAAAGGGAGACCGAGGGAAGCATATAAAGTACTATACAGCCCAAAAGACAAAGGGGCATATTATCAAGCCCCAGCGATAATTATCGCTGATCGAGCGCGCTCTTAATTATCGCCGGCTATAGCTGGAATATATCGCCATGCTAGCGCTGTATTATCAACGCTTCGTGCTATGGTGATAAATATTCCAGTGATAGCGGGGTTTTCCATGGAACATCGCTGGTTTTCCAGCGATGTTCCATGGAAATTGGCGATAAGCTTGATGATAGGTCCTGTGGCCTTAGCCCCATAATCTACCTCCCATGTTAGGTATGCCTTAGTCAGGAATTTAACAGACGTTAAATTCCTGAGTTAAGGCAGAGTTAGCGCAGTTTAAATTATCGCGACACCTCGTTGGTAATATCGCGAAGCTGCCTTCGCGATATTTTCCCATGTTGTTTTCACAGCCACATCTACTTTGCATCTCATTAACGAAGCGAGGCGTGTGAAAAACGGGAGCTAAGTCAAGGAATCACGCGCTGGCGTGTCCTTGTAAATAATGCGATAAAATGATCGCCGCTTTTCGCCCTAAAACGAACGCTAAAGCAGCGATAATTTTATCGCGGCCCCTTGATAATATGCCCTAAAGTAGGCCTGACATTTCCCGACATGCACATACTATAAGGCGTGCCAGCTACAGGTGCTGGCGGAATGGCGCGCCAGTGAGTCGGAAAAGCAGTGGCTCCACAGGGACCTTATCCGTGGGCCTAGGCATGGAGATCCAAGGTGGCGCCACCTCTCAATGTCTACCTGCGCACTCTGAGGAACACGATGTAGATTGTGTGGGACGAGGCTAATAAAGAACCGACTTTTGCCCCACATCCGTCCCTACACACACCAATTCATGGGAGTGTACACTAGACAGCTGTGCTTGGGTACGTCAGTGAAGGTGGGAAAACGGTCGCTACTACGTGGCACACCCCCAAAGGGAGGGGGGACACCCCCCTCTCTGTCATACGTTTATAACTTCTTGCTTCAAAACCAATAAAAAGTATCTTGTTATAAAAAAAGGTGGATGTGAAAAATTTATTTGTACCACTTTTTACGCCTTACATTCATTGGAAACCCTTACAACGCCTCTGGCACATACAGAGGAAAGCATGACTAGAAACAAACAGGCCGAGTGGAGCACGTAACAAAACCACAGCCCATTAAAGAGGTTGAAGTGCGGCACGCAGCTCTGCACTCTGGGGTTTTGGTCAATACTGATGCTTTGTTTGCTCTTCTACGTGTCCATGGGATGTGGGTTGAATAAATTTTCTTAGAACCAGCTCAGTGAACAAACAGAAAACAGCACGCATACTCAGTCAATTTACATTAGTCTGTAAACCCTTCACAAGCCATTGATTGGAGCTTTCACGTCGTCATTATCTTGTTGTCACATGTACCGGCCTGTAGTGCCTTCAGGAATTTTCATTGATCTCGATTTTGCATGTCGATAAAAAGAAGGAGGGGGGATTTTACACTGGAATGTTCTTTATTATTTTTTTAGAGTTTTTTAAATATAGCGCGAACTCGACCCGAAGGTATCAGAGCGCTTTACATGAGCACCAGTGACGTTAAAGATGGACACCTACCAAACCTCTCTTCAGTGAACTCTTTGCTTTGAGTATGGGACCGCATTTGTAACCTACCATGACACCTTTGTTCCACAATTCATTTGATGTTTTTTCTATTCCTGCCTATAGTATTTCATGGAAAAACTCAGCATTTTAGATGAGACAAAATGGGACGTAATGCCATTATAATTGACTATACTTTAAAAATCTTTGTCTGTAGTGCCACCTGTTGACATAACATAAAAAACTGGGCAGCTGCAAATGTATTGTGTGCCAAGCAAGACACGACGAGAATGAACACCGTTATGGCATCTCTGCGTGTCTTAATATGCGCATTCTCAAGACACAGGCCAAGCCCTTAGCAAAGAGAACAGAATAATATATATATAAAAATAATAAAGCAAAGGGCGTCCCTGCAGTGAAGTGAAATCTTTTCTGTGTGGATAACAATATTGTGCTTGTGCAGGTAGAAGCAATTGGGAGAAGTGGGCGAGCCACCGTCCCAGGCTGAAAGTTATGATGGGTGGAAGAAAAATGTGAATGGCAGTTGAAACGGCCAATGGATGAAGAATGCTGACTGAAATCCCCTCTTCACATAAGAGACTGGTTTAACTTTACTAACCACAACAACCGCACCCCTCATAAGTACTACTCTACAAGCAAACCCCTTCAACAAACTCAGAATGACAAACAATTCAAAAATTACCTAACTATATCTATACCAACAAGGTTCTTCTTCACTATAATGACCAGTAGCAATGCATCAGGATTGAGTTGCATACCTAATTCCTTAGCTGTTTCCACCCCAGAATATTATACACAGGGCCACCTGGTTGCACACCCTTTCTTAAACTGCATAACCATAAATATTATGCCCTAAGCGTGTATTGGTGTAGAACTAAAATAAAAATATAACAAGGACTTGTTACATCTGTGCCAAGAGTCACCTCAGGACCATACTGAAGGTTTCATGCATTCAAAAAGACAAAAAAGTGATCCTCGAACTATTGACCTGTGTATTCCTGGAGCATCATAATCAGGGCCTGATTACGAGTTTGGCGATACTGGAGCGGGACGCCACACCAGCGCCCCACTCCAAGACCGCCAAACTCAGACTCAGAATACAAATAATCTCGTGGTCTGGCGGGCGGTCCTTTGGCGCTCCCACAGCAGTGCCTATTAAAAAGGCACCACAATGGGAACGCCCAAGCCTGTTCCTTCACGGCATGAACTATAAAGTCCAAGGCGTGAAGGAAAGGGGTGACTGCACACAGGGGGGCACAACACGTGCCCCATTGCAGGCACCCCTTGGCCTTAAGGCGACAGGGGGCCCTGTAAGGCCCCCTGTGTTTCCTCACCGCCAGCAGTTTCAAGGTGTGAGAAAGGCCATAAGACTGCTGGTGGTGAGGAAACTCGTAATATGCTTGGCCCTGCCACAGCGGCACCACCAAGCATATTGTGGCCTCAAGACCGCCGCACCAAAGCCAGGGATCGCGGTCGTTGCAGCGGTCCCATGGAGGTCCAACCACCCTTCTTGCAATACGGCGGTCATACAACTGGTGCCGTGGTCCCTGACTGCCACTGCACCCCACCGCGAGTTTGCCGGTCCTATGGACTGCCAAACTCGTAATAAGGCCCTCAGTAAACTGAGTGCTTTGCCCGCCCATACCACTCTGACGTTTCCGCGCTTGTGCTCACAGGACACTCTCCTGGAGTGTCAGGCATAAAAGATGGGGGAAGAGTACAGGAATACAACATGGAGTGAAGAATGTCATTCTTGGGCATTTTCTTTCATCCCCAAAAAACGACTTGCTACTAATTTTGTCCCACATTTTTGCTTTCAGCAGCTTGAGCTTCTGGATTTCTTCATCTGATCTGATGTCAGGACGAATTTGGCACCCTGATGATTTCTTTGATTTACATCTTCAATCAAATTCCAAGAGACAAAAAGGATGTGTTTCCCCTTTTATAGGGTTTTTTTTCCTCACTGGGAGCATCTTAAGGAAACACTTGAAACCTGTCACGTATACTATTCTGTGCAGAGTGGTGCCATGGTTACAGAGAGCAGTTACCCTTTCCTCGGGTAGTCAAGCAGAGGTCTCAACAAACCTTTTCAGCATTCAGTGCTTGAGAACACTGCTTTACTGAACAAATATTATCCCACTTCCACTGCCTGTTGTAACTGATTGATGGCCAGTCCGGATTCGGACATCATGAAACAAAGGGAGTCATTCCTTTGTCTGGTGTGTGCGCTGACTGTTATCCAGAAGGGGCAAATGTGCAGGCCTGATGTTAGCCAAGACCTTTTGTTTGTATAAAAAACATAACAATACATGTCTACACATACTTACATAGGCTAACTTTCAGTTATCTCTCTACATCCATTTATTTGTTGTAGTGTTATTCTCATATTTCCACTCACCACTGTATACAGCATGGGGAAATGGGGCACTACCCTTCAGCAGTTGACCCCAATCTCTATGACTGACGCCATTTTGTTTGTTTGTGCACAATGTGCATTGAACCTTAAAAAATAGGTCCCAGGACTGGGGAGCCAACATCTTCATTTTGTATTTTGTTTTTGAGTCTGTGCTCATCATACACTACTATCGAGACATCACTGACACTTGTACCATGCAGGCACTGCAAGGTGTGCTCAACTTTGAATGGGCTTTAAGACCATTCAAAGATGGACGCCCGTGAGTGGGCATAGTGTTTGTCTTTGAAAGATGGTATGTTGTCGGAGCCCACTTATATGGTCTTTACTGGGGGTATCCTCAAGCTCTTAGACACACTAGACCTACCTTTGAGAGAGTGCACACCAACATTTCCATGATGGCAGACTTAGGCAGATGTCACTCTGGCTTAGGACCCTCCACCATGCTGTGGTGGAGTTACTCCAGGACCTTGGTGTATCCAATGGCAGAGCAGTAGGAGTTTTCACCACTTCCATGGCCTTAACCCTTCCATGCTTCCATTGGCCAATGGCCATAGCGAGCACTACCTCCGTAGTGCTGCGCACGTCCGTTGGCCGACGCGGCCCGCCCACGCATTAAAACCGCTGCGGAATTCGCGCCACGGTTAAGCGGTTAATAAGGGAACAATAAATAGGTTGATGGATACTTTGTTTCTGTCGTCATTGAACCAGGCTGCTGGTCTGGTACTTGGATCCAGTGAAGGGAGGGTGAAGTCCGAAAATGAAACTTTCGCTTCCCTAGCACTCAACACTAATGCATTCAATATTTTAAATAATTGCCTAGTGGACCTTTATTAACACAATTGTCAAAGCATTTATTTTGCATTTAAACATTATTAGCATAGAACTTTAAAAGAGAGTGGCAAACATTGCAACATTTCTAAAACGAATCCTATACTTCAGTCCACAAAAAACAATGCACATCAACAAAGTATTACCCTGAACTCACAGACAGTTTGTGGTAAACATGTTATAATTGACACCAAGGCATTCTGTAAATTATCAAGAGTGTTAAAACCATAAACCAGGGATATCACAGATTAACCACATGAACGAAGCTGAGGCAAATCACTTTCACTCTAGATGCAGTAAGCAGATAGGTCATAGTCTATAGGTCATATGCAGTTTGACAATTTTTATGTATGATGTGGTGGCGACTGACTGTGGTGTTCTGCACTCATTGTTTCTTCTCCTTTTTTATTGACCTATTTTTTCAACAATTTTTTATTAGAAGTGAGAAAAGGCATGTGGCCATGACTTTTCATACATATGCATCAAGTTCACAGAAACATCCCAAGGGTCAAGCAAATAATGAGTAAGAAGAATAAGTGCCTTCAGCCACTGAGAGGAAGGGAAAGGTTGGGTAATCCAAGCGGTTGGGTTTTTTGATTTGAGGAGGTGTTTTGGGGTGTCTTGGGAGTTTCAATTGAGTTCACTGTCAGGTCTCATGTATTGCCAGTCGATCGGGGTGGTGTGGGGAAGGAGATGACATTGTCTTATCTTTGATTGTTGAGGTTGGTGAGATGGTTCAAAATGGAGTGGAACAGGGTTTGCAGTGGGTTGTACAGCAGTTTAGATTTGTCTGACTGTAGAATGATGTTCTGAAATATGACACTAACTGCAGAAGGGTGTTGCCAATATCAGTAATAAGGGGAGTATAGTTTCTAAAAGTATTCTCCTGCACCACACACCCCTTCCTGGCCGGATTTTGGAGGGTCAGCATAGAGATGATGCGGGGGTGTTTGCTACTGTGTGAGGTCAAGGAAGCTGGTCGTGAGTCAAATGTATCTAATGAGGCCCCATTTTTGGGGGGAGAGGTTCCCAAATCTGGCAATTAAAATGAGGTTATGTAGCTTGGTGGTATACTGAGTGTATACAGACGCAGGTACCTTTACAATTAGCATGGCGTTCTTCTATCCTGCAATGCCTAGGAGATGTCCCCATCTTTAGTCAAAGGTCAACATTTTGTCATTAACTTTCTATTCGCCATATCCCCATCCGATCACGTTCCATTAGGCGTTCATCTGCAGTAGGAACCATTGGCTGTCTCCAGTGATAGAGAATACATAATATCATCCCCATCAGTGACATTGTCAGCCATCCACGTGTGAGAACTTGGCCTGGCATATGCTGTCCACTATTCTAGTGGGCACCTTGCACCAGTCCAAATGTCCCTTATTGATGGTAGGTTAAAGACAACCTTTATTGAAAGCAATCCTAATGGTAGCTATGGAGCGCAGCCTTCAGGCTAAGTCTTGAAGGAATGTAAAGCAGCTTGTTTTACCAGTCTATAATCTCGTGAATGACAAAATGAAAGGAGAACCATAAAAATATATGTATTTATTCTAAACACATCCCTCTAGTCCCTTTATGAGGCTAGAGGCAAAAATACATACGATAAACTTGATAGCAAACAGTAAATTAGCACAATATACGTTGAACCCTAGGGGCATACCTAACCATATACTAAGAAAGTGGTATAAGAACCACGACTTGACTAGATACAAGGCCTTGATCCTGTAGAATTGCTGGGGCCACAAGGAACCACCCAAGGTAGTGACACAGGGGACCCACGGGGGACGTGTGCAGTGTGAGAACTCAGCCGCAAGACGCTGTCAGCTTCTATGGGGAAAGTCGCGGTTGGACATTTAAAGATAAAGGACACTTAGGAGATGACTTTGAGCAAACCCCTTTAGACTTAAGGGGTTCTAGGGCCAACACCCACTGGAGCATCAAAGTACTCGAGTTACCTCACGCAGGGAAGCCGGGTGCATAGGTGTATTTTGGTTTCGGGAATCGTCAACGTTTCCAATGGCGATCTGCTTCAAAGTGCTGCTGCTGTGGAAATGGAAAGTGTCCGGTGTGATCCAAGCCTGGATCAAACATGAGAAGAGCCTGAAAGCAGAGGGGACAGAGTCTGGGTCACTTGCCAGTGACCAGGGGCAAGATAGTTGAATGCCCACCGATGGGTGATTTCAGGTGAAAGAGGTGAAGCTTGACTCTTCAGCCACGAGGACCAGGAGGTGTCAAGGAAAACTGGGATCTGGAATCGAGCTGTCCCACAAAGGATGTCGAGTGCTGCGGTGTCGGTGCCTAGATTGGACCCAACAAGCCTTGGCAACAGCAACCCACGCAGGAATCAAAGAAATGCTTTGGTGCAGACCAGCAAGGTCTGAGGGACTCACCACGTGGTGGGGAGTCAGGGCACATTTGAAGCAACCAGGAAAGCCCAAGGAAAATCAGAGTTGCCTTCACAGGGACCCACCAGTTGAAGGACCAGGGACCGTGAAGGAGCCTCAAGTGGAAATGCAAGAAGCAAGCTCACGAACACTCATGGAGTGTAGGGTCACAATGTTTAGTGCAGATGATGCTCGGGGCTTGGGCTACAAGTAACCCAAAGCACAACTTCAAGAACTATTGAGAAGTCAATGAACTAGCAAATGTGCACAGTGTCCAGGTGTCATGTCACTGGTGAGGGCTGTGGTTCTCAACTTTGCTGGGGACTTGGGTCAGCCTCTGAAAAGTCTGGAAATCCTCTTCTTGGGCTGCAGGTACTTCAGAGTCCGTCGGGAGCTTCGGAGATGCAGACCGGCAAATGCTTTGTTGGTGCCTGCCAAGCAGGGGAGTCTCTCCTTGACCCCAAGGGAGATTTCTTCAGTCCTCTAGTCTTTAGTAGAGTGTTGAAGTTCCAGGATTCAGTTGCAGAGTTTCTCCTAGGGATATCTAAAGTCCTGTTGCCAGGGGTTCCTTACTTATACACTCTGGGGACCCACCTATGGGAGGGTCTGGAAAGAGGGATGGCTACACCCATTTCCTTTGTCCAGTTTTGCGCCAGAGCAGGGGCTGGTACCCCCTGCAACTGGTTTGAACTGGGCTATGCACAGGGACACCCAATGTGCCCCTAGTGCAGACTTCAAAGCACTCTCAGAGTGCACCCTCCCAGCCCCAATACACTAGAGCCTGTCTGGGAGGTGGTTACACCTCCCTCTGACAGGAAACCTATTGTCCAGGCCTCCCCTGCCAGAGTTTCGGTCAGTAGCAGGAGGCTCGTGTCTGTGGCTGCAGCATCCATTTTGTGATGCCAAGGCTCTTTAAACTTGTTACTGGGTAGACCAGTGTGTACTTGTCTCATCCTCTAGAAGGGTGGAATTCTTTCCCCGCCGCCAGGACTGGCGGGAGGTAGGATTCCAAAGTGTTTGACACCAAACACAACATGTTTCCATGCAGCCATTCCAAAGTTAGCATTTACCGCTAGGTTATAATGCACTTAAGAGTATATGGTCTGGCTGCATCACAGAACGGCCCCAGAGAATAGATTCTGAAGGCTGCAGAGGGGTCCTTCTCATGCATGGGCACCCTCTCACACGAAACCAAGCACCCTGCCTTCAGGATTGATAAGGCCTGCCATGGGGTGACTGATAGATTTCTATGTGCAGTGATTTAAGGTAGATATAGGTAACCTATATCTTAGTAAGGGGTGCATGCACCACTTTAACCAGGCTGCAGTAGCAGTCCTGTGGTGTCATTTTGGAAGGCTTACCAGGGGTGGCATAATACATGCTGCAGCCCCTGGTAGGTCTGTGGGGTACCTATGCCCTTAGTACCTGGTGTACCATATACTAGGGACTCACAAGGGTACCCCAGTAACCAAACTGGAGTGTACCTAAAGTACATGCAATCAATTTAGAGAGGAAGCAGCTAGTCTGGGGTCCTGGATAGCAGGGCCCCAGCCAGACTAAAGTAAAAAAAACAGGGAAACATCAGCAAAAAGTGGGGGTAACCATAGTAAGCAGATCCTACTCTCCTACACCATGTATGTGTGGTGTCAGATTTATCAAGTCTTTCATATCATGCAGAATAGCTAAGTGTGCCAATGGGTCAGGGTGTGGAAAAGATAACCCCATTCCACAGCCAAATGCTTTCTCTACATCCAACAGCAGGGCCAGGACTTCGAATTTGATATCTTTTGAATTTCTATTAAAGTGCAACGTGCTTCTTTTGTGGTTCCAGGTTCAAAACATACCTGAGTGTGATGTAGAAGAGAGGGAATGACTTTGCATAGTTTTTTTGCCAGAATTTTGGCAAGCGTCTGTCCATCCATGTTTAACAGTGGAAAGAGATAATAACTCAAACAAGCATTCCCGAGATGAGCCGTCCATCCGGGAGACTCCCGAAGACCATCCTAACCTGGGACCATGGCCGCTGACATGGGTCCTCCGTGATAACTGGTGCTGGGGTGGGATCCCCGCTTGTGATTGCACATGATCGGCAACCCACACCTTCTTGTCCCCCAAGGTGTCCATGCCAGGGAACCACACCTTACCTCCCAACCATGCTTTAGTCTTTACCCCTCCTTTGTGGCCCTGATGAGACAACTCAACAACTCTGGCTTGGAGGCTTTGTGGTATTAAGATTTGCCTTCTCCTGAGTAGCAGGCCTTCTCTGCTGTTGCTCAGTTAATCTCTTACACGACAGAACTGACCCATCTTTCTTTATACAGTCTCTTCCGGTGATTTGGACACATCAAGGAAGTTTTGCCACTGCTTTCTCAGGAGTAAATCGTTTGCCTTTGCAAGGCTTGTATCAGCATGGGTTGCTCCCGCGATCTCTACAATGGGCAGCACTCTTGGACACGTGTTGTGCACTACCATCCTCACAAATTCTTCCACCCCTTCATCCTCCTCAGCCACCTCCTGTCCAGGCTCTCCTTGCAGATGTCGCAACAAATAGTCAGCAGGATTGTTGATCCTGGGCAGTACAGTACATCAAATTGGTAAGGCCGCAGCTGCACTGTCCTACGCTCGATGCGAGGGCTGGAGTGCCAGGATGTCCCTGCAAACAGAGTGACCCGAGGCTTATGGTCAGTGATGGCCCAGAACCTTTGCCCATAGAAGTATAAGTGGCGGCAGGCCCACCTGATGGCCAGTGCCTCACAATCGATTTGAGCATACCGGGTCTCCGTGTCCGAGAGTGCTCTACTGGCATATGCAATAGTGACCCAGGACCTATTGCTCTTGTCCTGTAGCAGCATGCCTTCTGGCCCCACCAGGCTTGCTTCAACCACCATCTCTGTCCTGCACTTTGGGTAAAAATAGGACATAGTGGTGTCCCCCAACAGTGCCCCTTTTACTTGGTGGAAGGCTGCGTCAGCTTGTTGGTCCCACTCCCACTCCCACTCCCACTCCCACTATGCGTTGGATCTTGTCAATGTCCTCAGCGGCTTGGACAGAGTTGACAAGCTTGGAACAATAAGTGGCAATGCCCAAGAAACCCTGTACTTCAGTGACTTTGCAAGGGACGGATCTGATTTGATTGCCTTCAGCTTTCTTTGGGTCGGTGCGTAACCCTTCTCTTGAGAAGATGAACATGAAGAATTCTATCTAATTTTCATAGAACAAACACTTTTGGCTATGGAGTGTCCTCGAGGGTCATCGCTAATGTTGAGGACACCTACCAGGTCAGAGAGAGTTTAACGGATGGTGTTCTGAAACACCTCTGCTGCTAAGGCTATTCGATAGTTCCATCTCGATACCATCAGAGACCTATATGTTTGGAAAATGTTGTGATGTACCGACTGGCTGGTTCGATTTCTAGCTAAGAGTAGCCAGTATTTAAGTCTAGTTTGGAGAACCATTGGGCTCTGTTCCAATCCACCAAGAAGTCGCCCAGTATGGGGAGTATGGGTTGCTCCCTCTGGATGGCTTTATTAGGGAGCCGCACGTCCACGTACAGTCAGATTACTCCTGGCTAGTTGAGTTTTGGTGCAATCAGAAGGGGTGAAATGCACACGGTTGGGCCGGTGACCTTTTCAATCACTCCATATTTTTCCAGGTTCCACAGTTTCTTTTCCACGAGTGGTGGCAGGTGAAAGAGACCCTCCAGTGTTGAAGTGTTGTTGGTCTCAGAGTCTCATCCATGTGTAGTCAGACCTTAGTGCCCTTAAGTCTTCCCAGCCCTTTGAACAGCTGAGGGAACTCCAGCATGGTGTTGGCATTGGGTGACTCATGAACCTGTTGGGCAAAGAAAACGAGCAAATACAAGGAGATGATGGACGGAGCGCTGAAACTTTTCAGACACTCCCCCTCAGTCACAGATCTGGGTTGAATCCATCATCATTCTTTAACTCACTTCGCCACCCCAGTTCTGACCTAGTTATATGCAAATCAGTCTTGACCCTGTGCCTCATGGGAAAAGTCGAGCAAGAACTGCAAAGCCAGGTCTTCCCTTGACTAAAACAAGCATCATGGGACTAGTCTCAGGGTAGCACCCCTCATGAGCCAGGCTAGCTTGAATACAGTGGCAAAGTGAGCAAGGGACCCACGTCTGGGCATTCCCTGCAACTTAGGGCAAACAAAGCACATACAAGATGATGGACAGAGCACAGGAACTTTTCAGACACTCACCCCCAGTCACTTATCTCGGTTGAATCCATCATCGTTCTTTAGTTCACTTCTACACCCAAGTTCAGACATAGCTATATGCAAATTCGTTTTGACCCTGTGCCTCATGGAAACAGTCCAGCCTGAACTGCCAAGCCAGGGCTTCCCTTCAAGGGCAGTGGGTTTGTGCCATCACTTGTGTAAATCCTCGCTGTAGTTGGCGCTAGCATGGGGCGTGGTACCAGACTGTTGAATTGTGTCGAGTCCATTACTATAACAGAGGCTCCACTGTCAATCAGCACCCTCACAAACATGCAGCCAATCTCCACCGTGCACATCCATGGGGACCTCTCCCGGTTACCCTCGCTTCCGGCCAATGATATGGTGAATACCTCACTGTCGTCTTCATCAATATCCACTTATGGTCTCTGGTTGCCACCCATCAGTGGGCCCTCATTCTCGTCCTCCTTGATTGACAGCTGCTGTAGGAGGACCTCACCATGCCTTTGTTTCCTGACCGAGGCCCTTGTCCCTCGCTTCATCATACTTTTGTGAAATGGTTCATGCATTAACATCTGGAGCAGGACCGGCCTTGGCAAGGACAGGTGTTCGGTACCCGATGCTCTAGTCTGCAATTGCCACACTGTTTCTCCAGCAGGTTTGCCCAACTGGGTGTTCAGGATCAGGCAGGGCTTCTTTGTATGGTGTCTACTTGCTCCTCTTTTACCTTGACGGTAGGGGTTGTGCCTGTTTGGGCTGTCCCTCTCGCCTGGTCTACCTCCATCTCAGCCTGGCTGCCTGTCAGTTCGTTCGAGCTCACCATACCAGTATGGTATCCAAGCTGGTCCCAGGTTGGCACAGTATTAGCCCCAGAGGGCTGCTGAATGGCAGCCTTGTATCAGTTGAGCCCTGATTTTATCCGGCAGGTTAATGTCAATGTACGTGCTCTCTAGCTTCGAGAGCTGTGCATAAAATACATCGATTGACTCATCTTCTTGCTGCCTAGTGAGGTGCAATTTGAATCTCTTGTAGTCAGGGTTGAATTGCGGGGCAAAGTGTCTACTCCGAGCAGCCAGCGCAGCGTCAAAGTCTGCATCATTTCCTGTGCTGGGCAGTGTCTCAAACAGGTCATATAGTTCTGCCCCACCAAAGTGAAGCAACAGAGACCTCCTAACCGCGCTATTTCTTTTTAATTCTAATAAATAGTTTTATTGCTTTTTCAAAAAATTAAAAAGAAACATAAACAAACATTACAAGCATCGGGTTTCACAACATCATACAGGGGTTACTAGAGGCGAAATGCAACCAAGACAATCAGACGAAGACATCTGGCAATGAACATCGTCTACTGCCCTTTTATGCTTTTTATCCCAATAGTGGGGTCTCGGTTCAGGGACCCTTCACATTGGCCCTCTAAACTCTTGCCATGGGGACCAAATGATTTCCCATTTTTTGGGGCATCCTCTGCCATCTGTTTCCCTTGTGGTATGGAAGTAGTGCTGTAGGCACCTAACCCACGGTCGCCAGTGTTGCGCAGCCATCACGGGTCCGCCAACTTGCTGAATGGTGGCAGTGCTGTGACTGAGGCCTGGGTCACTGGCGGGGGTGGTACTTGCTGTTGCTGTTACACAGATATGGGGTGGATGTGCAAGTGCCCGAGCCACTGAGGACATTGACTAGAGCCGATGCACAGTGGAAGTGGACCCCGCAAGCTGACGCAGGCTTTCACCAAGTACAAGGGGCACCGCTGGCAGACAACACTATGGCCTATTTCAATCCAATGCGCCGGACGAGTTGGTGGTTGATGCGGGAAACACCCTTTACCACGCATCGATCACAATGCGGTATGTTACATCGCAGTTTTGACTACGCAAGTCGTTATATCGACTTGCACTGGAGGGGGCTCTAGACTAAGGAATAGTGCAAATTACTATTCCAACACCAACACCTTCCCTACTGTACATAGAGTGGAGTTGGAATAGTAATTCACACTGTCCCTAAGTCCAGCACCCTCCGCGCAGGTCGATGTAACGACTTGCGCTGTCAGGACTGCGTTGTAATAGAATGCGTTGTATCATCATACATCCGGTTGATGCAAGCCTACTGAGGTCAGGAGTTGTGCTGCTACAAGACAAGAGCAAAGAGTCCTTGGTCCTCAATGCATACGCCAGTAGAGCACTGTCCTATTTTAACAGTCTTTATATGGCCCTTATGCTGAACGTTTAGTATATGATGACACATTGCTTGACATCATGCAAGCTTGATTTAGCAGAAAACAGGTATCAATATTCAAAGTTGTTCCAGACAGGGGATCCCAAAATATGCATTGTCCAGGGCCCCAAAAATCCTTAAAATATCACTGGATCTACTCAGCATTCAGGTCTATGTATTCTCAGATATGGAATCTGTGTTTGGGTTTTTTCCGGTATACTGTATTTTGCTGCTCTCCTTCACTATTTGTTAATGGGAAAATACAAAAATAAAGAAATGGTAGACAGACAGAATGAAATAAACAAATTGAATAAACTATTCTGAATACCGGGAAATTAATTATGGTACACTCTGAAATGAGAGTGATAACGCTGATGTTCCAAATTGAAAATCCCCAAATGTCATCATATAAATATTACCGACGATTTCGGGGAAATAGAGCATATTTCGACCTGCTGATCTTTACCAAGTAAAAAATACTTTATTTGATTTGGTTTAAATCATACAAAGAGTGGATTAACCACTAAAAACACGTAAACACTTATGACTTAAAATTCACGTATAAACACTGGTTAGTTAGTAAACTTTCCGTTTGAAACATTTTGATAAAAAGACAAAGGAAAGCGAAGAAAAATAGTACTGTTAGTGCCTTTTAGTCTTATGGAGTTGTTGTGGCTTAGGGAATCTGATTCTTTACTTATATTGTTTTAAAGTAAATGACTAAGCATTTTCGGAATCAAGTTCCGTGTCTTTCTTTTCTAGCGCTTTTGCAGCTAGAATTAAAAGTTTTAATGATTTACCTGCCAATTGCACTGTTGACCCTCCTAAACATTTTATTACTGCGGATCTGCATGTCCTTATTTGCTCTTTTTTCAGCAACGGCCGCAGCAGTTTTTGCCGTTTGGATAATAGTGCCGGACAAATACAAAGTAGGTGGAGCACTGATTCATCACCTTGTCCGCAAAGGCGACAGTCCGTTGAAAGCCACGTGCGTTTCCATTTGGGAGGTAAATCTTTTGTTGGGTACACTCCCAGTCTCAATAGAATTAATTGCTGTTTCATTCGGTTTGCAAAGTGTTCCAAAAGGTATGGTTGGGGCTTTAGCTTTTTATATGTCGGGAGCACCGTCCATGCGTTTGTTTTCTTGGACAATGTGGCTTTAATCTGGTCTTGGGACATTTGGTTAACTGTTTTGTTGACCAATTGTTTAAACTCCGAGTAGGACGGTGTAGTATGCCATGCTTCCTCTAACTATAGAGCCTCAATTGATTTTTTTTAAGAACAATTGAACCGAATTAGTCAATTTTGATTGCTTTTCAACCTCCAGCCAGCAGTAATGTACCAGTGAGTCGTCCTCTGCTGCTCGCATTCTCCAATAATATTTGACCAGTGCTCCCTGTCTTACCATGATCTGATTCTTTAGCCCAAATTCAAGTCTTAGCCGGTCTTGTGAGATGTGGCGCGGGATGTTAAACAGTTTTTTGAAGAGGCTGGTTTGGGCGATATTCAAGGATGTTGCATCCTTTGCATTTAATAGTTCGGACCCGTATGTAATTGCGGGTAAAAATTTTGATGCCACGACCTTTAATAAGTGGGTGGTGGAGCTGTCACTAAGTTCTTTTTGCAAGGTTTTAAATGCAAACAGTAGTTGTTTGGCTTTTGCTTTCCGATGTTCAAGGTGTTGCTTGTAATTAAGATGGCTATCCAGAGTTAATCCCAAATACTTGTATGTCTCCTCGCTGTCCAGTCTGTTGCTATTAATCGTCCAAATGAATTTTGGCATTTTTTCTGTGGACTGGAAAAACACATGACCTTTGTTTTTTTTAAGTTTATCTGTAGTTGGTTTAGGTCTGTGTATTCTGCCAATTTGTTTATTAGTCGTTGTAGGCCGCGGGGCGTTTGGGAGAGCAGCACAATGTCATCTGCGTATTGCAAACTTGCTATTCTCATGTTCCCCAGTTTTGGAGGATCGCCTAATATTGAACATAGGTGGTTGTCTAGGTCAGCTGTATATATATTAAATAAACAGAGTGCCAAGACGCATCCCTGTTTTAGGCCATTGATGGTAGTGATTTTGTTTGTTAGGCTTCGACCATCTCCCATTTTTATTTGAACCCATGTTTTCAAATAAAGGTCTATAATTGCATTCAAAAAATTTATAGGTGTGCCCCAAGATTCCATTTTTGCCCACAAGGCTTGTCTAGGGACCTTATCAAAGGCCGCCTTGAGGTCCACGAAACACGCATACAATACTTTGGAATTTGTGATGGATTGATTAGCCAAGAGTGTAACGGCGGAAATGTTTGCTAAAGTGCCCATTCCGGCTCAAAAGCCTGTCTGTGTGTTGGGGATCAGTTTGATGTTATCTACCCTAGATCCTTAAGCAGGTTTGCAGCGTAGATTTTTGCCTCGACATCTATGAGGGCTATCAACCTGTAATTTAAGGGATTTGCACGAGCCCCTGATTTAAATATTGGGTGCAATATGCTTCCTCGCCAGGAGTCGGGAATAGTGTGGGATTCCAAAATGTTGTCAAACAGTATGGCTAGATGTTTGGACCAAAATTGTAAGTCTTTTTTAAATAGGGTGTTCGGCAGACCATTAGGTCCCGGCGCCCCGTCTGATCTCTGCTTTTTTATGATATTCATTACTTGTTTTTGTGAGATCTGGCTGTCGACAACTGATAGCCTTGACCCTGATGTTTCCGGATTATTTTGCTGCAATTTTCCTTCCTTTTGTTTTTCTTGTGAGTTACTATGATGCTTCAGGTACGGGTTGCTGGTCGTATAGTTTGGGGCCTGCGAGGTTTGTTGCAGTGTCTCTACCTTCCTCTGCTCTCTTGTTGGAGTCTCACTGATGGTGCTATGGTGTGTTTGTATCGCCTTCCCTTTTTCGTTTTCGGTAGTAACTCTGGGGGCTGTCTGTGAATTATATGTAGCTACTATGTGGTCTCGCCATGCATGCTCGGTTATATCAGAATTGAAATGCCGATTTTTTCCATTAGATAAAACATTAATCTGGGACCACAACTGCTTAGAATTTTGTTGTCGACTTCCATAGAGCATTTTTGTCCAGAGCTGCTCGTTGTATTTACGTTTAGCGTCCCAAATCTCTTTTTTTAGGTCACTTTTCATTTGTTTAATTGTTGTCAGGGCCTCCCGGGAAGGTTGTTGACCATGAGTTAGCAGTTGTCTCAATGCTTTGTTTAATTTTTGTTTTTTTTTCCTTAACGCTTTTGTGTACCATTTTGACACGTTGATCCGAGCCGCTTTTTAGTTATTGGAGCTGTGTATAAACATTCTGTGCAAGCGGTTAACTAAGGACTCCCAAGTCTCTATCCCCAATGGTTTTGCGCCAGTTGTGGTCAGGAAAGTTGTGCAAGACTCCATGATTTTATCTACACTGTTTTCATTCCATGTTAACCGTTTTAAGTTGTATAGGTGAGTGAAATGTGTCTGCGCATTTGATTGCAAAGATTTTTCCTGAAGTCAATTAATGTGAATGATTGGGGGTAGTGATCACTATCTACTCTTTCTGTTATATGAAAGTTTGTAATACTGGGGAATAAATCTGGGTCAACTAAGGTGAAGTCAATGGATGCTCATGATTTTGCCGTCACTTCTGTCTTGCGGGCCTCGACCGTTTAAAGTGTATAGTGCTTGTTTGTCTAACAGTGCGGTGCATTTCTTGCCCAATGTGTCACGTCTTGTTGTATTATTACTCCTGACTGTTATTCCATTTGGTAGGTTTTTCTCTTGCATCAAGTTCATGTTAAAGTCATCGGACAATATTATGTTGGCGTATGGGTGTATTGCCTTTAGAGTTTTGATGGTGGCGGCCAGTTGTTGAATGTGTCTCCCCTTATGCTTGTGGGCTGGGTGGGTGTGGATGTAGATGTTCATTATTATCAATGTGCAAGTGATGTTAACTTCGAAGTTAATGCATTGCATCCAGCTCGAGTCTAAGTCAATGTTTTCCTCTTCCCATCAGATTTCTGTGGCAATATATATTGATAAACCACCCTTGGCTCTTCCGTGTGCTGACTCCTTTTTAGCTGGGTTTGGATGTTCTTTATAGCCTATGATCGGAGTGTGTGTTGTCTGCCAGGTTTCTTGCAGTAGCAGTATATCGTACTGTAGAATAAAGTCAGCAAAGTCTGTTTCCCCTATTTTAGATGCTAGGCCGTTCACGTTCCAGGAACAGATATTAATGTCCTGCGCTGTGATTGATTTTGTTTGGGATTTTGTTCATGCGGCTCCTTGTTGTGTAGTTGGTGATCTCCAGTATTGGTTTACCTCTTGTTGAATTTTGTCTGGGTGTGAGATTGTAATTGTGATTTGTCTTGTGAATTCAACTTCATCCTTTATTTGATCGTGAGTCTCTGGACCTTTTGCTCCTTTTAGGATGCCCTCTGTGCGGTGGTGGGGTTGTAGGGGACTTGGGTAACGGGGAGGTTCCACCTCCTTTAGTTCTATACCCCATTCCACGAATGCCTCCTTGTGCCTCAAAATCTGTTCAGCGACTGAGTAGTTTATCCAGGTAGCTATTGTTTTTTCGGCTCCTATTTGACTACTGGTAGATTTGAATTCAATTCTTTCCAGGTCACTGGATGTTATATGGCTTAGGGCTGGTACGGATTTGAGTAGCTTCATTATTGTACTTCGATTTAGTATGTCAGGGGTTCCTCTCGATTTATGGTGTGGAATCAATTCTATCTGACGTTGAGCCGTGGATGATTATTTTTTATTATAATCGATCAGAATCCCTAATAATAGTTCTGTTGGGTCTTGTCGATGTATTTTGCCGAGCTGGACTGATTTGACTTGGTCTTGTTGTATCTTTTCAGTGTGCTCTATTGTACTTTGGAACTTTGGGTTGTTTTGCATTTCGTTATTGTGATTTCTTGTCAGCATTTCACCTTTCCCACTGGTTACTATATCCTGTGCCTTGGTTTCTTTTTGGTTCTTTGAGGTTTCCGTTGTGTCTAATTTTACGGATTCTTTGTTTTTTTCTTTGTCCATTTCCTTCTCAGCCGATGACTTAAATATGTCATAAATGTTGTTAGTTGACAAATTTCCATTTTTTGTTTTGTTTTTGCCGTCATGATTTCTTGTGGCTGCGGGTTCTTTTAATGACGAGTTTTTATGACTCGTCGCGCTGGATGGCTCGCTGCCACTTTCGTTGTTTTCATCCGGTCTTTTCTTAGTTGGTGTCGGCGAAGCTTGTGAGGTGACTTTATTTATATTTCTTTTCCTTGCTTTCCTCATGCGTTTACGTTCCCGGTTTGAAGGGGGTTTTGCAAAGCTTTCTTGTTCCTTGCTTTGTGCCGGTTCCTTCAATGGAATGCTTTGATTTGGGAAAGGTATTGAGCTTTCTAATAGCAGATGTTCCTCTGTTCGTTCCCAGTCTTTCTCTATGACTGACGGGTTATTTCCATCTTTTAATGGTTTTATATTAAAGATAAGAGTATCCTTTTTAATTCCGTGTACCTCCTGAAGCTCTCCTTCCGTTGAAGTTGTGGAATTTAATTGTGTGTCCCTTACTACCCCCAGCAGCTCTGACATTATAGTCGGGACGGTTGCAAGCTTGTCTATTATATGGTGGCAATGGCACGTGTGATAAGTGAAATCCCGTGCTTGTTGTACCTTTGTTATCATGGCGTTTAGATCGTATAGTTTTTGATCTATTCCCTGCACATATAAAGCTAGTGCATTTAGTAGCTCAACTTGAGTGTCCAGCTTGTCAGCGTGATAGGTTGATGCTGATCCTATCGTCTTCATGGTGCCATGTAACTGGTCCCAAAAGGGTCCTGTTGATGGGCTTTCTTGATGTTCCTTGGGGTATTGTCCCTCTTGTTTCTTGGTGCATCGTCCCGGTGAGGGTGGTTTTTGGGGTTCTGGGTGGCTGAGTTGTTTAGTTGGTTCAGCTTCATGGGGTAGGCTGAAAGGTGATCCATTTATCTCACTTTGGTATGACGTCTGCATTAAATGCTGTGCTATTTGATGTTGCTTGCTTAGTAGTTTCGGATTTGTGGCAAGTTGATCCTGTACGTTGGTTATTTGGCCCGTGAACTGGACAAATGGTAGATCTGGTTGTGGGTCTACAGGTTTGTTTAGTATTGCATGCGAGCTATCAAAGCTGACATCACTGTCCTGCTCAAGCACCAGGTTACCATCCTGGCTCTGTTCTTCACAAGGCTGCCAAGCAATTTGTTGGGCTGTTTGGAGCTGTTGGTTTTGCTGCCTTAGTTGATTTGTTTGTGCTTGGCAGGTCCATTGTTTGGGTGTAAGTTCCGACTCCGGTTTGAATCCCTGTTCATTGTGTACTACGGCCTGAATGGCCTGTTGGCGGAGTCCTTGATGAACGAGTGATAGGCTCTTGATAGAATTAGTACAACTTCCATCCTCTGATATGGACGGCTTAAGGGCCTTATGCACTGGGTCCTCAATGTTTATTGACCTACTGACGTTGTCCTTATGTGTCTCATTGCCTGCGCTGCCCCCCCTGTACTTGTACTCCTTGGCTTCTTTTGCCTCCTTAGCCTCCTTTGGTTCATTGGCTGCCTTGTGCGTCTTTTGCTTCCCTGGGGATAAGCTGCGACATACTTTTAATAAATCGGTAATGAGAGCCCGTTTGCTGCTTTTGATGTCAGTTTTAATAGGGGAGCCGGTTGCCCTGGTGGGGGTATGGGTATTGTTGTTTGATTGTGTTTGATTCTTTTTTTTTTTGCCCCCGTGTCCTGTTTATAGTCTAGTTCCAGGAGCTGTTCCTGCTCCCTTTCTCTTGGCTTACTGAGCTTTTCCGATTCTGGTTTGTACTCGGTTAAGTCCTCTATTAAGTCCTCTCCCACCTCTCCCTCTTTTTCAGGTTTCGGGCATGGGGTGCCCGGTACCCCCCTTATTTTCCCTGATCTCATGGTGGTCTATTGCGTATTCTTGTGCAAAAAAGTTTTCTGATTCAGGGGTGCTAGGCTGGTGGCGTGTTACTACTACTTCCAGGGGCTCCTGGTCCTCCGGTGCACACCCTGGGGGACCGGCGTGCCTTACCTTGACTTATGCGGGGAGGTTAATGGGAGGTTGCTGGTGCTAGTGCTGGGGTGTCTTGCTGTGTTTGCTGTCACTGTCACTGCTCCGTCCAATGTGGGGGTGTCTCATGCGGCCGTTTCTTCTGCCACTGACACAGTCACTGCCAAGGGCTGCAGCGTTTTTATTCTTGTTATTCTTGCCTCCTCACGCTGCTCCTGTTGCCCCTGCCACTGTGCTTATATGCTGAAGATCCCTGCAGCTCCTACCGCTGCTAGAGGGCACTGGAGGGTGTGGTGGTTCGCGGCTCCTGCCGCTATTGAATCCTCGCTGTGGAGCTCTCCTACCGCTCCCACCGCCACAGAACGCCCACGGCAGGGGGGAGGGGCACTCCTTGCGGCTCCTGCCGGTACAGAGCCCCGCCGTGCGACGCCGTAGGCAGCCGAGACCTCTGCCGGGGGGCTTGCCTGCCGCTGCCCTCCGCCTGCTGCTGTATCTCCTTCGGGAACCTGTGGCCATGGGCGCCGGCACACGGGACTCGCCCCCGCCGCCAGCGCCGAGAGCACACGGACAGCCGCAGAGGATGGAGACCAGAGGCTGGACGCTGAATCGCCCCCCCACCGAAGCAAAGGTAGGTGAGATGGCGTCCTCCTCGCCTCACGCCTCGCTCCTCGGCACCTCGGCTCCTCGTCTCGACTCCTCGCTCGTTAGGGCTGATCTTTACCAATTTATGTCCCCCTTGTCCAACATCTTCGAACGAGTAGTTATAATAATAAAGCAAGCCCTCAAAAGTGCAATAAAAACATAATTTACCCATGCTTTGTAAATGAATTCTCATCTTCAAATAAACCAAGATAAATTGCTTTAGGAGTATGTAATAACAGGACTCCAAATTTCAAACATGAAGGGAAAAGATCTGGCATTTTGGCCAGAGCTGGCGACTTTGGAACTGGGGAGCCAGTTTCGAGTCTCAACACCAACTCACCGTCCTGTGATTATGGACAAAATCACTTATACCCATACCTAAAAAAATATAAATGAATGTGCCTTTGTGTAATGTAACTGGGGTTCCAATACCTTTCGGCCGAGTTGAGGGTATATAAAGAAGCCTGCAGAAAAACAAATGACCAAAGATGACAGCAAGTGAGGACATCGAAAAAACATACGCTTCCCATCACCTATGGAATAGTCGTGACATCGTGGGCAGGCCGGGGAAAGCTGAGAAGAAAATGTGTTACGTTTCTGAGGGGTATACTATGGAATCCATTTATTAAATAACTAGCAGCCCGTACCGACGTTGTGCGGGCACTTACATGTCACACACCGAGTCAGTGTCCGCTCCCGCCCGTCCCGACGCTGTCCGGGCACTTAGACGCCACACCCCGCGTCAGTGTCCGCTCCCGCCGACGCTAGACGCACACAAAGACGGCGCGGAGCACTTCCATGCCACACACCGCGTCAGTGTCCGCTCCCGCCGACGCCCCGACGTGATAGAACGCTATCCTGACGCCGATGCTGCAAACGTGAGTATCAGACCGTACACGCCCACGCCCACAATGCTAAACGACACGCCCAAAACGCTATTCGCACGCTGTATAATGGCTTTTCACACGCCCACCTCTGAGCTGGTGCCACGTCTACGGACTACTTTGCCCCACAATGTTTTTTCCCCTTACAAAGTATATGTTGGGCTGCTGTATAGCCTATGTCCATCCGCTGCAACTCCCCTTTACAATACTGTATTGGGTGTAAAAACGCTAATCTGACTGGGGAAACGCTAATCTGACTGTTGCTGACCAGGGACCCTTGCGGACTATCCCTGCAACGTTCCTGCTGCTGGGCTGACCCTTTGCCCTTTGTAGCTGACCCTTTGCTACACACTACACACCTCGCGGAACCCGCTGCGCGGGTCCCGCTTCGCCCGTACTCAAGGACAGGGCTGCCTCGCTGAGGTGTAGAGCTTTGGCGGCGCACCGTGTGCCTCATTGAGGGAAGGAGAGAGCACTCTGCCCGGGCTGCGAGCACCAGGTGAGGGACAGGGACTCCATTTCCCAGGAGTCCCTGTGTAGCCATCCCCTGCACCTGGACGCTCTCCCGGGTAGCCCCGCCCCCAACCGCCGGAGAAAAGCTGCTGCTTGCTGGACCAAGCTGGGAAACGCTAATCTGACTGCTGCTGACCAGGGACCCTTGCGGACTATCCCTGCAACGTTCCTGCTGCTGGGCTGACCCTTTGCTACACACCTCGCGGAACCCGCTGCGCGGGTCCCGCTTCGCCCGTACTCCAGGACAGGGCTGCCTCGCTGAGGTGTAGAGCTTTGGCGGCGCACCGTGTGCCTCATTGAGGGAAGGAGAGAGCACTCTGCCCGGGCTGCGAGCACCAGGTGAGGGACAGGGACTCCATTACCCAGGAGTCCCTGTGTAGCCATCCCCTGCACCTGGACGCTCTCCCGGGTAGCCCCGCCCCCAACCGCCGGAGAAAAGCTGCTGCTTGCTGGACCAAGCTGGGAAACGCTAATCTGACTGCTGCTGACCAGGGACCCTTGCGGACTATCCCTGCAACGTTCCTGCTGCTGGGCTGACCCTTTGCTACACACCTCGCGGAACCCGCTGCGCGGGTCCCGCTTCGCCCGTACTCCAGGACAGGGCTGCCTCGCTGAGGTGTAGAGCTTTGGCGGCGCACCGTGTGCCTCATTGAGGGAAGGAGAGAGCACTCTGCCCGGGCTGCGAGCACCAGGTGAGGGACAGGGACTCCATTTCCCAGGAGTCCCTGTGTAGCCATCCCCTGCACCTGGACGCTCTCCCGGGTAGCCCCGCCCCCAACCGCCGGAGAAAAGCTGCTGCTTGCTGGACCAAGCTGGGAAACGCTAATCTGACTGCTGCTGACCAGGGACCCTTGCGGACTATCCCTGCAACGTTCCTGCTGCTGGGCTGACCCTTTGCTACACACCTCGCGGAACCCGCTGCGCGGGTCCCGCTTCGCCCGTACTCCAGGACAGGGCTGCCTCGCTGAGGTGTAGAGCTTTGGCGGCGCACCGTGTGCCTCATTGAGGGAAGGAGAGAGCACTCTGCCCGGGCTGCGAGCACCAGGTGAGGGACAGGGACTCCATTTCCCAGGAGTCCCTGTGTAGCCATCCCCTGCACCTGGACGCTCTCCCGGGTAGCCCCGCCCCCAACCGCCGGAGAAAAGCTGCTGCTTGCTGGACCAAGCTGGGAAACGCTAATCTGACTGCTGCTGACCAGGGACCCTTGCGGACTATCCCTGCAACGTTCCTGCTGCTGGGCTGACCATTTGCTACACACCTCGCGGAACCCGCTGCGCGGGTCCCGCTTCGCCCGTACTCCAGGACAGGGCTGCCTCGCTGAGGTGTAGAGCTTTGGCGGCGCACCGTGTGCCTCATTGAGGGAAGGAGAGAGCACTCTGCCCGGGCTGCGAGCACCAGGTGAGGGACAGGGACTCCATTTCCCAGGAGTCCCTGTGTAGCCATCCCCTGCACCTGGACGCTCTCCCGGGTAGCCCCGCCCCCAATCGCCTCACCTCCTCATAAGCAACTGCTGACACCCGCTACGCGGGACGCGAGCGGGACGCCCGGGGAGAAGCCCGGGACAAGGGCGGGACCGTCTGTGGCCGTCCGGGGCCGAAGGAGGCCGGGCCGGGCCCATTCCCTAACATCTGCGGAAATCTCCATTTAGGTTATGCCCTCGCCAACAGTGTGTGAAACCCCATCAAGGGAGGGAGTATCTAGTTCCGGGACGCTGGACAACTATTTTAAACCTTCTAAGGGAGAGGTGGTTAAAGAGACCTCACTAGAGAAGCGTAGGGCGGAGCGTAGGCGCTCCATTGAATCCATGAAAAATAGATCCTTGACAGATATTGTCCCCTACCCAATCTCCCAAGAGGATGGTATGCTTCTTGACAGTCCAATCCCCTCGACCCTTGAGGACTTTCCCCTTTTACTGAGGGAGATCCCATGTTCCTCTGGGTTGGCACCAGGTAAACAACCGGTCCTGGTGGTTGATACCGAGTCCGACACTTTGGCCAACCTTGTAGTCCAACACTCTCCTGCACAAATGGGCAAGAAGAGCAAGTTAAAACCTACTGTTGCTGTCCAGGTGCATAGGCCTCCGCCTAGCAAACGTATTAGGAAATCAATAGGGGGTGGGGGAAAACCTAAACTATCCCATCTTGAATTTGGCAAGAAACATACCAACCCATTCTTGCCAGGGAAGGTGGCCGAGAAAGTCTCCCTTATTCCTCCGCCAAAGGTCCAAGGTCCTATTCTAGAGGCTACTAATACGAACCAAGAGGCCAAGGTTTCTACCACAATCCCCCCACCCATATCCCTAGAGAGTATTGAAATTCTATTTCGTTCCCTCCTGCAGCCCATTAGCGTCAGTCTAGAAAAAGTGGAAAGCAGGCTTACCTTACTAGAAACATCCCTTACAACCCTGCACACCGTAGTAATTAAGCAAGTGGGTTCCAAGCTTCCGGCGGGGGACCATCTGGAAGCAGGAGTTATAAAATCAGCTAATATAGGTTTGCCCCAGCATGTGCCCTCTGCCCCTTCTTTGCAGCCACTTATGGCTATCAAATTCCCGGCACAGCATCACAATCAAGATAATGGGCTAGCGCAACTATTAGATTGCCCCCCCCAAAGATTACAGGTAGAGCACAAGGAAAGAGGCCAGGAAGCCGGTAAAGGTACCCCACACTCTCCGGTTGGGCCCTACCCAAGAACAAGGAGACCAGATCTTCCGCCTGAAGCCAATAGCCTTACAGTAGTCCTAGCAGGTGCCCCCCATTTACGATCAGGAGAAAAAGAAGATTATTTATCCCTCAAGAAAAAGGTTATTAAATGGCTTAATTGGAATCGGCCACTGCCCCCTTATTTAAACAATGAGATCATTATGGTGAGAAGGGTCCCATGGCTAGGGAAGACCAGGAAATCAATAATAGGGGACTGTGTCCTGGTAACTTTTAAAGATCAGGGTACAGTGCTGCATATATGTGAAGGCGTCAACAGATCCCTGGACTCTACCATCCAGACCCTGCCAGTTTCCTTCTTCTTCCCACCTATTCGCATGCATAGGGCCCCAATGCATGACGAATGGACAATGGTGGATCATAGACGCAGTCGCAAGGATTACAACCAGCGTCCGCACTCTCAAGTGCCAGAAACACCGTATTCTCATTTTAACCGTTTCAATTGTTTGAGTGCCCTGGATGGGGTCGATTGATTTGTTGCTCAAAAGCCAAATACCTGGGATAACGGGGCCAGTAGACTCCTGGAATCTTCTGTTTCAAAAATTGGTTTAGGTTCTGGTTTGGCGGATGATCAAGGGGTTTCCGAAATTGATATCTGTGGCCCTTTCTACACACCTGTGGCTAATGATGATATAGCTGAGGGAGGTGCACAGGATTCTTTAACAGTGTCTGATGGCTCGTCTAGCCATTCTGAGCCATCCCTTTCGAACTCAGCTCCTGCTTCAGGTACCCGGATGGAAGGGGTACCCGGATCTGATGGCCCGAATCCCTCTGGCCTGGCCGACGTGGTGTCTGACCAGTTGAAGCTAATTTGTTGGAACATTGCGGGTCTGGCCAACAAACTGGGCGAGCCAGACTGGGAAGACTATATTAAAACGGGAGACATTTGCATGTTCCAGGAAACTTGGGCACGAGAGGACTATGGGCACCAGGGCTATGCATCATTTTCCATTACAGCACGGTGGGAAGGCAAAGGCCGCCCATCTGGTGGGCTTACGATATGGGTAGCTTCTTACCTGGGATGTGTGGCCACTAGACGACCGTTTAACTCTGAAGATATACTTGTGGTTTCATTAATCTGGCCGAACAATGTTAAACTGGTGCTAATTAATCTCTATTCTAGGCCGATGGGAAGGGCAAAGGAATCACCTACCATTGATGAACTATCGAGCCTCCTATTAGATCTGCCGAATGATTCATATTATGTGGTGGGTGGGGACTTCAATTCCCATTTTGAGCCATTACCTGGCCTTGTAGAAGGGCTCTCAGCAGAAGAAGATGCAAGGTGGGCAGTTCCCGCGGTGGAAACATCCCCCGCGAAAGCTTGGTCCCCACTAACGCTCCAAATTACTGCTCTTACCCTAAGGTTCGGAATCAGAGCCTGTAATGGGCGGATGAAATCCGATATCCCAAGTAAAACCACCTATAATAGACGGGGGAGAGAGTCGCATTTGGACTATGTTATGGTCCAACTCACGAGGTGGGCTACAATCCGGGACTTTAGGGTGGTAGAAAGGAATGAGAGCGATCATAATGCCCTGGAGCTTGACCTGGTGCACCCGGGCCCTTTAGCCCTGGGGCCTACAGTTGAAGGGAACAAGCCCGTGCTTCTCCTTGTTAACAGCAGGAGAAGAATTAGGTGGGAAAACATGGTTGCAACCAAGGACAAACTTCCCCTACTATACGCTGAGATTGTCCCGATTTTGGAAGTCGTGGGAAGTTGTGATATTAAGGAAAATGATATAGACTCCCAGACTAGAGTATTTAAGGCACATGAGGACCTCACAAAAGCGGCGGCACTACACCTAACTAGTAGTCCACGTAATACCAGAGCAAGGCCCAGAGGCAAAGCAATGTGGTACAATCGAGCATGCAGACAGGCTAAATCAGAGCTTCTAAAAATAGTCAAGGAGGGGGTAGGAGGAGAAGGCCTGAAACACAGCAGGCAAGCATACAAAAGGCTCCTTAACCAGGCTAAATTAGAATGGGAACAAAACCAGTGGGAAGAGCTCACAAGGGCTTTGGCAGTCCAAAATCAACGGCTATTTTGGAGGGTAGTCAATGGGGGGTCAGGGAATTTACAATCGGCGCTGGAGCCAAACATAGCGCCTGGGGTTTGGCAGGCCCATTTCGAGTCGCTCTATAGTTCCGAGCCAGGAGAACTTCCTGTACCTATCGAGGAGGAGGGGCCGGGCCACCAAGGGGAGGTAATCACACTGGGCGAGGTTATTGTCGCTATCTCGGGCCTGGCTTCTGCGAAGGCGCCGGGACTAGATAGCTTACCTGGGGACTTGTTCAAACAGGAGCCCATTGTTTGGGCACCTTATTTCGTGGCCCTTTTCAACAGTGTTCTTGGTGGGATGGAAATCCCCGGTACTTGGCTGGGGGCAGAGGTGGTCCCTATCTTTAAAAAGGGGTCCCCTCTTCTCCCAGCCAACTACAGGCCAATCAGCTTGATTGATGTCCCCCAGAAACTGTTTGGCAGGGTCTTGTTAAACAGGCTTCAGGACTGGATAGAGGAGGTTGGAGCCCTCAGTCCTTATCAGGCGGGGTTCAGGAAGGGGGTATCCACAGTGGACCAAGTATTTAGATTGAATTTAATCTATTGGAAGACAGCGAAATTCGACGGCGGCAGTCTGTACACAATTTTTGTGGACCTACGGGCCGCTTTCGACCTGGTCCCCAGGGGGAAACTTTGGAGCGTCTTGGCAGAGATGGGCGTCCCCCCAGACATCCTGCGTATCTTGCAGAGGCTCCACCAGGGTAATTTTGCCCGAGTGAGGTGCGGGAGGTCGGGGGAGTTGACTGACAGGTTCCCCGTTGGCCGAGGGGTAAGACAGGGTTGTGTGCTGGCGCCGACCCTGTTCTGCCTCTTTGTCAACGGGGTAATCGCCCATCTCAATGGAACTGATTATACCGACGCCCCCAAACTAAATGGCCGCAGGGTGCCCGCAATTATGTTTGCGGATGACACCCTGCTGCTTTCAAAAACCCCAATGGGCATCCAAAGGATACTTGACTCCTTTACTGCATTCTGCCTTGAAAGAGGGTTAGAAATTAATGCCACGAAAACCAAATTTATGGTTCTAAACCCGAGCCATAAATTGCGCCAGAATCCGCAGCTGGGAACTGCGCGGTTGGAGAGAGTGGCCACCTTCGAATATCTGGGTGTGACCCTCAATGAAACTATGACCTGGGGATCCCATCAGAGCAGGGCAAATCTCAAACTCGTGCAATCAACGGGAGGTATTGCACGAATAATGATTGGCTCGTCATATCGGCCATTGGGCCCCTTAATTCAGATATATAAGGCCCAGGCGAGGGGAGCAATTATGTATGGGGCCGAACTGTGGGGGCACACACCCTGTCATAGCCTCTCTATGACAGAAAACAATTTCATAAGAAAGGTGGCTGCTCTCCCCCAGAGCACACCGCTCCTTCCATTGAGGCTTGATTTAGGACTTCGACCACTAGCGGATGAGATAGGTCTGAGACCCATAGCCTTTTGGCGCAGGCTATGGAGTAGCACTGATCTCACGGACTACAGGGCGGAACTGGTCGAACTATTGAAGCACCCGAAGGTGCTCAGTGTCCCTTGGGTCAAAAACATTCAAGCTACTTGCATGGACTTGGGTCTCCCCGATCTATGGACAGACCCGGCCACGGCAGCGCTTAATATTTCCAAGAAGTCCCTGTCGACTCTATATCATGAACGCAAATTGGCAGGGGCAGTAGCTGCCCAGTCAGATGGGTCCCTATCAGCTGTGTTCCTACAGAGCAAGGACACTTATAGGCTTGAAAAGGCCCTGGACCCCATTTACCCCATACTTGCCAGAAAATTGTACCTTCAGTGGCGGTATGGCACATTACCCCTCCGGTCTTTCACCAGTCTGTGGCCGTCGGCTGCTCCTGTAAAGCATTGCCCTGTGTGCGAGGATAGGGATGAAAATGACTTGCATGTTGTTTTTTTTTGCCCAGCCTATAGTGCAGCCAGAAAGTATTGGCTGCTTCCATTGATAAGGAACTTGGGAGGCAGGGAATATGCACCAATGTACAGGATTTTAAAAACCGATGTTACTGGCCCAACAGTTTTCGCACTTTCTAAATTTTTCTCTAATGTGTGGTATATACGAAACCGTCTTTTAAAAAATGTTGGGTAGTGTTTAAACACTTTTTAAATTCACTGTAAAGTTGTTTAACCCTGTACAGACTTTTTTATATACATTCATATTTTATCTGTACTGAGATTTGTATATGTGCATTGTGCATCTTTTATGACCAAATGGTCGAAATAAAGATTGGAAATTGAATTGAAATTGTATTGGGTGTTGTGATTGGTGCTGTACGTCTTGAGCTTACCTGCCTCAAAGGTTTCAGCTCTCTCTTTATAATAGTAGTATAGATTGCATGCAATGAACATTAGAGCTACGAAGTGAAGGATAAGTACAATTATTGAATCAAATCAATCTACATTATTTAAGATGCTACCAGTTGAATTTTGCCATTTTGCTTGAAATTTCAGAACAGAGATTTACCAATAATTTCTTATACCAATACCCCATTCTTAGATTTACTGGCTGAGTCATATAAAGCAGAAAAATGCCATTTCTTTTGTCTGTGTAATCTGAAACACATGGAGCTGAATGAGCTAGAAATCTAAAAAATGGAGCAACCAACCTCTGATGTATCAGATTGAAAACCGAGAGATCTTTAAAAGAATCTTGAAAAAACACCTATTTTCGCAATTCCCACTTGAAAGCTGTGATGTACCCATTTAGAAGTTGCAGCCGGAAATAACTGTGTTAATGCACACGCGAAAGTTTTTCATAACATTAGGAATTTGGAGCAATTCATGCAGCCTGATTTTGTTCTGTGAAAGAGTAGTGAGTGTCTTGTAGCGTACCTTTTGGGTGATTTACCTAACTGAATAAAACAAGCTACATTAACAATGTCTATGGGCCAGATGTACAACGTACCAATTTGGGAGTCGCAAATTGCATTGTTTTGCAACTCGCAATTTGCAACTCACAAATAGGAATGTACAACAGTGTCTCAGACACTGTTTGCGATTCCTAATGGGGTCGCAAATTGCCTGCCTCATTAATATTCATGAGGTCAGGTGCTATTTGCGACCCCATTAGGAATGGCCAGCACTAACAGGGATGGTGGCCTGCTGGAAACAGAAGACTACTATGTCTGTGACTGCATTTTAAATAGTGCAGTTGTGTTTTTTTTACATGCAGTCTGTTTTTCTTAAAGGAAAACCGGATGCATTTAAAAAAAGAAAAATTAAACGTTACAGTTTAATTTTTTAAGAGAAGGCAGTGTCCGTGGGACCCCTGCCTGATCTTAAAAAATACTTTAAATGGCAGTCACAAAGGGGAAGGGGTCTCCTAAGGACTCCTTCCCGTTTGCGAGTGGCTTACCACCCATTTCAAATGGGTGGTAACCTGGGAGTGTTTTGCGGCTGCAAAGCAATCCTACATTTATGTCTGAGTCGCTATTTTTTATTTATTTATTTATTTATTTTTTGCAGAGTTTTATATAGCGCGAACTAGACCCGAACTGAATCAGGTATCAGAGCGCTTAACATAGCACCAGTTATGTTACATGAGGACACACTTTCATTTTAGGCACGGGGAGATTAAGTGATTTGCCCAGAATCACAGGAGGTTTTTGGCGTCGTTACCGAGACTCAAACCCAGATCCCCAGGTCCGAGGTCGAGCGCCTTAGCCGTTAGGATTTGCAAGGGATGCCCTTGGAATGCCCCTTCCTAATAGCGAGTAGCAAATCGACTCGCAAAATTGGGTTTGTAATTAGGGCAGACCTATTTTGCGGTCGCAAACAGGCCGATTTCCCATTTGCAGACGCAAAATATGGTCGTCGTACATCTGGCTCTATGTCTTTTAACATTCGCAAAACAACAGAGTTGTCATAAAGATTGTTATCAGCCATGGTATATCTATTTTAGATTGCCACAGAACCCAAATATTAAAAAAAAGGTCAGAAAGAGCAAGAGTTCCCTATTCTTCAGTAAGTTTCAATATTTTGATGGTTGTTCTAGTCTTTTTACTAGCCCATCCAAAACTTTAGAACATGTCATAATTTTTTCCAAACGATGCTCTGAACAAAAACATAGGACAGTCATTGGGGAAAAAAGAGGTAAAAACGTTTTAATAATTGAAATGCAATCAATTATAGACAATGGAAGCTTATTGCTAAGTGGAGAATAACCCTTTAATCATCACATTCAATGGTACCAAGTTATTCTCTTATATAGAACTATAGCTTTTAGAAATAAGAACAGTTTAGAACTAGGTATAACTGTTTTGTACTGCTGAGGTAAAGGTTTGCTAGAGGCATTGAATGATAAAAGTTCAGTTTTACCCTCATTGATTGGATAGCTGTACAGTTTAGCACACCATCTTACAGTGGACACATCCAAGCTAATATTAAGAGGATACGCTGCTTGATACAGAGCAATACTGTCTGCATGCAGTTTGATGACTGAGAACTCCGGAAGCAGTGCACTTATAGCCGAGAGAGAACATACATAGATGCGTATAGATAGTCAGATGTTTTTAAAAAGCACAAAGAGCTCTCGGGTCACCCCTCCGTGATGGGTGTAAGTAATTTGATAGAAAACGTTTCATAGAATACCATTACTAAGAAACCATTTCACCTAAACTGTTCAATGGACATTTGCAGCCTGAATGGCATTTACCATTTCACAGAAACCAGTTTTACTTCAGAAATATTTTCATATTTATACCTTTATACATTACTTATACATGACTTTAATTTACTTTGAATGTTTTTAATTTGCTGACCTCTCATTACCCTAAACTCTATCCATTCCTGACCTCATCATAACCTTTAATCTCTATCCGTCCCTGCCCCTAAACCTGAACTACATCCTTCCCCTAAACTACATCCATTCCAGTACATTCATAAAAGCCCTTACCACCCCTAAACTCCACCCATCCCTGAATACTAAAAGCCCTTTCTACCCATTAACTCCACCAATCTCTGAACCCTAAAACCCCTCAGTACTCCTAAACTCCACCCATTCTTGAACCCTAAGCACCCCTTTTTATGGGTAAACCTCACTAGCCCTAAACCCTTAAAAATGCTTACCATCCCTAAACTCCACTTTCCCTAAACCCTAAAATATTCTTCAACACGATAAACACCACCCATTAATGACACTTTAAAACCCTTCACCATCCCTAAACTCCACCTATCCCTGAAAACCCTTTCTAGATTAAACTCCACCCAGCCTGGAATGCTTAAAGCTCCTCACCACCTAAAACTGCATCCATTCCTTAACCCCAATACTCTTTCTACCCATAACCTCCACACAGCCCTGACCCCTAAAATCATCCCCACTCCTAAACTCCACCCATTCCTAGACCCAAAAATTCTTCCACCACCCCTAATCCCTACCCATCACTGAACCTTCAAAACCCTCATCATCCCTAAACAGGCCCATTGATGAACCCTAAAAGTGCCTCAACATACCTACACGCCACCATCCCTGAACACAAAAAGCTCTCATCACTCCTAATCTCCACTCAACTGTCAACCCTAAAAAACCTTCACCACCCCTAAACACCACCAATTCCTGATCTCCAAAAAACCTCACTACCCCTTAAGTCTGTCTATCGCTGAACCCTAAAACCCCTCTTCTATGCATGAATTTCATTCATCCCGACCCCTAAAAGCGCATCCACACCTCTAAACAGCACTCATCCTTGAACCCAAAAAACCCTCATTACCCCTAAACTCCACCCAGGTTTAATGTAATTTAGGATTTTTCCTTAATATTATCCTTGTTTTCAAATATTCCCTTTAATCATCATTTTATTTATTTATCCTTAAAATTGTCTTTCATTAAAATAAATTTTTTGTGTGATTTTCTTTCCTCCAGTGTGGTTTCTCAATTTTCAGTTTTTCTATTAATTCACACACATTATTGCAGGGTATCTCTTTTAAGGGCTACATGACAAATACAACTATTATTAATAATAAGCTGAGCAGTGGCCATTTTATACAGAGAGGCTATCAACCAGGTGGACTAAGAAAGAAACATATTTGCACAAAGAATTTGGAATAGCATTTCACAGCTCACCAGCTTGAATGCATTTTTCGCATCAAACAACTCAACTGCTGCAGGGGTGTTATTAATTTTAAAGTAATTAGACATTTTCGTGAAAAAATTTGTATTAGCAGCAATATTGCCTCCATGTGGAAAAGCCTTTTGTTCTATATGTGTTATTGCAGCCACTACCTGTAGCAAGCATTTAGTAAGGACTTTAGTCAGAGTTTTATCATTCAAATGAAGGAGAGTGACAGAGTCACACAAACCGAGCTCTAACTGGTCTTTGCTGGGTGCTAAAAACTTATGATAACCTGATTACCAAAGGATGGGGGCATTTCACCTCCAGCAAATATATCATTATTAGCCTCAGTAGTATATATTTTTTTAACACAAAAAAACTCAAATACAAAGTTACATCTGTTTTATTAATAAGGCATGCTAAAAAGAGTCTACTATGTAATAAAAAACATTGTAAGTACAACCATGATCAAGATAATCTAAAAGAATATATATATAAATAATATACATACATGTATGTGTATATATATGTGTATATATATATATATATATATATATATATATATATATATATATATATATATATATATATATATATATATATATATATATATACACAGCCATGTTATAGGTAGGAATTAGCATTTAAAAAACCTTAGAGATTCACTGAAAAAAAACATAGGCTTCACACATGTTATAGTTAGCTGGACATTTCACTCATTCAAAACCATTGAAATTCCCCCGTTATAGTTAGTTCAGCTAACTATAACTTGCGCGCCCGCAATGCACCGCTGATGACGTCACATATTACATCACTCATGACATGGTCAGTGACATCACTCATGACATCTCAAATGACATCACTGATGACATCATCCAGTGAATGTGTGTCTTTCTGAAAAATAAATATTTTTTTATATATGTATATCTAAAGGTCGATGAAAGAATAAATGGGTAAATAAGTGTCTAAACTGTTGTTTTTTTTGTAAAATTGATTGCATAACTGACTTATTGAGTGTATCTTTGTGAATACATGTATTAACGAGTAATGTTTAAATATGTAAATATCTGTATCAGTGTCTCCCTTTGTGTATATGTGGCTGCATGGGTTGGTGAGTAGCTATATGAGTGTGTATATGGGTTATTAGTTGGTTTTTTGAGTATCAGTATGAGTGTCTATATGGTTCAGTGGGGGATATTACTTAGCGCATAGATGCATGAAGGACTGACTCACTGTTTGTATGTGTATTGAAGACAGCATGTGTGCGGGACTGTATGGGTGGATGAGTGTGTGTATGGGTCTGTTAGTGAGTGAATGACTGTCTCAATAGTATCTTTATGAGTAACTACATATTTTTTAAACTAGTATATGTGAGTATTGATGTATATAAGTGAGATTATGTGAGAGTGAGAGATTGGAAGAGTTCCTGTATAAATAAGTATGTGTTTCTATAAGTGATTGTTTAAGAGAGTAAGTATGTGTACGTTTCTGTAGAAGTAAGTGTAGTGGTGTGTGTATAGCTGTATATGCAAGTAAGTGGATGTTTGATAGTTTATTTGCATGTGTGAGTATGTGTGTGAGTAACTCTATGGATGAGTGTCGGTGTGTAACAGGATGTATAGGTGTATGAGTACATATGATGAGTGAGTACATGTATGAGTGACCATATAGAACTGTTGGTGAATAAGTGGATGTGTATGTAGATTTTGGAATTACTGAATAGGTTGTTGTAACTAAGCATGGGCGGATTTTGCGGATCCACGATTCGCGGATTTAGCGGATCCACGGATCGTGGATCCGCAAAATCCGCGGATTTAGCGGATTTGCGGATTTGGGGGCGGGGCTTCATCGAGTGTGTGGGCGGGGCCAAACGGACGGGGCTTCCACGCGAGCGCACATGCCTCTTGTGTGTCTAAAAGGTCAGAGACCGATCAGAGCAGCATCACAGCGGATTTTCGATGATATATTTGGGAAGAAGGCACATCTGCCCAGCCTCCCAATGCTCACGATTTTTTTTGGGCTGATTAATGAGTCACTGCATTTGCGCTTCAACTAGTTCCAGCGACCAAGTGTGTGTTACTATGCAATCGCGCCGAAGTGCGCAGGGGTCCCTTGAGTGAAATGTCCATCATAGTGGGTAAATGGCGGGAAGACGGTGCACACCTCGAGTGTGTGGGCGGGGCCAAACGGACGGGGCGTCCATGCGAGCATGCCTCTTGTGTGTATAAAAGGGCAGAGACCGATCAGAGCAGCAGATTAATTTTTGGGCTGATGAATGAGTCACTGAATTTAAGCTTCAACTAGGGCACATGCTTTATTGATATCCGCAAGTGTTTCCTGTTGAGGTATATTTTTTGTGCCAGGACCGTCGTGCCAGAATGAACCCTGCCCCTCATATTTATTCGAGAAGACACCTCCACCCTGCCCCTCATATTAATTCGAGAAGACACCTCCGTTTTTCAGCATTGTAAATAATTTACGATGGCGCCGGCAAGCTGCCGGCGCCATCCTGCAAAAGTTACGTAATTAGCTTCAACAGGAAGCTCCAACTGATAAAATAAAGCAGGCGCTCGAGCCCCTGCTTTATCTTATCTGTTAGAGCTTCCTGTCGAAGCTAATTAAGTAACCATTTGGGGATGGCGCTGGCAGCTTGCCGGCGCCATCGTAAATTATGCATTAGGCTAAGGCTTGAACTTTTGACCGCAAAATCCGCTCCGATCGCGGATTGCGGATTCTCGGTAAATCCGCGAGAGTTCGCGGATCGCGGATTTACCAAAAATCCGCAAAATCCGCGATCGGAGCGGATTTTGCGCTCATGCTTAGTTGTAACTGGTATTGGTATCTCCATTGATTTGAAAATTTTAGTTTATATTTTTGAATGTATGTATCAAAGGTTATATTACGGTGAGAGGAGGTCTGCCACTCTTTCACAAGGATGATGTCATCAGTGATGTCATTTGAGATGTCATCAGTGATGTCATGAGTGATGTCACTGACCATGTCATGAGTGATGTAATATGTGATGTCATCAGCAGTGCATTGCGGGCGCGCGAGTTATAGTGAGCTGAACTGACTATAACGGGGGAATTTCAATGGTTTTGTATGAGTTTATTTATTTATTTATTTATTGAAAGTTTTGTATAGCGCGAACAAGACCCGTGGGTATCAGAGCGCTTCACATAGAAGTAGGATAAGTATCAACATGATGTTAACCATCAAACAAATAGCTATGAGATAGATAAATTATATGGCTATAGTTAGTGCTTATATAACTACTATACATTCCACTCAGGTTACTATACTTTCCACTCAGGTTAGTCGATTATACTACGAATTCACTATACAGCATAGTTTCTGTCATTTGTCCTTTTCGTCGTACATATGAGGTAGCGGTTATATAGTTTACTATGTGAGGTAACTGTATGAGTTCATTTGACATGAGGTAGCAATTGGTATATATTTTAGTTACAAAGGAGAGTCTTCAGTTTCAAACCAATGTTTATCTTTCATCTAATTCACGTCAGTCCTTCCCTTTCTGATGAGGTAGTATTTAGTTTGAGGATAGAATTCGATCCCATAGTGAACCATAGCCTAGTCTATATGAGGTATTTACTCATTAAGAAGCTCTTCACTTCTCGCTTAAATGTTAAGGTATTAGGAATCTTCCTAATGCTTGGAGGGAGTGAGTTCCAGATTCTGGGGGCAGCTCCTGTGAACGCTCTGTCATAAGTTTTTTTCTTTCTGAATATGGCTGTACGCAGCACCAGTTCTTTGGCATTTCTAGCCGGTCTGCTGCCTCCTGATAGCTCAATTTTCTTAAATAGGTATCCAGGAGTCTTGTGGTGGAGTGCTCTGTGGGTGATACATGCTATCTTTAGTTGAATTCTGGCCTCAAAGGGTAGCCAGTTTAATGCTTTCAGGTGAGGAGATATGTGGTCAAACTTCCTTGATCCGGTGATGAGTCTCGCCGCAGAGTTGAGGCAAGCTTTTAGTGGTGCTGTGGATGTTTTTGGTAAACCTGCTAAGGTGGTGCAACCATATTCAATCCTAGAGATGACTAAAGATTGGATTGCCAGTTTCAGATCTGCTTCAGAGATGAATGGTTTCAATTTTCTTAGGTAATTCAGGTGGAAGCGGGCGCATTTTGCCATAGAATTAATGTGAGCTTTCATGTCAAGATTCTCGTCTAGAGTAATTCCTAGCGACTTAGCTGAGTTGACTAGAGTCGGGGAGCAGTTGAGCGCGGTCACCAACTTGGTCCATTCCTTTATTTCCGTAACGCACCTTGGTGGAGAGATTAGTAAGAACTCTGTTTTTTGAGCATTTAGCTTCAGATGATTGGTGGTTAACCATTGCAGTGCCCTTTTTAAAGTTTCATTCATTAGCTCAATGTCTTCAAGGGAGGCGATCTTTATATATATTTCTTTATATATATTTGCGTGTCGTCCGCATACATATGATACGACATCTGTGAATTTCTGAGAATTGTTGTAAGAGGTTCGACATACAAATTAAACAGATCAGGGGATAATGTTGATCCTTGTGGGACTCCGATTGAGTTAGGGGATGATGGTGAAAATGATTGATTGACCAGGAATCGTTGAGTTCTGTTCCGTAGGAAAGATTCGAACCATTTCAGCACATTTCCAGATATTCCCATCCTGTCATGTAGCCTAGCCAGTAATGCTTCATGATTTACTGTGTCAAATGCCGATGATAGGTCCAGGAGAATTAGCAGGCATGCTTGATTTCGATCAAGAGCATGTAGTGCATCATCAACAATATGGAGGATCGCTGTTTCCGTGCTATGCCCTGACCTGAATCCCGATTGGCATTCATCTAGTAAGGAGAACTTAGTGATGTGTTGGCTCAGTTGTCCCTGCACGCATTTCTCAATTAGTTTGGCCAATAGAGGGATGTTGGTCACTGGTCGAAAGTTATTCGGGTCTGTAGCATCTGCAGTCGGTTTTTTGATCAATGGAACAACTTGACCAGTTTTTAGGCAGTCTGGGAGGGTCCCTTGTGATAATGATGCATTTATTATTTTGGTCCAGATTGGAACCACAATATGGTTAATTTCTCTTAAACATTTCGCGGGTGAAATGTCTAGCTAACTATAACGTGTGAAACCTATGTTTTTTTCAGTGAATTTCTAAGGTTTTTTAAATGCTAATTCCTAACTATAACGTGGCTGAAACCTATGGTTTTTTCAGTGAATTTCTAAGGTTTTTTAAATGCTAATTCCTAACAATAATGTGGCTGAAACCTATGGTTTTTTCAGTGAATTTCAAAGTTTTGGAAATGATAATTTTTAAATGTATTAATTGTTATATTTTTTATACAGATTTACTACATTTTTTAAACTATTTATTTTTAGATATTTTATTTTTTAAATTGCATTACATTTTTTTAATATAAATTGAAGAAAAAAAGTTTACAAAAAGATTGAAATTGTAATATTTGTTTTTTTTTATTTTATCTTTTTTTTATTTATATATATTTTATATAGCAGGCAATGATATCCTATGGAAGTAAATTCAAGTTACTGGTAAGTACGGTTAAAATTACTTTTCAGGATCAGTACTGGGCTGAAAGATGCAGCACTGAGGTCTCTCCTGATAACAAGTGAGTAAATTGGAATTCGTAGTTCGGCTGATTTTTGAGGAATATTTTAAAGTTCCAAAACTCCACACTTAGAAGAATTTCCAAGTGAAACCAGTCAATGTTAGCCTATGGAAGGAAATTCAAGTTACTGGTAAGTATGGTTAGAATTACTTTTGAGGATCAGTACTGGGCTCAAAGATGCAGCACTGAGGTCTCTCCTGATAACAGATGAGTAAATCGGAATTCGCAGTTCTGTTCATTTTATAAGAATATTTTAAAGTTCCAAAACTCCACATTTAGAAGAATTTCCAAGTAAAACCACTCAATGTTACCCTATGGAAGGAAATTCAGTTAGCAGGTAAGTAGTGTTATCATTACTTTGTCTTACTCAGTGGTGAATCCTGGATCCAGCACTGGTGCATCTCATGTAAACAGTTGAAGGAATGTATTTAAGTCATACTGGCGATTTTTAAGGAATATTTTTAGTTTGTGAAAATAGACACTTAGAAACTTTTTCAGTGAAAACCAGACAATGGATTCCTATGGAAGGAAATACAAGTCACTGGTAAGTGCGGTTAGGATTATTTTTCAGGGTCAGTGCTGGGCTAAAAGATGCAGCACTGGGTTCTCTCCTGATAACAGGTGAGTAAATTGGAATTCGTAGTACATCCAGTAAGCGCCACAGAGCAGCGTAGCAGAGAGATGTAAAAAGGGGCACGGAATGCACCACCTCTCTGCAACTCAGCTCAGTGGCGCTTCCTGTAAGCACCTTGTGGACTACTTGGCCCCCATGGTCCCTTAGGTTTGAAGTTGAATTTATTTCCCAACTTAAAACGCGCCACAGGGTGTGTTTGCAAACATCACGTCAGACCCCGTCCCCTCCCTTCACCACTGTGTAAACGCGCCCTGTCACCGTTCTAAGTTGAGAGATTAAGTCCCCTTCAATCCTAAGGATCCCTAGGGTCAAACTAGCCCACTAGGTACCTCCAGTAAGCACCACAGAGCTGCGTTGCAGAGAGGTGTAAAAAGGGGCGTGGCTCTAAACACCTGTATACAACGCAGCTCCCTGGCGCATACTGGAGATACCTGTTGGGCTATTTGGCCCTCCGGGACCCTCAGTATTGAAAGAGAATTAATTCCCCAACTTAAAATGCACCACGGGGCGCGTCTGCACACCGATGAAGGAAGGGGGCGTGGCCTGAGGTGACATGTCTGCAAACACACCCTGTGGCGCGTTTTAAGTGAGAGATCTAATTCCTCCTCAATCCTGTGGGTCCCTGGGGGCCAACTAGCCCACCAGATACCTCCAGCATGCGCCAGAGGGCTCCGTTGCAGAGAGGTGTTTGGAGGACACGCCCCTTTTTACAACACTCTGCAACGCAGCTCCGTGGCTCTTACTGAAGGTACCTGGTGGGCTAGTTGGCCCCTAGGGACCCTCAGGTTTGACAAGGAATAAATTCCCCAACTTAAACCCCCACCACAGGGCGTGTTTGCACACAGGTGAACTCTGGCCCTGCCCTCTACCTTCACCACTGTGCAAACAAGCCCCGTGGCGCGATTAAGGTGGGGGATTAACTTCCCTTGAATCCTGAGGGTGCCTGTGGCGCAACTAGCCCACCAGCTACCTCTAGTAAGCGCCACAGAGCTGTGTTGCAGAGAGGTGTAAAAAGGGGCATGGCCTCAGAACACCACTCTAGAGAGTGCTGCATTAAGGGGGCATGGCCTCTGGCGCGATGCCGGTGTTTTTCTCTTTTTTTTTTAAGCCCCCCCTTCTTTTTCTTTTTCTATTTTTTTTGCCCTGGGGACCCCATCCCCCAGGGCTTGCCCCCTAATTATTATTATTTTTTTATGTGGAGGGGGGCTGCGTGGCCCTTCCTCCTGAGGCTTCTTTTAGCCCCAGGGACCCCATCCCCCAGGGTTCTGCCTCTTTTATTTATATATTTGTTGGGAGGGGGGCCGTGACTACAGTCAAGAAGTCCAGAAACAGAGGCGCTCCTTTGACTCAGTGAAAGCAAAACTGAGGGACTTAAAAATACAATACATGCTGCTTTTCCCTGCAAAGTTAAAGGTCATCTACCGGGACAAGACACATTTTTTCACACACCCTGATGACACGTGGCAGTGGCTGGAGGAGAGGACTCCGAGATCCGGAACGGCGGGAGAGAGGCGAGAATCACAGAACGGACCACGATCCGTGGATGCCTCTTGGGGAATTTCCGAAGACCCAGAGGTCAAGAGGCTCGAGAGCACGCAAGAGGGTGACGACGACCCCGTATCCACAGTTGATCCAGAACACCAGTCAACGATGACGGTCTGCCTCCCCGTAGATCAGGGACGATGCGGGATCCAGGTTTCGTTGCCTGGAGAAGACCACACACTCGGAAGAAGAGGAAGACAGGACCGGCAACGAGTCTGTTGAAGAGGACAATGAAACGCAGTCTTTGCATCCGCTGGTGGCAGTGATCCGAAAAATGGATCAAGACGTACCAGGGGAGATCACGGCTTCGCAGGACGCAGTCCATGACTCCCATTCATGATTAAGGGACACTGTGGACGAGAAGTATATGGCTAGGCTGGAGTGCACGCAAGTTGTTACGCCCCGTTAAAACTTTCATATTTCACGTTGTTTGATGTGTATTGTTTTCCTACACGTAACTCAGGTGGAAGGGAGTTTTGTTTGCCCTTGGACTACTGTTCGAGAGCTGGGGTGCTAGGGGATCTGAAGGGGTGGGCGATAAACCTTCTCTACCTAATAGTCCCAAACGATGTTGGAAGCGAAGAAGGGGCTGGAGGGGAGGGGAGGTAGGGTGGGGGGAGGAGAGGGGGGATTTCACAGTTTCATGGTTGGGGGTTCAGGGGGGTTCTGATGGGGGAGGGGGGAGGGGAGGGCGTTGGGGGAAGGGAGATTGGTTACGCCTGGCATGATGAGCATACACACACATAACCTGACAGCCCTACATCCGAGACACTGGTCACGACTATCCAGTAATGCATGACATGAGGAGAGATAGCCCAAAGGTGGAAAGTGGGTAATTAGAAGAGCTCCGGGTACTCACTTGGAATGTTAATGGTCTGGGCTGTAAGGTCAAACGAGGATTGGTGAATAACTATGTGAGGAGAACTGGGGCAGAGGTTGTACTGCTGCAAGAAACACATCTAAAGGGTACAAACTGCGCCTTCCAGGCGAGAGGGAGATACAGAGTAGCGGCGCATGCAGGATTCACATCTGGCTCAAGGGGAGTGGCAATCATGATTAAAAAGGTTCCCCCTATACATATAGCGCTGACCTGGATAGACCCGCAGGGGACATACGTGGGGGTAAGGGGACACTGGAAGAGTAAGGAATGCAAGTTCATATCAGCATACGCCCCACCCAAACTACAGGCAGCCACACTTAGGGGGGTTGTCGACATACTTCTCAACATGTCTGACACGATCCAGGTCCTGGGAGGGGACTTCAATGACGTAATGGACCCGAGGACGGACAGGACAGGAGACAGGGATAGGCCGACTGGTCCGACTTTACTAGCAGCCACTATGGGAACAGTAGGTCTGGTGGATACTTGGAGATGGCTACACCCAGAAGGTAGGGAATACTCCTTCTTCTCGGGGCGCATAAAGTGTACTCCCACCTTGACTATATCTTTATGGCTAGGCAGGCGCTGTGCATCACCGTCGTGGCAGAATATAGGGCTCGAGGTGTCTCAGACCACTCACCGCTGCTGCTCAGGGTGGGAGGAAAGAAAGTACATCGACCTGCGGTATTGAGATTGACGGCCTGGGACCTCCAAAATGCAGATATACTAAGAGGCCTACGGGCTGACCTGAAGGTCTATGTAGCCGAAAATGAGGGGACGATGGACTCCAGGGTGACATTGTGGGAGACGCTGAAAGTGGTAATGCGAGACAGGGCACATAATCGATTGGCGGAAGATAAGAAAAAAGTACATGCAGAGGTAGTGGCCTTAGAGGCCCAGATTCTGGCCCTAGAGCAGGTGCACATGGCCACTAGAGATATTGGAATTAGTCACCAACTTTCGGACATACGGATTCAGTATAAACATGTAGTAACGAGTGAGGCGAAAGCACAGGCTCTGGCGACCCTACACCGATTATACGATGTGGGGGATAAGTCCAGGAGACTCCTGGCATGGCTGAGCAAGAAGGAGAGGGATGCGCGGTGGGTGGAGAGAGTGAGAGATTGTGGGGAAAACTAGGCCCGAACGGATGACCAGATAGTCAACACGTTCGCGGACTACTATGAGGCCTTTTACGAAGCGAGAGCACTGGGGACGAAGGAAGACGCCCTGCAATACATGGCGCATATAGATCTCCCGGCCCTGACACTGATAGACAGGGCCAAGAGGCAGACATAACGGCGAACGAACTCAGAGAGGCACTGGCTAAACTTAGGGCAGGTAAGGCGTCCGGCCCTAACGGTTTTCCGGCGGAATTCTTTTAAGAAAATGGCGGATCTCTTAACCGGTCATTTGTTGGGCCTGTTCGTGGATGCTGAGTTGGAGGGAACGTTCCTGTTAGACCTCCGTCAGGCTACGATTATCCCAATCTTTAAAGAAGGCAAGCCCCCAGATGAATGCTCCTCCTATCGCCCCATCTCCCTCCTCAATGTTGAGGCAAAACTCTATGCAACGATATTGGCCCTCCGCCTTCGACGGGTGATTACAGGACTGGTCCATTTAGATCAGACGGGATTCCTCCCCGAGAGGGAGACTAGATATAATCTGAGGAGAATCCACAACTGGCTAATGGAGGTATGCAACAGAGGGGATCTGCATTGGTTCCTCTCCCTCGATGCCGAGAAGGCATTTGACGCTGTTCACTGGCCCTTTCTGGAGGGAGTGTTAGACCGCTTCGGATTTGGACCCAAATTTAGAAAGATGGTAGGCCTCTTATATACGGATCCAAGGGCGAGAGTCCGAGTCAATGGCAAGTTGTCAAGGGACTTCCCTATACGGCGCGGTACCAGACAGGGATGCCCCCTGTCCCCACTGCTGTTCGCACCTTTCCATAGAGGTCATGGCATGTGCGATCCGCCAAAACGAAAACATTAGGGGGTTCAGCATGCGATCGTCAGACACGTCTACAGAGAAGCTTTCCTTATACGCAGATGACGTACTGCTATTTGTCACAGAACCGGAGACCACCATACCTGCGCTGTTCTCAGAACTAGAGCGATATGGGGCTCATGCGGGCTACCAGATCAACTGGAATAAATCCATCTTGTATGATCCCCAATGAAGGGAGGGGGGGCCCGTGCTTCCAGAACGCCTGGTAAAGACAAAGGAGGGGTTTACCTATCTCGGGGTATTCATTACGACTGATAGGGCGCTCTCCTTTGAAAGGAACATTCAACGCATTATACGCAACTTTATTGATGATGCAGCACGATGGAAACTGCTTCCCCTCACGCTCCTCGGTCGGGCGGCAATGTTTAAAATGATTACGCTGCCCAGGTTTTTGTATGCATTCCAGAATGAATACTTCCCCTACAGAGCGGGCTGTTCAAGACTATACACGCGGAACTCCGAACATTTCTCTGGATGGGGAAGCAGCCTAGGGCGGCGCTTTCAACGCTGCAAAGGCACCAATATAATGGGGTGATCTCCTTGCCTGACTTAGAGGCCTATTACTGGGCAGAGCACTTGATAGCCATTAATGACTGGATGTAAGCCCCGGCCACTCACCCCACCTGTGCATTAGAAAGACACACATTGGATACACACACATACTTGCATTATTTATACGGACATTTCCCTCTCTGCGCAAGGAATATGGACTCCACCACACACAATAATTTAAATACATGCAATTTAGACACGCGTGGAAGGCGGAGGGGGCATTGACAGAGGCGCTTCCAGATTATGCTCCGCTGGAGGGTTGTCTCCTGCAGGAGAGAATAGTCGGCAAGGCAGTGTCGCTCACATACAAAACAATAATGAATAACAGGACTCTGTGATGAAATCGTGAATTAAAAGGAGTGTGGCCTACTCCCCAAACTGAAACACTTTTTTAATAAGACCTTTTCTTCTTTTTTGTAGGTCTTGATAGGACTTGAAGGTTCAAAGTAACACAACCACTTATAAGTCCGCTATCTTTTCACTGGTTTTAATGGAGTTAGAACTACCCTCTTATTAAAAAAGTGTTTCAGTTTGTGGAGTAGGCCACACTCCTTTTAATTCACGATTTCATCACACTTTAGATACTATTCTTTCAACAAGAACCCAATGAAGACAACTGGCTACCGACTTTATGTGGGTGCCTGAGGGTTCTTTTCTTTTCACATTGCATGTTCACTTAACTCCCCTATTGTTTTCGTACCTGTCCTGGTGGTATTGACTATAACTACTCCATGACTTGTTCTTACTTTTATTGATGCGGAAACGCATATTACACCAAGACAGTACTCCAGCAACTTTACGTCTCTGCCCCAACAACAGTGCCCAGATAGGTTCTCCCATCATACGGGCAGTGGTTACCATCCCACAAACCCAAATGAGTTATGGAACATTCCTTTACATTACCTATTTGAACCTCTTGGAGGCCTAGAAGCCAACGATTGACTCATTCTAACTAATTCCCAAAAAAGGAAAAAAGGAAGTATGCGCCATACCTCGAAAAATTGCGGGATAGCAGAGGAACTACTTCTTATCCCTTCTATTCCTCTGAGTAGATTACCTGAGCACCCACTAGACAAAGGGGGGATTTCAGTGTACCCATACTAGAAGAGGGACATGCAATTACTGAGGTTAAACTATATCATAAGAAGTGAAGTTGATGGGTGGAAAAATTAAAGAAAAACACCCCACTATCCCTAAACGCACCAGCACACAAGATCATCAAGTAAGCGTAGTGTCCTGGAACGTTTGTGGATTAGTAAATAAGGTACATGAAACAGTGTGGGCAGAGTTTATTAAAAATATCGATATGTTGTGCCTACAGGAAACTTGGGTCTTAACTGAATTACATTTAGATGGTTTCAGGACTTTCCATGTCCCAGCGGTACGTTCTAGTCATGGTAGGCATAAGGGTGGTTTATGTGTTTATGTTTCGAATCTCTTGAACGCTAGCATTGTCACCGGTAGCACAAACTCGCCCTACTTCCAATTGGTCACTATATTATTAAACTCATTGAACATGCTTGTAGTGGTGAACTTTTATAACAACATTAAGAGTTCGGATTTCCAGGAAGTAATAACATATTTGATATGTGCACTAAGGACCACAAAAAGTGTAAAAGGAAAAGATCCAATATGGATCTGGGTAGGTGATTTTAATTTAAACCTATGTGACAGTGAAACATGTGGGTTCCAGGAATATGGGGAGGGGGAAACTGTGGACAGGAGTCACTTTCAACACAATGAGAAAGGGGAAATATTAAATAGTATTATGGCCAACCTCGACCTGGGTTTTGCAAACAGGTTGTGCTCCCCCAAGATGGAGTTCACCTCCACCTTTTTAGCAAGGGGGTTCCATTCGGTTATCGGCTACATCATTATGCCAAATAGGTTTGCAGGCCGGGTGGTCGACTTTGAAATCCCTAATATTGATCTGAGTGACCATCTACCCCTGAAAGTGGTTGTTAGTGCCCCGGGAAGAAAAAACTCCCTCACCATCGAGACCCTGGCATGGTCACAAGATCTTGTAATTGCACGGCAGAATGGTATTGCCTTGAAATGGAGCTCGGCATATCCAATGAAAATTTTTAAGAAAATAGTGGAAAAAGCCTCGCAGCCAATTATGATATGTTTAGAGGAAAAGTCATCAAATGGCGAAATTCTGAAGGCTTTTAATAATATCACCACTATCATACAGAGTCTGTTAACCCGGACCCTCCCTAAAAAAAGTAACAAAGCCAAGGGACGGTTCGATTCGGAATGTACTAAGACTCATAAGGCCCTTAAATTAGCTCTGAGCAACAAACCAAGGGACCACGAGGCAATAAGGGTATATAGGAAGGTATATAACTTAGCTAGGCGCCAACGTAAGAAAACAATTAAAGACAAAGCCTGGCAGGATTTAATGAAGGCAGCAGAGAGCAAAGATGTTAAATTATTTTGGCAGGTGGTTAATTCTCCTTTCCTTAATAATAAAGATACGGCCAGGATGGAAATAGCTATCGACGAAAAAGCTGGATAGAATTCTTCTCAAATGTTTATAGTAGTAGCCAAGAAGAGCCGCAAGTAGCGAGTAATTTTGTTCCCATACCTATTGAGTTCACCCTTGAAGAGGTACAAATAGCTATAAGTCAAACTCAGAATAATAAAGCCCCTGGACCAGATGGGATCCCTAGCGATTTCTATAAGATGAACATAGATTTATGGGCCCCACTGTGCTCGCGTGTCTTGGGCGCTTGCTGCGCCGAAGGCTTCATTAAAACGTGGGCAGAATCAGTGATAATTCCCATTTATAAAAAGGGCGATAGGGAAAGCCCATCAAACTATAGACCTATATCTCTCTTAGATTCATTAATGAAAATCGCAGGGAGAGTGGTCTTGTCTAAAATACAGACGTGGGCCGAGGAACATGATATTTTAACTCCCGCACAATATGGGTTCCGCCCAGGGATGGGTATGGTCGAGCAGATTTTAAACTTTGTATTACTACAGGGGAAGTACACCAGGGCTAAAGATGGTTGTTTATATGCAATATTCGTCGACCTTTCCTCGGCCTTTGATTGTGTAATACATACAAAACTGTGGGAAACACTGGAGGAGATGAAGCTCGACCCAGTTATAGTTCTCTTTTTAAGACAACTATACTCTAATTCAACTGCCAAAGTAAGGTTCGGAACAGGAGGGGAGTGCACAGGGTCTTTCCGTATACAGAAGGGGGTGAGACAAGGCTGTGTGCTGGCCCCACTCCTCTTCTCACTATATACGAACAGTCTGGAGAAAGAACTGAGGGCAAATCATATAGATTCTCCGAGGGACGGCAACAGGGAGATAGTTTCCCTATTGTATGCGGACGACGCAGTCCTAATGGCTAGGACTAAGGTGGGTGCACAAAAGGCCTTAACCAAATATGTAGAATTTATGGAGGCCAGAGGACTTAGAGTTAACGCCAAAAAGTCCTTTGTGATGTGCAGTGGCAAAGGGAGTGCCAGGTGTAAACAGCTTAAAGTGGCAGGCCTCCAAGTTGAACACACTAAAACATTCCCATATTTGGGGGTTGTAATCGAAAGATCTGGCACCTGGGGCCCAGAAGTGAAAAACAGGACCCTAGCCTTCGAGCGATCAGTCGCGGCTGTACTAAATTTCTCAAGTAAACTGGGTAAGCGACAGCCCAAAATCATGCTCAGTATTTACGTAGCAAAATGCAGAAGCATTGCTCTGTACGGTGCAGGGGTTTGGGGGTATCATGATGTAACATCACTTCAAATTGTAGAAAATAATTTTTTTAGATCCCTTCTGTCCCTCCCGAAGGGTATATCTGTCTACAATTGCCACGCGGAATTAGGTATGGACCATCTAAGTGACCTGATTAGAATTCAACCAATTTTGCTATGGCGTAGAGTTTGGGCGACACAAGAACTCGCCCTAAACCAAGAAATTATTAGAGACATTATGGCCCTTGAAAATGCAAAGCGTATTAAATGGCTTGAGTACATCAGGAGGGTTTTAAATGACATACAAAGGCCAGAATGGTATAGCAACCCTAAATTAATTGGGGAAATCCCAAAGAAAGTTCTAAAACAATTGTGTCTGGAGTACTTTAATATAAAAAGATTGGGAGGGGAGGTCACAAAGAAAACCGTGCTGGAGCACCAATCGTTGTTGATCTCCCACAAAATACAACCTTACCTAAACCTTGTGACTCTAGGGTTTGATCGTTTTATTTTGACCAGATTTAGGTTTAACCTATTCCATCATTTAGTGACATTTCCAGTTAAGAACGACTGGCATAGAACTCTGTCTGTATGTCCATGCGACAATATGTCACCTCAAACCACATTTCATCTGGTCTTATTTTGCAAGCTGTACAAAAAAGAACGCTGTAGATGGATCAAACAATACTTGAGAGATGGTGCCTGGCAGCAATGCAGGCCTGCGTATTTGAATCTGCAGCAACTGGGGAATCCTTTATGTATAATGACTATGACCATGTTTCTAAAAAGTGTTTTAAAACCACGGAATTTATTATGAATCTCAATTTATTCGATAGTCTAACTGTAATTATTTAATACATTTTTAAACTAAAATGTTATTTATTGATGTTTAACTGTATGGATGTAGTTTTATATGTATTTGCTTTTATGATTTTTCTAAATGGTGAAAATCGAATAAAGCTTATTGACACTGTGTTAAAGTTTCAGCACGGTAGAATAACAGGCCAGATAGACTGGGGAACCTACGGACTACGTGGGAGCGAGAAGTGGGTGAAATTGACGGTTGATCCAATTTAATATCCTCCCTAAGACCTATTTTGATAGAGCACGACTGCACAAGATTGGGAGAATAAATGACCCGGGCTGTCTGAGGTGTGGCACCACTGTAGGGGATTTCTATCATACTCTCTGGACATGCCCGAATATTCAACTCTTCTGGGGGGCGGTCCTGACAGAGCTGGGGGAGGTGCTAGAGACCACAATACCCTTAGATCCCAAACTGACCCTACTGGGAATGACAAATGATGTGGATCTGGCTCGACCGCTGCTGATATTCCTGGTGCTGGCATTGGTGGTGGCCAAGAGAGATGTGGCCCGAAAGTGGGGTGCACCAGACACACCACAAATAGAAGAGTGGAGGAAGGGGATGGTCCTCTACATGGCCGCTGAGAGAGTTACGTATAAGGCGAGGGGGTCCCCAAGAAATTTGGCAGGGTATGGGGTAAATGGAGACGCTCTCACGGACTAGATGGAGGATTATGAGTCACAAGGGGGCGTGAGCTCCCATGCTCCCATGGGCAGAACGAGAGGAGGGGACTGAAGCTGATCTGTAGTGGGATTTGGGCTGAAGACTTACCTGAACCATTGGACTTTGTGGACTATGTTCTTGATCTAATAAAGGGAAAAGTGGATAAGGGGGTGGGGGATGGGTGTGTAGCTCGACATTGACATGCTTGATGTTTGTTATTATGATGCAAAATGCCAATAAAAATGTTACCAGAATCCTCTGTTTATGATAATGTCAGGATGACATCACAGGCCACATGATGTAATGTGGAGTGTTTTTAATGGTTGGTTTTGAACCTGTTAGTTTGTAACCGTTGTAGGAAGGTGGATATCTGACTATGGTTACCCCCAAACTTTTTGCCTGGTGTTTAGCTGGTTTTTTACATAGTTGGCCTGGGATCCTGCTATTCAGGGCCCCAGGCTAATTGCTCTCTCCTTAAAATGGACTCCATGTACCTTAGGTACATACACAATTGGAATAGGCTCACCTTATTGGCCCCTGTAACAGTGTACCCAGGTACCCAGGGCATAGGTGCTTCCAAGGCCTACCAGGGGCTGCAGCATGTATTATGCCACCCCTGGCCTGGCCTCCATATTTGACACAACTGGCTGATCACTCAGCTGGGGTAAGTCGGTGTAACCACCCCTTACTTAGGTGTAGTATGCCTATACCTAACCTAAAATGGACACATATGTTCCTATCAGCCACTCCTATGGAAGGCCTCATCAATCCTGGAGGCACAGTGCTTGGAAATATGTGAGATGGTGCTCTGGCATGAGCTGAGCCTGTCTGCAGCTTTCGGAACCATGTCCTTTAGCTGTTTCATGATATTGCCATACCATATACTCTTAAGTGCATTATGAACCTCGCGGTTAAATGCTATATTGGGTTTGGCTTTATCAAAACATGTCGAGTAAGGTGTCATACGAATTGGAATACTACCCCCTCGCCAGTTCTGGCGACGGGGGTAGAATTCCACCCTTCTAGAGGGACACGACATGTACCTAGCCTGAACCCCGGTTAAAGTTAAACAGAGCCTCAGCATCACAAAATGGATGCTGCCACCACAGACACAAGTCTGACCTCCTGCTGCTGGGAGTCCTTCCAGCGAGGGCAGCTTGGACAAAGGGTTTCCTGCCTGGGGAGGTGCTAGCACCACTCCAGACAGGATTTTGTGTATTGGGTAGGACAGGGCTGATAGAATCAGACATGCCTGGGGCACACAAGGTGTCCCTGTGCATAGGCCAGTTCAAACCGGTGCTGGGGCTTTCCAGCCCCAGTCCTGGCGTGAAACTGGACAAAGGAAAGGGGGTGTAACCACCCCCCTTCCTGGTTCCACCCAGAGGAGGGACCTAGTAGGTGATCCGGCCCCCCAGATTCGAATACGAGTGGGAGCTGTGTCCTGAGACTTCAGATCATCCTGAATCAACTTGAAATACAGAAGAAGACTGGACTTCGACATTCTGCTGCACAGAAGACGGAAGAGACTCTCCCTTGTGGCCAAGGAGTGACCACCCTGTGAACACAGGCACCAACCAGCAATTCGACGTCTGCTTTGCCGCCGCCTCCCGCCGGAGCCCGAGCCCAGAGCCTGACAAGACCCACACTCCCAGACTTCTCACCGCCCGATCCACAGTCCCTGCAAAGAAGGGACCCGTGGAGGCACCGAGAGACGTGGGACCGGACCTCTTGGAAGACCCCCGAAACGCTGACTGCGCAGCATCAGAGGCACCCTCGATGCTGTGCTTTGGGGTTTGAGAAGCCCCAACCTCGAGCAGCCCTTGCACAGAAGATCAGCCCCCCAGCATCTCCACGATCTGCGTGGGGCCCTTTTGCACTGTGCCTCTCTACGCGCCATCCCGGCCACTTGCCACGTGGCTAGCGGCCATCTTGGCGACAAAACCTTCAACTTACACTGCGGGTCTGGTTGCTCCAGAATTTCCCTCGCTCCTGTAGAAAGGAGCACCTGCTCTGACCTTGCTGGTCCGAGTAACAAGCCTTTTTTGATTCCTGCGTGGCTTGCATTAGCCAAGGCCTGTTTGCTCCAATCAAGTTGCCGACACCGCCAACAGCGAGAAGCCTGTGTTAGACAGCTCGTGACCGACTCCTGGACGTCTTCGACCCCTCGTGTCCACGTGGCTGCAGAGAGAAGCTACACCTCGACGCCTGCTTGCACCCAACATCGCCTGGTTCCAGTCTGGTTCCACGGTAGTCACTGGCTAGTGACTTTGAACATTGTCCCCTCTGCTTTCAGGTCTTCACCTCTTCAGATCCACCCTTGGATCCACCGGAACTCTTCACATCGAGCCGCCTGCAGCATCTTCAGCTCCAAGCACCATCGACCTGCGTGACGAAACCCGACACTACTTCGACCCTATGCACCCGCTTCCTGTGGGTGAGGTAACTCAGCTCTGCCGGTGTTCCCACACTGGTACACACCTCTAGTGTCTGTGTCTAAAGTTTCATCCTTCTAGGTCACTCGGAAGGTTCCTTTTTAACTAACTTTGTAACTTGTACGCACCATTGACATTGCATTGGTAAAGCGTGCACTTTCCGCACTGCACCCGAGTCCCGCGGGCCTTTCCCGACTTCTTCACTGCTAGTCCCGAACAGCTCCAGTGATTCCCCAGGCCCTAGGCCTCTTCACTTCCCCCATAGTGGTTCTTATACCACTATTTTAGTATACGGTTTAGGTGGCCCCTAGGGCTCATCCATAATTGTGCAACTTTTGTGTATTTAAACTGTGTTTTGTTTTAACGCATTTGCTTCTGTGCTCATAAAGAGTATCAGGGTTATTTGTAGAAATAAATCTATATATATTTTCAATATATAGCTGTGTGGTGTCCTTTCATTTGGTATTCAAGGGATTGTGTATGGTAAAACAGCTTGCTTCACATGCCTTTACAGAGTTTAGCCTAAGACTGCTTAGTCCATGGTACCCCTAGGATAGCTTGTCTATAAGGTTGACTTTACAACCTGCACCATAAGGGTTGCTTGGCATGGTACAAGGTGATCACTAGAACTAGTGAGCATCATATACCAGGCCAACTTCTCACATTGGTGAGCAGCGGATTGGGATTTGAGCTTGCTGTTGTTTTACCATTACAATCTTTGAAAATATCATTTGTAAGATCATACAGGTACCTGATCGGTACACTAAAACAAGACTAGATATACTTAGGTTCTACTGAACTTAGTTGTTGTAGAGGATAGGGAGTAGCACACCCTGACTACAACTACTAGATAGGTTTTGTAGGAAAACACAAGTGTAGGTAGATTGCAACACATCCACCACACTAGAGCAATGTCTGGAGCAGAGGGATCCACTGGAACCACCTCTGTTGAGAGTGACCCTCCAAGGGCACCATCCAAATTTGCTATCTTTCCATTTAAGGAACTGAGGCAACTGTGTTCCATGAGAGGAATCAAAACAGGTCCTTCTCCTACAGCAGGACACCTCAGAGAACTGTTAGACCAGTCTGAAGCTCTAAAGAACTCCAAACCAGGCACCTCAGGGACTGGAGATGGAGGCTCTCCCACTGAAGATGATAACCCTGATACCCCTGCCCCTGTCATCCAGATAGATGAGGAAGACCAGACCCCTGGGAATTCTCAGCCTGAGGAAGAAGAAGGGGAGGAGGTAGAAGAAAGTGAGTCTGATGATGATAGAGATAGCCAGGTGTTAGTCAGCAGGCTTAACCAGGCTAACCTAAGCTTATTTGGGACTGAAGGTGGGTCCAACCCATTCAGGCCCCCAAATGGACTTAACCAGGAGCATAGGAGGAGGAGGAATCACTCAGGTGAGTCCAATACTTCCCATGTTTCTAGAGGTTCTCATGGCAACTCCAGAAGGGAGTTCACTAGCCCTCAGAGAAGGGAACATGAGGCCAAAATGAGAGAGGCTGAACTTAGGATCCGGAGACAAGAATTAGAAGTTGCCCTGGCCAAAGAGAAACTTGCTAGAGCAAGGCAGCCTAGAGAGAGTGGATTAGAATCCACTGGTGGCAGCACTATCCCTAAGGATAAAGACAGATCCTATGACAATAGAAACCTGAGTAAGATTGTGCCCCCCTACAAAGTTGGGGATGATATCCACAAATGGATGACTGCACTTGAGAGAGCTTGCAAAGTACAGCAGGTCCCTCAGGAGCAGTGGGCAGCAATCTTGTGGCTCTCCTTCGAAGGTAGAGGCAGAGACAGACTCCTCACAGTTAGTGATGGGGATTCTAGAAACTACCTGGTCCTGAAGAGTGCTCTAATTGATGGGTTAGGCTTAACCACTGAACAGTACAGGTTAATGTTCAGAGACACCCAGAAGACACAGACTCAGGACTGGTCTGAATTTGTTGAATGTGCCACTAAGGCTCTGGAGGGCTGGTTGCTGGGAAGTAAGGTTACTGACTATACAGGATTGTATAATTTAATTATGAGAGAGCAAATCTTAAGTAATTGTCAAAATCAGCTTCTACATCAGCACCTGGTTGACTCTGATCTGACCTCCCCACAAGAATTGGGTAGGAGGGCAGACAAATGGGTCACAACCAGGATCAGGCCTAAGAACCAGGGTGGGGACCAAAAGAAAGAGACTACCAAGCCTCAAGAGAAGGGTGGGGATAAAAGTAAGGAAAAGACTTCCCCAGGGCCCCAAAACTCCAAGGATGGGGGTGGGTCCCAAGACACTTCTTCAACCCAGAAAAAGCCTTATTGTCATGTCTGTAAACAGGTTGGGCATTACAAAACAGACAGCTGTTGTCCCAAGAATGGCAATAAAGAGAATATACCTCCAAAGCCAGCTCCAACACCTCCTGTTACTGTCAGCAGTAATCCCCCAGGAAGTGGGAGCACACCCAGGAATCTGGGTGGGTTTACTTTTGGAGGACAGGTGGATTCTGGCCTAACCAGGTCCCCTACCTCAGATACTCTTGTCTATGAGACTGGCATGGGTTTTGCCAATTTCACTGCTTGCCCAAACACTTTGAGCAAGTATAGACAGGAGCCCCTCATCAATGGCTTGAAAGTTGAGGCCTTTAGAGACACAGGGGCTAGCATCACCATGTTGGCTGAATGTCTAGTCCCCTCAAGGCAACTTTTACCTGATGCCACATATCAGGTGACAAACATTGATGGAATAGAAACCAATCACCCCATGGCAGTAGTAAATCTTAGCTGGGGAGGTGTCACTGGCCCAAAGAGAGTGGCAGTGTCATCAAACTTGCCTGTAGATTGCCTACTGGGGAATGATTTAGAAATCTCAGCCTGGGCTGAGGTGGAACAAGAAACCCATTCTAAAATGGTAAATCTCCATGGAAAGGTTAGTGGGGCCGTGATGGCTACAGCCCCAATCCAAGATGTCCTTCCTGAAAAGGTTGGTAGGGCTGAGCAAACCTCAGCCCCATCTTTAGCTAACTTCCCTCCTGAAAAGATTAGCAGGGCTGTGATGGTAACAGCCCATACCCAAACTGAGTCTCCTCCTGAAAAGGTTGGTGGGGCTGTGATGGCCACAGCCCAAACTCAAACTGATACATGTATTGTGAAGCCTGAAAAGATGGATCACTCCACACAAACAGAGAGCATTGAGGAGGAAGAGAAATCTCCCTCCCACCAGACTTTAGGAAAGGATCAGCCTCCTTAGGGAACTGATCTTACCCCTGATGAAGGAACTGTCCCAGAGGTTGTTAGGCCTGGCCTGACAGAGCCTCTGATGACAGTGGACCCTTCTCAGGTGGGACCCAGTCTGGAGCAGGTATCCTGCCCCTCTCTACCTTGCCTTACTCAGCCCAGGGCTGCAGAGGACAAGAAGGACAGTGAGCCCCAAAGGGCCCCCTGTCAAATAAAGCACCCCCATCAACAGATTAGGGGCACCGAAACTAGTAGCCCTAGTGAGGTGAAAACTTTAAAAACTCCTGAGGGAGCCCCCTTTAAAGTAGTTAGGGACCTCCCACAGATGGATTCTGTTGGGCACAGCCAAACCTGGGACCCCAAGGCCCCAAACCTGACCTGTCCCCCCAGTAAGCCAACAAGAGGGACCCAGCCTCCAGCTTTAGGTAGCCAGAGGTTGACCCTGAGAGCAGAGTGCAACTCAGTCAAAGAAAGAAAGGCACACATGGTGGAGAGTGATTGGAGGAAGCTGAGTCCTACAGAGGAATCTCACTTCAGTACTCCATCCCAACACCAGCCTTTAACTTTGCAAAGACACACCACAGGTAGAGATTCCCTATGGTGGAGACCCTCAGATACCCTTAGGGTGAGGGATTGCTTAGTGGACCATGAGACAGGGGGTAACCAAGCCAGAGCTGGTACTTCCTTAAATGGCCACTTAGGCAATATAGGCTCACCTGGTCAAGGATAGCCTTATCTCCTTTCGTTTGGGGGTGGGGGGGTTATGTAGGAAGGTGGATATCTGACTATGGTTACCCCCAAACTTTTTGCCTGGTGTTTAGCTGGTTTTTGACATAGTTGGCCTGGGATCCTGCTATTCAGGGCCCCAGGCTAATTGCTCTCTCCTTAAAATGGACTCCATGTACCTTAGGTACATACACAATTGGAATTGGCTCACCTTATTGGCCCCTGTAACAGTGTACCCAGGTACCCAGGGCATAGGTGCTTCCAAGGCCTACCAGGGGCTGCAGCATGTATTATGCCACCCCTGGCCTGGCCTCCATATTTGACACAACTGGCTGATCACTCAGCTGGGGTAAGTCGGTGTAACCACCCCTTACTTAGGTGTAGTATGCCTATACCTAACCTAAAATGGACACATATGTTCCTATCAGCCACTCCTATGGAAGGCCTCATCAATCCTGGTGGCAGAGTGCTTGGAAATATGTGAGATGGTGCTCTGGCATGAGCTGAGCCTGTCTGCAGCTTTCGGAACCATGTCCTTTAGCTGTTTCATGATATTGCCATACCATATAATCTTAAGTGCATTATGAACCTCGCGGTTAAATGCTATCTTGGGTTTGGCTTTATCAAAACATGTCGAGTAAGGTGTCATACGAATTGGAATACTACCCCCTCGCCAGTTCTGGCGACGGGGGTAGCATTCCACCCTTCCAGAGGGACACGACATGTACCTAGCCTGAACCCCGGTCAAAGTTAAACAGAGCCTCAGCATCACAAATTGGATGCTGCCACCACAGACACAAGTCTGACCTCCTGCTGCTGGGAGTCCTTCCAGCGAGGGCAGCTTGGACAAAGGGTTTCCTGCCTGGGGAGGTGCTAGCACCACTCCAGACAGGATTTTGTGTATTGGGTAGGACAGGGCTGAATAGAATCAGACATGCCTGGGGCACACAAGGTGTCCCTGTGCATAGGCCAGTTCAAACCGGTGCTGGGGCTTTCCAGCCCCAGTCCTGGTGCGAAACTGGACAAAGGAAAGGGGGTGTAACCACCCCCCTTCCTGGTTCCACCCAGAGGAGGGACCTAGTAGGTGATCCGGCCCCCCAGATTCGAATAAGAGTGGGAGCTGTGTCCTGAGACTTCAGATCATCCTGAATCAACTTGAAATACAGAAGAAGACTGGACTTCGACATTCTGCTGCACAGAAGACTGAAGAGAATCTCCCTTGTGGCCAAGGAGTGACCACCCTGTGAACACAGGCACCAACCAGCAACTTGACGTCTGCTTTGCCGCCGCATCCCGCCGGAGCCCGAGCCCAGAGCCTGACAAGACCCAGACTCCCAGACTTCTCACCGCCCGATCCACAGTCCCTGCAAAGAAGGGACCCGTGGAGGCACCGAGAGACGTGGGACCGGACCTCTTGGAAGACCCCCGAAACGCTGACTGCGCAGCATCAGAGGCACCCTCGACGCTGTGCTTTGGGGTTTGAGAAGCATCAACCTCGAGCAGCCCTTGCACCGAAGATCAGCCCCCCAGCATCACCACGATCTGCGTGGGGCCCTTTTGCACTGTGCCACTCGACGTGCCATCCCGGCCACTTGCCACGTGGCTAGGGGCCATCTTGGCGACGAAACCTTCAACTTACACTGCGGGTCTGGTTGCTCCAGACTTGCCCTCTCTCCTGTAGAAAGGAGCACCTGCTCTGACCTTGCTGGTCCGAGCCCAGAGCCTGACAAGACCCAGACTCCCAGACTTCTCACCGCCCGATCCACAGTCCCTGCAAAGAAGGGACCCGTGGAGGCACCGAGAGACGTGGGACCGGACCTCTTGGAAGACCCCCGAAACGCTGACTGCGCAGCATCAGAGGCACCCTCGACGCTGTGCTTTGGGGTTTGAGAAGCCCCAACCTCGAGCAGCCCTTGCACCGAAGATCAGTCCCCCAGCATCTCCACGATCTGCGTGGGGCCCTTTTGCACTGTGCCACTCGACGCGCCATCCCGGCCACTTGCCACGTGGCTAGCGGCCATCTTGGCGATGAAACCTTCAACTTACACTGCGGGTCTGGTTGCTCCAGACTTGCCCTCGCTCCTGTAGAAAGGAGCACCTGCTCTGACCTTGCTGGTCCGAGTAACAAGCCTTTTTTGATTCCTGCGTGGCTTGCATTAGCCAAGGCCTGTTTGCTCCAATCAAGTTGCCGACACCGCCAACAGCAAGAAGCCTGCGTGGGACAGCTCGTGACCGACTCCTGGACGTCTTCGACCCCTCGTGTCCACGTGGCTGCAGAGAGAAGCTACACCTCGACGCCTGCTTGCACCCGACATCGCCTGGTTCCATCTGGTTCCATGGTAGTCACTGGCTAGTGACTTTGAACATTGTCCCCTCTGCTTTCAGGTCTTCACCTCTTCAGATCCACCCTTGGATCCACCGGAACTCTTCACATCGAGCCGCCTGCAGCATCTTCAGCTCCAAGCACCATCGACCTGCGTGACGAAACCCAACACTACTTCAACCCTATGCACCCGCTTCCTGCGGGTGAGGTAACTCAGCTCCGCCGGTGTTCCCACACTGGTACACACCTCTAGTGTCTGTGTCTAAAGTTTCATCCTTCTAGGTCACTCTGAAGGTTCCTTTTTAACTAACTTTGTAACTTTTACGCACCATTGACATTGCATTGGTAAAGCGTGCACTTTCCGCACTGCACCCGAGTCCCGCGGGCCTTTCCCGACTACTTCACTTCCCGAACAGCTCCAGCGATTCCCCAGGCCCTAGGCCTCTTCACTTCCCCCATAGTGGTTCTTATACCACTATTTTAGTATATGGTTTAGGTGGCCCCTAGGGCTCATCCATAATTGTGCAACTTTTGTGTATTTAAACTGTGTTTTGTTTTAACGCATTTGCTTCTGTGCTCATAAAGAGTATCAGGGTTATTTGTAGAAATAAATCTATATATATTTTCAATATATATCTGTGTGGTGTCCTTATATTTGGTATTCAAGGGATTGTGTATGGTAAAACAGCTTGCTTCACATGTCTTTACAGAGTTTAGCCTAAGACTGCTTAGTCCATGCTACCCCTAGGATAGCTTGTCTATAAGGTTGACTTTACAACCTGCACCATAAGGGTTGCTTGGCATGGTACAAGGTGATCACTAGAACTAGTGAGCATCATATACCAGGCCAACTTCTCACAACCGTGAGCAAGTTATCAGGAGATAACGAAACGCATTGGTTCTTTTCTGTGACCTGGGAGTTGCTTTATTCATGAGATAAGAAATAAAGAAGAGTTGGGGATATATCAAATTCCTGCGAGTGCGTTATTCATTACCTTTTCCGTGTGAGGAGGTTTTGTGTGCATATATATATATATGGCTACAACCGACAACAGCCTTTATGTGATCAAGGGCTTTTTGGAGCCCGAAACACGTCATCTGCCGATTGCTGTGAATATGGTTGAATAAAAACATCTTGCCTACAAGTGGTTCGCTTCTCCTTCTTCGCCGCCGAGGCTTTGGTGGAAGTGGTTGGAGTATTCATCTTCGATTGAAAATTTACGGAAGTGCGACTTTCTTCTGTTTTGCGAACCCTCTCTCCCGGAAGTGGTTGCCGCCATTAAGTCGATTCTGTTTGGAAGTTCGTGGTGAAACATTGGCAGCAGCCCCCTCTTGCCGCCGCGAGTCACGGGATATTCAGGGATATTGGTCAGCAAGTAGAATCGGACGGATTCGAAGCTAAAGCAGACACAGTACCCGGTGAGTGACGACGGCATTGTGGCAGAGGTGGGGAGATAGTAGGTAGCTCAATTGCAATATTTAGAACATATTACAACCAAAGAGTATATCCAGCAATATGTCAGACGAGGCTGTACGCCAGCGCGAAGCAGCAGCAGACAAATTATTTTGCAAAAGATCTACAACAGCGCCAAACACTGCAAACACAGCTAGTACATCTAAGGCGGTTGAAGAAAATGAGAAAAAGCTATTAAAAAATCTTGAAAAGAACATGCGCCTAGAAATAACAAAATGGTGGGAACATCGATCATTATCCAAGTATGTGGAAGTTGGCCGGGTCCCGAGGGGTCTTCGTATCCTTTTGGCTCCTAGCTTCGACAACCCTAACCCGTCAATGTTAAAAGAATGGGCACAGAATAATTTAGAAGCTTCTATGAACTCAGTACACATTCTTATAAAATATGCAGCTATCGACCGGTTGGAAATCCTAAAAGAAATTGAAAATATAGAGGAGGAGCTCAAGAAATCCCCAAAGGTCGAGCTAATAAAAACTTTAAGAGTGGCAATTGATGAGAGGCTGAGGAAACATGAAGAAAAAATAAAACAACGGAAAGCCCATAAATTTGCCCGGGATGAGTCTGACTACAATAACGGACAAATCTTTACATTCGCTCGCAAGTACAACAATGAGAACCGTAAGAAATTTGGTGAAAAAGAAAAAGAACAAGAAAAAGACAGAGAAGAATCGAATGCACATACATCAACTGCAACGGGAGGAGCAATTGCAGAAAGTGCCAGTTTTGATTCGGTTTCAATCACAAGCGAGTCCAGCATTGACAGTGGAGACAGACAAACACCAGTAACTGTGCTCGACATGGCCGAGGAATTGAATTTTTTAGTAGCAGAGAGACTACGTTCTTTGAGACCGAGAAAGGACAACAAACAGCAAAAATCACAAGAAAAAACAAACGAAGAAAAGAAAGACGAAAAAAATGCAAACAAAGGAGGGAAAAACAAAAAGAAAAGCAACTGGACACGGAAAAAGTAGATTTAGATAAAACTATTATCAATCTGTCCAATGTACCCCTATCTAATGCAGAGAAAGAATTGTTGTCACTAGGTCTTAATTTTTGTCCTGGTCAACCTTTTGATTACAGCTCCACAAGACTTGATATATTTAGGTTCGTCAGAAAACTTAAGTTAAGGAAATATTTTGCCTTGAAAAATAATAAAGAGAAAAATGATGAACCTCAGAGTTATACCGATACTCATGTAGACAGTTTGGGTATTAAAGCGGCGGATATACCAACATACTTGAACCTACATGATCTGAATTTTGGAGAAGGAATAACGGACGATATGAGTAGTGATCTTTCCACTCAAACCAGGATTAGTAACATCAATCTGCTACAAAAAGGAGCTGGGATCAGCCCCTTTAAGAAAAAATCTAAATATATTCCTATGATGCCCAGAGACGCTTTAGACACTTTTCATGACTGTGTGGTGGAAGATATTAAAAAACTAAACTTACAAGTTCAGTCCAAAAGAGTGAAAAGGAAGAAATATATCCAGCAAAAGAAAAGAGATTATGCTAAGCTCATGAAAAAACTGGGAGAAAACAATGAAATTATCATCAAAAAATCTGACAAGGGGGGCAACTTAGTAATTTGGCCCCGAGATGATTATATCAAAGAGGCCAAACGTCAACTAAATAATGTTGACTGTTATGAGCTGTCTAACATCAAAAAGTATAACACTGCCACTGAATCGCTTAAAAAATTGTTAATGCAATTGCGTAGAGATGGATTAGTGTCAAATGATGAATTCAAATTTATGTATAATGACAATCCAATTGTGCCGGTTTTGTATCTAATACCGAAAATACATAAAGGTGTTTCTCCCATTCCAGGCAGACCCATCATTTTTGCCATAAGGAGCGTAGCAGAACAGGTGGGCCAATACGTGGATTTTTTCCTACAAAATCTTGTTAAATCCCTGCCGAGTTACATCAAGGATACTGGGGATTTCCTCAGTAAGGTAAAAAATATACAATGGTCAGGAGAAATGTATCTTATTTCATTAGACATCGAGTCTTTATATACAAGCATTGATCATGAGGCAGGGTTGAAAGCAGTAAAATTCTTTTTGGACCAGAAACCTTGTGAGTTTTATCAACACAATAAGGCTCTAATTAGTCTAATGAGCTGGTGCCTCAACAATAATTTCTTCCTCTTTGGAAAGGAATTGTTTAAGCAATTGAGGGGTGTGGCAATGGGGGCCTGCTTCTCCCCTAGCTATGCGTGTTTACACGTTGGCTGGTGGGAGGAGCAGGTCCTCAAAAAGGACTATGCTACTATCTTTGACACTAACATCAAACACTTCTTTAGGTACATAGATGATATTTTCATCGTTTGGGAGGGTAGTAGGGAAAAGGCAGTGGAGTTCATTGGTAACATCAACATGAACAATTTAAATCTTCACTTCACCTCCCACATTGACAATTCCAGTATAGAGTTTCTGGATGTCAAGCTCTATGTAAAAGACAACAAGATAGAAAGCACTTTATTCAGAAAGCCCACTGCAGGCAATGTAGCACTTCATGCCTCCAGTGCTCATCCTAGGCATCTCATCGCCAGCATCCCTTATGGAGAGCTTTTACGCCTTAAAAGGATTTGCAGCACTGATGATGAGTATAATACTTGTGCTGCAGAATCTATACAGCGTATGAAGGCACGAGGCTATTCAGATAAAATACTGACGACAGCATTAACTAAAACCGCTCTTAGACCTAGAGCCAGTGTGTTGCCACCACCTAATGAGGAAGCAACAGAGGATAGTAATTCTCTCACATTGACAGCCACTTCTGTAAGGGTCGGGCATGATCAATGTCCTAGATTAATAACAGCCTATAATGACAATGAACGGCAAATCAGATCTATTGTCAAGAAGAACTGGGCGATAGTTTTAACTGATCCCGTGTTGAAAGTGAATCTACCCCTTAGTCCAACGATTACATTCAGCAGAGCAAGGAACATGGGATCTGTATTGGACCCAACAAGTCCTGAAATAAGAACCAAACCACACTGGCTTAAACCGAAATCAGGTTTTTATAAATGTTCCACATGCCGCGCATGTAGATTCGGGGTAAACAAAACTGAGTATATTACTCCGTTCTGTTCAAAACCTCACAAAATAAAGGGCAATTACAGCTGTAAGACTGATTTTGCAGTCTATGTTCTCACGTGCACCTGTGGTCTGAATTACATCGGAAGTACCAAGTTACAGGTGCACGTGAGAATTTTACAACATTTACGCGCAATTTTGCACAGCGACCCCAATTACCCCGTGGCACGCCACTTCAAACAGGTGCATGAAAATAATCTATCCTGTTTTCAATATTATGTGGTATCCTCGGTTCCTACACAGCGCAGAGGTGGAAACAGAGAGGTATTGCTCAGAAAATTAGAGACCAAGTTCATTCTCAACTTCGATAGTAAATGTCCAAATGGGCTTAATAACTCAGAGGACATGTACACTTGTCTATAAAATTCTAGATCGGCTCTTACTGGTTCAGCAGTGTTTGCAGTTGTTTGAAAATGTTCAAAATGGTTAATAACTAAAAATGAACTTGTTGATCTGATTGCTATGAACCTACCAAATGTAGGCTTTTTAGTTATTGGTTTGTGTAGGGAAAATTTGGAGCTCCCCTTATTATGTACAGGAGAACTGTCAACATCTTACCATGCCAATTTGCACTTGAGTTAGAGATCGACGTGTTGGTCTGTGCCCTCGGGGTGGGGATGGTTTTGATGCCAGGGACATGTTTCTTGGTGTCTAACTATATCTCATATTGAGGGTCGCATTCCGGTTTGTCTTTTCTCTACCTCTTTATTTCAAAATTTATTTTGTATTTTGGAATAATTTTATGTTTGCACTATACATATATTTATATGGCTTTCACTTAAAAAATTATTGCTGCTATGCTCTATGTTGCACATTCTTTTTAATCAGTGTCACAAATGAAATGAGTTTTCCATGCATTTATGCAGTTATGAATTATGTTGTGGTTCATATATCGTGTACACAACAGTACTTACATGGATTTATCCAGAAATGTATATATGTAAATACAGACTTTACACTAAATGGATTGGTAATAATTATGTAACCATATTTGGTGATTACGATATCTAAAATGAATTTTCAGTCACCTATGTTAATTATAAACTCTAGGAATGACATCATTTGCTTTTGGAAGTAAGGTCACTATTATCTAGGTTTATAAACTCGGTAAATTTGAGACTGTGTAAATATTCGTATAGTCTGTTTACTATTTTCTTTGGTGAACTAGCGGACCATGTGACCTGAATAGGAAGGGCATAACATTTAAAATGGCTACAACCGACAACAGCCTTTATGTGATCAAGGGCTTTTTGGAGCCCGAAACGCGTCATCTGCCGATTGCTGTGAATATGGTTGAATAAAAACATCTTGCCTACAAGTGGTTCGCTTCTCCTTCTTCGCCGCCGAGGCTTTGGTGGAAGTGGTTGGAGTATTCATCTTCGATATATATATATATATATATATATATATAAATCCAAACACACGATCTTGAACTTCCACCCAGTGGCGAACAGAGACCAGCGAATCCCAAAAGTAAGGCAAGATGTTTTATTGCACCAGTTTCAAAAAGCAAACAGCGGAATGACGCGTTTCGGGCGGATGCCCTTGATCACAATAAAATGCGAATGCAAATGCCTTATTCTTATATGCTGTGATGTACACCATGTGACTAATAGATATAAACAACAAACTATGAAAGTGAACATGGCTCCATGAGAGGTCATTTGAAGGAATCCCTTGCATACAAATATAATATATCTTTGTTCCACTAATAAAACATAATTATTTCTAATTACATTCATTCAAGAGAGTATATACCTGCATAAATGCATAAGTGCCATAAATAAATGTAGGTTTTGACAAGCTGGCTGAGTACAGTGCTTAGTAATCTAAGAACATTGTATAAAAATGTTAGCAGCATGATATAAATGTGCAAAATCTCGCATATTGTAACCATTTGTGCAACGTGCAAATAGTATAACATGTGTTAAAAGTAATATTTTAAATACTTAAAAACCACATACAAATATACTAATTCCTAAAAGCTATTTTTTCCATTAATGGAATGTGCAAAATGTCGCAATGTAAACGGATCAATTCATGCAATGTCTACTGATTAATTCAAGTGCTGTCATGAATAAATCGACTAACTTCACTGTTGATGGGGACATCTAAAATAGATGGCAGCCCCATGGTGTTATAGGGCCTGAACAACCTACACTTAAAAAATTAGATGGAAATAGTGGAACCCATGATGGTATTTGGGAAAATTAACAAAAATTGCCATGAAAGAGTTAAATGTACCCATACAGCAGGATTTAATAAACCAGAACTGTATCACCCCGTGTTATGTAAAGAAATTTTTTTTTTCCTAATAAGAGGAAAAAATTGCTTAGAGAATAAGATAAATGTAATAACTCATCAAAATATATAATGTTACAGAATGAAATCAAGACGGGCAAAGGAGGCTCAGAACCAAGGAACAGTGTATATAAAGTATCCACCCAAAGAAAGCCATCAAATATTGCCATCCCTTCATCTTCCATAGAGCCCTACAGAAAATGGTAAAGGTCCTCTGTCGTATTAAGTCCATTGGGAACCTTGCTATCCAGTTCTAGTATCATCTTTGATTCAAGTTGGCGAAGTAATTTGTCCCTGTCGCCTCCCCTACCAAGTTTGGGTACAGAGGTGAGTACAAAATAAGTGAGACACTGTAAGTTGTTATTGTGTGCACTCCTAAAGTGTCTCGCGACAGGGTAGGAACTGTCATTATTGACAATTGCCCGAAGATGCTGCAATATTCTGGCATGCACCTGTAGCCTGGTAGGGGTACTGTAATGGGAGTATTTATCCCAAATTTACAAGCTCTGCAGCTTGAACATTTATAAAACCCCGGCCGGGGTTTGAACCAAGATGTACTTATGGGTAGTTCAGGAAAAGGGTTAGACACCAATGTTCTCATAGAGGGACCTCTGCGGAATGCAACAATGGGGTTGCTAGGGAGTTGAGATGACAGAACACTGTCCGTCATAAGAATGGGCCAACTCTTGGTCAGAATAGCCCTAATTTTTCTTTCCTGGCAACTGAACGCTGTGATAAACCTGATGTTACAGTTGGTTTGATCTATACCTGTGTTGTTATTGGAAGATTTGGGTAAAAACAGTGACTCTCTGGTTCTTTGCTTGGTTTTATTGATTGCCATATTGAGTATCTTATCATTGTACCCTCTAGCTTTGAATCTGGTTACTGCCTCAGAAGTGCATTTACCAAATTCCACTTCACTACTGCAGATTTGTTTGAGGCGAAGCAGTTCGCCATAGGGTATATTGTCTATGACGTGACGTGGGTGGGCGCTACTCATATGAAGGGTCGAGTTCCCAGCTGTATCTTTTCTGTGGAGGGTGGTGGAAAGTTTGTTATTTTTAGGGGACACTCTAACATCTAGAAAGTCCACATAGTCTCTACTGATGTTTGAAGTAAATTTCAGATTTACTGAATTAATATTGAGAACTGAAATAAACATTCTAGCACTCTCTTCATCGCCCTTCCAAATTAAAACCGCGTTGTCAATGTAACGAACCCATAATGCAACATGCTCCAAAAATGTTTGAAAGTGCTCTCCCATGAGGACCCACCTCTCCCACCAGCCTACGTGCAAGCATGCGTAGCTGAGGGAAAAGCAGGCCCCCATGGCGACACCCCTCTTCTGTAGGTATACATCTTTACCAAAGACAAAGTAGTTATTGTGAAGACACCAAGTTACAAATTCTAAAATCATTTTGTTATGGTTATAACAATGGAGAGGTCTTGTTCCCAAAAAATATTCTAGTGATGTTGGGCCTGCTTGATGTTCAATGCTCATATAAAGAGCTTCTATGTCCAAAGTTATAAGTAAAGAATTTGATGTCCATGGGATGTCTTTAATTTTCTTCAAAAAATCCCCAGTGTCTTTGATAAAAGTAGGTAAATTAGTCACCAGCTCTTGCAGAAAATAATCAATAAATTGCGCCAGATGTTCTGCCATGCTGCCTATGGCAGAAATTATTGGTCTGCCCGGAGTTGGTAATATACCTTTGTGTATCTTTGGTATTAGGTAAAACCTGGGCATGACTGGATGGTCAACATTAAGAAATTTAAATTCCTGCATTGATATAAGGCCCTCTCTTCTATACCTGTGTAGCATCTTTTTTAGTGAGTCCCTGGCACGGTCATATTCTTTCATATTAGCAATCTGGTAACAGGCAATATATATATATATATATATATATATATATATATATATATATATATATATATATATATATATATATATATATATATATATATATATATATATATATATATATATATATATATATATATATATATATATATATATATATATATATATATATATATATATGTATAATATATGGTAAATAAAATAAAGATGCAGGGTGGCCAATAGTATAGGTGTAACAGGATAAGGATAAGGATTGTTCTCAAGTTAGTAGTCTCAGGTTACAGGTAGAGGATGATAGTAGGGAAGCAGTAAGGGCCCATCGGGAGCAGCAGCCTTGCTGCTCAGCCCACACATTCCAATTGACACTCACTTAAACCATGTACACAACAGCATTTTATTACCTCACACTCACACTGGCTGAGCAGCAGGGGACTTATAACTAGGGAGAGAATTCATGGCATAGACCTAAAGATACCACACTCCTCCCTTTTTTATGGGAAAAATAGAAATATTAGCAGGAAACATGGTAGACAAAAATGAAATACAGAGGATGGTAATACTCAGCATCATAAAAACAAGACCTATGGTGTAAGTAAACATTCAATCACACAATACATAAAATAAATGGACCAGGGAAAGAAATATTGATATAAGGTCAAGATAGGCACATTTATACATCACTATTGGCGGAAATATTTTTTTTAAAATGAATCATTAATACATTGTTATAGAGATATTGAGAGATTGATAAATGTTTTTATAGAGTTATTTATATAGTGAGTTATTTACTGTGATGGTTAGAATTAATTATATCGTTATAATTTTTCTAATGTGGTGGTGGCTTTTGAATTCCTGCTTGTGCGCTCTGCTTTCGCCATGTGTCCGGGGGGATTGCAATTAGCGATGTCATTGCGATCTCCGGCCTCACCACGAAAACAAAAAGTAGGTTTTAGAGATGGGTGTTCTATAAATACACTATAAAAACATAAGTTTGAAGTGTACAGTAATAAACCCCTTGTGTGTAAAATACTGTAATATGTGTTTTCACTTAATGGAAAAGGCCATGATCGTCACGGTTAACAACGTCATTGCGACATCCTGAATAACTGCAAAAATTGAAAATAGTACTGAAAGATGTTTTTGTTTTAAACTCAGTACAAAAATATGAGTGTAAACATGCTTTAAAAGAAGTATCCATATAGTAAGATGTGTAGTGCAATGTTCCGAACTGATTTTTTTACATAATATTTTTGAATGTGTTGGTGGCCATTGAATATATGCTTTTGTTTTCCGCTTTCACGACGTGTCCGCGGGGATCACTTTGTTGTCGTGAAGATACCCAAAAACTAAAGGGAAAAGAACCCTTCAGAAAATACTTCACAATATTTCAGGTACTAGGGTGGCTCTGACAAGAGCTGCTGCATTGGTTGTGTAAATATGTCTGCTACACATAAAACCGGTTGCAGAGTTTTCATGATACTTAGAAACACCCTGCTGCCTTCATCTGTAAAGTGCACTCCATTATTTCTATAAATTCCATGCATGTCAAAACGCAGATTGTTGTTATAGATACAGCCCATGCGATTGTCTCTCAAGAATGCAAAAATAGTTTTATTAACATGTTTCCTGGCTTTATCAATCTGTGGACAGAATTGATTTGATCACTTCCATTTCTGTCTTTGGCATATATTAGAGTATACCCAGACAGTGTGATGGAAAAGTGACATCAGTTCTACAAAATGTCATTTCATTACGATTTCCAGCCCTACCCGGTCAATGTGCCTAGGTCATTGCCACCACAGTGTACAATTATGGAGGTGAGGAGTTTGGTGGATTTAACCAAAGCCAGCAACTAATTAAACTTCAACCCTCATTGACCAAACCAAGTGATCTGCACATTTGGCAAGCCCAAGTCCCTGTCAAAACCTCTCTTTTTTGCAGCCTCTTTAGCCCAATAGATATAGCTGTGGCCCACATCCATACTCTAAGCATTTTGAAGTGAAGGAGCAATAGTAGTCAGGAGAAGGCTGGAGCTGAATGAGGTAGTTTTCCAAAGGGAAGGCAGTTAAAATGGAGGCGTGTTAAGAAAAAAATATATATATATAGATATATATTTTTTTTTCATTGGATGCTGTCAGCATAAAACTGAATACAATTAGGTAGTGTGTTGGACAGCTTAGGAAGAATTCTTATCATTGGCTGTTGTTAAAAAAAGAAATGTAATACAGACATGGAAATGCTTTTGAATCTGTGGAGTAAACCACACCTGCTGTATCTCATTTGTAAGTAGCATGTTCCTTCTAGAATGTGCTGTGAACTTTTGACCTACCGGTTCTACTGGGTTGCTAGGTATATTGAGCTAAGACTGTATTGGGGGAGGGTATTAAACAGTCAGAATTATTTTTTTTAAAGTTAAGGAGTGATGACACAAAGTAAATAATGGCAAGTTTTAATTTCTAGCTCACAACTATGTAATAAACAGTTGTGTACTATTTAAATTCCAGAAAAATGAAGCTAGACATAGGTTTTAACTCCCGTTTTTTCAGATTATTCTGCTATGATCGCAAAAACATAGCAAAAATGCGCCGACAGGAACCTCTGCTTGAAAGCGAGGGTAAGGGTTAACAAATGCTAACCATTCACAAGTGGAGATGCAGTAGTCTAAAATAAAAGACATGATTTCATTTGCTGCCTTTCTCATGACGATAGAGTGGAAAGTTGAAGAGGTTGCCATTTTAGAGTTGCTTTGTATGAGAGTGGTGTACCATTCTTGGGCTTAGTTTTTACAAATCTTAACAGTGTCAAAAAATCCAGAAAGAGCTAAACAACAATATAATCGACAAACTGAATTCACTGGTATTTATATAACTTTGTAATTATTTTAGAAAAATGTACATTAGACATGAAGATGCATATGGGAGTTTGATTAAAAGTATCATAGTGATGATTAAAAATATATGAGATGAACTGTACCTATTAGAGAGTATGAGTTTAAGAGGTTAGTGATGAATGTTTTTTTAACTAAGAGAAAAATCAATTAGTCCCTCTTTATTACATTGTTTATTTAATTGAAAAATAACAGTATCGTCTTGAGGAAAGTTGCAGTGAGGAACTAAGAATGTTTTAAATGTCTAAACATGTGCAGAATAGATACATCTGTTACTTGCATTCTGAGAGTTGTAGTACTTTTAGTGACATTATTAAACAGGAATAGTGTAGTGAGAAATAAAAGATAAGAACATGTCTGCCTGTATATGAATTAAAAAGAAGTAATACATGTTAGGTATGTATTGGGAAGTTTTTGTCAATGTGGTTTTTAACTTATATGACCGCTTTGCATATGCTTAGATGGTGAGATATGGTTTTTGTGCTTGCACATAGCTATATATACGATGGGACTTTTGAGTTTACTTAAAGATGCAGAGAGGTATATATTTTGGGAAAGATGGGTTGAAGGTGTTTATCTATTAAGAAATTGCATATATGTTTACATGGTGATCTATGTTCAGTAAGGCTGATGAAAATGTCATGTATATGGTGAGGGTAGTATTTTTCTTTAAACATGGTTTGTTTCAAATTGAGAAGGATTATTAGCCTCGAGAGTTCTTGTGCTAACTTCATTTCAAGTGTAACATTTGTTTGAGCTATGCTGAATATATGTTTTAGAAGCAGAAGAAGTGTTTGAGAAATGATGTAGGTATGCCATTCGCAAATGGATTTGTGCTTGGAACATTTTCAAAATGTTGTTTTCCGTTTTAGGAAGTTACTGATGCATGTGCACACTCAGTAACAAAGCAATGTATGTTTCTAGAGAGCCATGTATGCAATTATATATCAAGTGCTATACCTAGATTTCACTCACATATAGCTCAGAAGAAAAGCATGTATACCGTAAAACAGGTAATTTAAAACTGACAAAAGGAGATAACCGATGAGCCAGAGATATGGTGACAACTGTTATGTATCTAACAGCAATGAAGGTACTTCCTCAGTCAGTCAGCTGCATTCAGGCACTCATGAAATCACCCAGCCCCTGCTCAGGGAGTCATAAAATCAGTGATTAGCTATCCATTTATTTAGAGCTATTCAATTACCCAGACACTACACATGTACTCTTGCAATCAGGCAGGCAGAAATTATGTAGTCATTGAACTATGCATGCACTACCTTTACATGCATCTAATCACCTAGGTACTAACTATTGACATATGGAATTAAAAAGGCTGTAACTATGCAATCATTATAACATTTGTACAAAACCTATGTTAAAGCTTGAGAGATTGGATGAAAGTAACTATAGTTCTGGGGTGATTGTATTAGTGAAAGACTTTTGGCTCAGTAATTAAATGACTGCATAGGTACTGGATGAGTGATAGGTTTACTACAACAGTACTCTCTGTGTAAGTACATGAGTAGATCCTGAGTGTTTCATCAATGCACGTGTGTGCCTCAAGGTTTCAAAGATTGCATGGGTTGTAAGTGGGTATTTAGATGGCTGCATAGGTTCTGTGCAAATGTTATAATGAATGCATAGTTACACCTTGTACATTTTGTGTTATATTTAAAAAGTGTAGAAGAAGGAGAGATGTAGTGAAATAACAAGTTGAGAGAGTAGTTGATAAGGCCTTTGCTTTTAAGAGGAAGCTTTTCATTTTGATTCTAAATTGAATGAAGACTCTTGAGAAAATAGTGTTGTCAAGTCAAATCACTTTAGTTGGATAAAACCATATCCATAAAAGCATATCAGACACGATAATTTAAAAAGACAAGGACATAATCATAATACAATTCATCAACATTGGTCATAAATACACAATATTTGGGACACATATTTGAATAAAAATTCATGCATAAAAAGGGACAAAAACTTTTCATTGGTTACACATCATATTGCGGGTCCGCACGGCAGTTCTAAAAAAAGTGCTGACACAAAAAACTAGCTCTTCATCTCCCAGTATAAGTATCCTCCTATAAGCATCTACCAGACTGATGGGCATACTTCCTTTAAAAAATGGGATTAAAAGCCATTTAGCGTATTTCATGTAAAGTTTACAGAAGAATAAAAAATGTAAAATGGTTTGATTACTTTGTTCATCACACGGGCAGGGAAGGGAGGTAAGATTAGCATTATAACCCAGGGGAAAACAGAGCACAAATTTAACAGTGCCTGCCCTTAAGCTAAAGAAGAGGCCCCTTTCCCAGTGACTCATGGGCAAGACAAATCAACTAGCCAATAGGTACACAATATGCTCAATAGTCATAAAGTTAAAAACAGACGATTTCTTAGATTCCCTCACTATCCTTTCTGTGCCATTAAGTGTGTAGAGTGCATTCCTGAGAGCATTTTTTGTACAGTGTCCGCAGTCCATGGATTTAAAAAGAGCCCGCCAAAGCTAACACTGCATAGGCGCTGATACACCCCCGACAGCTACAGGATGTCCTGCCCTTTCACGCAATTAATGCAGTCGCCTATGGTCTCTCTTGTAAGGGATGCAGCCTGATTTTTCCATATGGCGAGTCAGAATAAGGCAGGATGGGCCCTTATAAAATCCTCTATATAATTCAAATTAAGTTCTTTAAGGGCAAACCTACTGAGCAGTGGAAATTGGTGCACCTATTAGTTTCCTACAAAATCTATTTTCTTCTTGTTGAATACTATAGCACCCCAACCGTGTGAAAAGTTTTGTATCCCCTGTTGCTGATACAACGATTCTCCCCTCATCTGTACAATGGTGTGAGGATTTATCCAACTTCTTTGTTGACAAAATAGCTAAAATTCAGCAAGACCTGCTGTCTGCACTACCAGTGGCTGGCTTAGCGACAGGCCTTTGCTCTTCATTTTGCCTTCAAAATACCCAACAGTTTGCGGGCTTTCTGCCAGCGGAAGAGTGCGATGTATTGCCTCTTCTTCAGTCCCTAAAATCAGGATCCCCTGCGGACCCCTGCCCTGCTCGGGTTCTCTCGGAGGTGGCGAGTATTGTTTGTAGTGAGGTCACTCAGATAGTGAATCTCTCACTATCTTCGGCTGAAGTTCCCCTTAGCTGGAAGCAGGCAAAGCTACTACCACTTCTGAAAAAACCTGGACTAGACATTAACACTCTTGGAAATTATCGTCCAATATCTCTTTTACCAGTGGTGGCCAAAATATGTGAGAAAGTGGTCTTTCGGCAATTGGAGAGCTTTGTGGAAACTTCTAATGCTCTACATCCAGCTCAATCAGGCTTTAGAGCGGCCTATAGTACAGAGACAGCACTGGTTGAGATGACGGAGTCGGTTCGGGAGTGTTTGAACGGAGGCGGCAGAGCGGTCCTTATTTTATTGGACCTCTCTGCCGCGTTCGATACCGTCCCTCACGAGCTTCTCCTTGACAGGCTGTCTGCTGTTGGCATTGGGGGTGATGCCTTGGCCTGGCTGTCCTCCTTTTTGGCGGACAGATCCCAACAGGTCTGGATACCACCTTATGCCTCTCAGCCGAAACCACTTATCACTCCCACAGGGATCTACTCTTAGTCCCCTACTGTTCAACATTTATATCACTCCTCTGATGTACCTAGCAGAACAGTACGGGCTAAAATTATAGGATATGCGGATGACACGCAGTTGCTGTTCACCTGGCCAGATGATCACTTGGACACCTCTGTTGTGCAGCTTTGTTTATCCTCAGTATTCCGCTGGCTATCTATGGCACAGTTGAAGTACAATGAGGGTAAATCCGAGGTCCTCTTTTATGGTTCTTTCCCCTCCAATTTTAAAGACTCGTTGTGGCCCCCGAATATCTCCTGTCCGAAGGTGATGGGTGGCCCGGCAAAAAATCTTGGTATTTGGCTTGGAGAAGACCTCAGATTTGAGGACCATATTAAGAAACTTTCGGGGACATGCTTTGCCACTCTGAGAATGTTACGGAGATTCTTTCCATTGCTTCCTAGAGAGGTAAGGGAGACTGTTGCCCGAGCCCTAATCTTGGCAAGGCTTGATTATGCGAACGCCCTGTTCAGCGGCATCCCTGCATACTTAGTTAGACGTCTGCAGGTGATTCAGAACGCTGCTGTCCGTCTTTTATTTAATGTCCCGAGATGGCAGAGCGTTTGTTCCCAGTTGTACAACCTTCACTGGCTACCAGTGTCTCAGCGCATACTGTTTAAATCCTTGGTGCTCTCGTTTAGAGCAATTCATGATCAGGGACCTGCTTACTTGAGGAAGAGATTTACTCTTTATACCCCCACACGTGCTCTTAGATCATCCTCTTTATTTAAAATGACTCTCCCACGCTTCAAGCGATCTAGACTAGGGGGCCAGTCTATAGCTGTTGTGGCTGCTCGAGTCTGGAACACTCTTCCTCTCCACCTGCGCTCTACTCAAAATATCGCCCAGTTAAAAAAAAGTCTGAAGACTCACTTATTTAGGAGTATTGTATAAGTCGCTCTCTCTCTGCTGATTCCCTTCGCGCCAGGATACTCCCAAGTAACAGAGCGCGTTATAAAACGGTTTATACATACATACATATACATACATACCTCTGCACCATAGGTGGCAGTTGGTATACACTGGGTTTTAAAAAATGTAAATGGCTAAAATGGCCCCTGTTCTCTTGGGCCGTGGGAGACTAAGAATAGAGTTGGTGGCCTTTGGGAACTTGCTACTGAGAGTGCCAAGTGTTCGGACCTGAAGCCGTACGCAGCAAAGACCAGCCCAAGATAAGGAAAAGTGCTGCTGCTTTTTAATTTTTGGTCGCCCAGAGATATAAAATTTAACTGGTGTGTCTTCGGCCCACAAGACATAATAAAATATTTCTTTTAATTAGTACTCAGGTCCAGACTAGCAATAAAGTCAACAAATCCATGCACTAAAGTGCTTAACGCTTTCGGGTGTGCAGCCCATAAGGTCCGCGTCATTGGCATATAATAGCACAGTGCGTGTCTTACCCTTTATTTTAGGAACATCATTGGTTGGTGTAGCAAGTGATTTATAAAAACTCTTTGATAACGTGACAAACAAATCTAAAGTTGAGAGGAGAGAACCAATTGGAAACATAACCATTTAATTCTTAGTATTATATTATGACACAGGCCATTCCATGTGGCAAAGACCCATTTAAATGCCACAGAAGAATGAGAAGGTTACTGTATGAGGACACTTAGGGGGGAGCATAGTGGGATAAAAAACAATAATAAAATCCTCACTCCTAACATAAGTTTAATAGATGCACACACTCCAGCGAAGCAGAGAGGATAACATCCTAAAAGATTGGGAAGGACAACATAAAAGAAATACAATTATTACCATGGAATGTAAATGGTCTTCAAATTTTAAAAAAAACAAAGACCCATCTGTCAATACCTGTAAGGCTGTGAAGTGAAAGTTTTCATACTACAGGAAACTCACCTGGCTTTACCACAGAATAAAGGGTTATTTAGCAAATAAAGTTGCATACCTCAGGTTGCAAGCACTCACCAAATGCTAAACTCAAAAAAGAAGACCGGAATATTTCTCATGGAGTATGATTCGTCAGGTAGGTGAATTCCTGGGAAATTCAGCTGCAATTTAGATGCCTGGTTTTATGGCCCTAATTTCGACAAAATATCACCCCTGAATACCCTAGCATTGAACCTATTAGGATTTCCCACACCTATTTTTGTCAGTCAGTCAAAGAAGTCTTTATTCGATATTTCATCATAAAAGACATGCTACACAACATGCTACGTAACCAATAATATATCAAAAATTGCAGCTAAAAAGTACAGATAAAAAGTGTGAGCAGTGTGTTAAGACAATAAATATAATATACAATTAAGAACAGGCTAAGAATAGTATTAAATCACAGACGTCAAGACTTCATTAACATAATAAAAATCCAGTTATAAAAACAGTTCAAAAAGAGACAATATCATTCATTGGCACAACATACTACTGTTCCAGCCAACAGATTACGCATCAGTCGAAAGAGACTTGATCAGCCTTGCCCGTAGGATCCATGCCCAGCCAAGGAATTTCGCAACCCCAATTACAACCAGTGATGATGTATCTGTTTTTAAAATTCTACTGGCTGTTTTTGCTGAACGTGTGCCCAGAGTTTTACATACTGGGCGTAACCACTTTTGTCTCGGTGCATGGTACAAAGGGCAGACAAAAAGAAAATGATCAACTGTTTCGCCCAACCCTAAGCACAGTGGGCAGTGGCCTAACCCACCATGTCCCCAAGACCTAGTTAGGCCCCTAGGCGGAAGTGACCCAACTCTAAGTTGATGGAATAGCTTACGGTCCAAAGGCCTAGTGATAACATCCAAATAATTTTCTAGCTGGCTGGCGTCCTTTACTAACACAAAGGATGCCGTAAGAGAACCATCTGCCATTATGGAATGCCTTTTACAAACAATCCACTCCCAGTACATGCTTCTCAACACTTTTTTCGTGGGAAAAGTAGCTGTATCTGGGTTAGACCACAATTCCCCCAGCCCCATGTCATATAGGGTAGTTCTTAGGTCTCTCAACCAGCCTAACTTATGGGAGCCCTGGAGATCCTTAACTTCCAGACACGCTTTCGCATAAAGCGAGAGTTCTGGCGTAATCCACAGGCGCCGCCAGAACGCTATGGGTCTATATCTTGCTGTATCCTCCACTGGTTGACACCCTAGATCATAAAGAAGGGGTAGACGTTGTGTGGATTGCGGCAGACCTACTGCCGCCCTGAGAAAATTTTTGGGGCCACTTTTAGGGGGTCTAAGTTAGTAAAGCCCCATAGCTCAGCACCATACAACACAGAAGGTAACATTTTTGAGCCATAGATCTTCATAAGAGGAGACATAGGCCTTGTATAGGAACTTTTGTGTTCTTTTAGTAGGGCTCCACCAATTTGAGCATGTTTTAGGGCTAGGAGATCAATCTGCGGGATCCAACTAAGGTTCTCACTGAAGGTTACTCCGAGGTATGTAAATAGAGAGGTCTGTTCAAGGGTGGTTCCACCCATTGTTACCCTGGCTGTGACAGAGTTCTTCCCACGTAAAACCATAAACTTGGTTTTGGATACATTTACCTCTAACTCATGCTCGCGACAAAACAATTCAAACCTAGACAGGGCCAACTGTAGACCCTGTCTTGTTTTCGATATTAACAGCGTATCGTCCGCGAACATGAGGAATGGTATTTTTATCCCTGCCAGGGTTGGGGCGTCTGTAGGGTAATTAGCGAAATAATTTGTGACCCCGTTAATAAATAAAGAAAAAAGGGTAGGGGCCAATACACACCCTTGTCTTACACCTTTTGCCACTGCAAATCTATCAGTCACCTCTCCAGGTTTGCCCCAGCGTACTTGTGCGAATGTTTGGGCATGGAGATTCACCAAGAGCCTGACCAGTTCAGCTGGCATACCCAATTTCAGTAAACATTCCCACAGCTTTGCCCTCGGGACAAGGTCGAAAGCGGACCTAAGATCCACAAAGGCCGCATATAGTTTGCCCCCCCCCAATAAAAACTGACTTCCAGTAAAGCAACACAAACCGGAATGCTTGGTCAATGGTGCCCACGTGGCTGCGAAATCCCGCCTGCAGTGGTGTCAGAATATCATATTCGGTAATCCATAACTGGATACGTCCCAAAACTAGGCGGCAGTTATTTTTTGCACTGCATCTATAAGGCTGATCGGCCGATAATTGGACGGGACAGAACGGTCGCCCTTCTTGTAAATCGGTAAAATTTCTGCCCCGTACCAAGAATCGGGGACCTGCGCACCAGATGCTAGGGCATTAGCCAAGATAGTTATATAAGGCACCCAGAGGTCCTGCTCCTGCAGAAAAAGGTCTGCAGGAATACAGTCGGGGCCTGGAGCTTTCCCACTCGGAATAGATTTCAGAATATACTTAACCTCAGAATGGGTAAATATGAGCGGTTCATCAGAATTTGGGGGGGGGGTAAAACTACCACAGCATCATTATTTGTCCTAAACTGTTTTTCAAAAAAGCTTACCCATTGCTGTTGGTCCACGAAAGTGGAGCTTGGTCGGTCATCTAGGCATTTACCCCATTTAAGGAGTTGCCAGAACTGTTGCATATTTCTACCACCACACGCCTCGGTGAGGGCCTTCCAGCGTTCCTCATCCCATTTTATTTTAGCAGTTTTTTGAGCTTCTTTGTAAACAGCTCTACAAATTCGAATTTGGCCGTGAGCTTTTGATTTAATTGCTGAGAACAGTTCTCCTTGGGACTGCCTACACTTCTCATCGAACCAAGTAGCAATTCTTGCTGTGCTTTTCCTGCCCCCGTTAGATATGTTCTTAGTGAATAACTTTTTAAGCCCCTGAAACAGTTCGCTATGGACACTTGGAATTTTGGCATTAATCAACTCCTGTGACCCACAATTCTTTAGTACTTCCAGTGTATGAGAAACTAGGTGTCTTATCTCTGTTCTGGCTACTTCGTCAACAGCAACCTTAGGCCACCTAACCCTTCTCAAATCGTTTTTTAAACATACCTGAGCTTGGACAGCATTAGAGTCATCACACGGGGCCCCCTGGAAACTATGATTCAGTAGGGCCAACACTAGTGGGTCGTGATCGCTTTCAGGTCTGGCCATAACTTCCATGTCAACAACGGCAGACCACAGCTTCACGTCAATCAAGATGTAATCAATGCGGCTACTGTGTCTGCCATTGTTGAAGGTATGCCTGCCCATCCGGTCAGATTTCACCCTACCATTTGCTGCCCTTAATCCTAGGTTTAGGCACATTCCTTTAATGTACATAGCCGATTGTGACCACTTTTTTATGGGTAACAGTTCTAACTGGGGAATTCCCCACGACATATCTTTTACCTCAGTAAGTATGCCGTCCTCATTACCCAGTGGCTCAAAACAAGTGTTGAAATCCCCCACCACAATCTTATACACCACATCTGATACTTTAGAAAGGAAATCATCCAAAAGTGTTAGAGTTGGGGAGACTTTCCCACCCTGGAGGCCCCTAGCATAGATATTGACAAGCAAAATGTTAAGACCCTTGGTCGACTGGATCCTAATAATTAATATATCTGGGCTATCTATTGTGATTTCCTTAACCATTACGCCTTCAGATTGGCGGACCCATGTTGTCAAACCGCCTACAGGGCGCCCTCTATGTCCTCGTAACGCTGGTTTATAGAAATTTTGGAATCCAACACGAAATACAGGTGCAACCGCCCAGGTTTCCTGAAAGGACCAGACATTGCCTTTATCTATAAATTCCACCCAATCAGGTAAACTCAGTCTAGGCTCAAGCCCCGCTATATTCCAGCCTGCAACCTTAGTGTATAACATAGCCGGCAAATGTTCATTTATAATCATAGTCGGGCTGGATAAATTGACCGATGACATAGTGCATGTATTAGCTACAGGGGAACACATGTTGGAGTCGACAATAGGCCCTGGGCTATATGAGGGTGATAAGGCCGCTAAACCTTTCACATCTATCATTTTACCCGTGACAACCCCTGACATAGATAAATTTCTAGCAACATTATGTCAACCATTTTCATCAAGTAGAGAGAGTGAAGCATATCTGCCATAGGTTATCAAAGGTTGAATATTGGGCAAACTGGCAGGACCCGGGGGTAGTATACTGTTAATCCTAGTACTCATGTATGGTATGGATCATACTTTGGGGTAGAAATCAGAAAGTTCCCATGTTACAATACAACCATCACCTATTTGTGGTTGCCAGCTTCTCAAAAATGGGATCACCCTGATACTCTTAAAGTTAACAATAACCAAATCTCCCGGTATATCCTTGGTCGTGTGTCCAAGCCACCCAACCCTTCTAACATTTAAAATTCGCCCATCAATATTGGGGGGAAGTGGTCTATTTTTACTAAGCCAAAAGGCAACTTTATTCTTTAGTTCTTGTTGGCTCTCTATTTTCCCGTGACTTATCTCTGGAGCCCCCGAGAGGACGCACACATAGGGGACAGCCTCGGGGGGTAAATCAAATCGAGCATTAATTCTGTTGTTTAGCCCTTTATCACGAATTTCTGGCTTTTTAGGGATAATGGGCATGATATTGACGGGAGTAGTGTTCGGTAGAGGAGTCATACCCTTGAAGTTGTTTGAATCTTGTTCCATTGGGTATATAGGTCTAGTGACCACGGGTTGATTTGGATTGGGGTGTTTAACAACATTAGTTTTAGATAGGAGGGGGTTTTAATACACTTCTCAATAAAGAGCTAGACAGATCTACAAAGCAACAGTTCATAATCACCCTTGAGGTTAGGAATACTTTAAAGAACCTAATGCAGGATGTTAGCCTGTGCAATGTTTGGCTTAGGAACGTTGAGGCAAAGGAAATAAGACATATACCAGCACACTGTTCTGATCACTCATAAGTCCTATTTACACTGGAATTCCCTGAAATCAAAATAGATCCTAGGTGGACACTGAACAACACACTTCTCTTGGACCTAAAAGTCATAGGAAAGTTAGTGTACAAGAGTAGATATTATTTCAGGTCTAACCTTGGGATGGCCACCTCAATTATGGTCTGGAATGCCCAGAAATATATTTGCAGAATGTTCTGAAAACTGGAAGCTATAAAAGCAAAAGGAGGAAAGGGGTGAGGGATAGAAATCGGACAAGTTGAGAATTAGTTACAAAAGTTAAACTGAGAAGGGAGTTGTTAGACCTGCCATCCTTGTTGTGGCTTCCCCTGCCTTTTTGCCTCTACCTCCTGTATTTTTGGACTGGATTTCGCTTTTGCTGGTTTAGATACTCTGAGCATTTTGCCACTGCTGATCAGTGCCAAAGTGCAAGTGCTCCCTGTATAAATTGTGATTCTCATTGAGTATTCATGATTGGCATATTTGATTTACTGATAAGCCCCTATTAAAGTCCACTGTGTGTGCCTAGGGCCTGTAAATCAAATACCACTAGTGGGCCTGCAGTATTGATTGTGCCACCCACACCAGCAGCCTTTCAAATGGGTCTCAGACCTGCCACTGTCTGGGCGCATTTTTTCAGACCCTAATCTTCCATGGGCGAATATGCGATGTTACATCGCATGTGGTACAACACATGCATTTACAATGCTGTTACAATGATTGTGTTGTTACAAAGCATACCATTACATCGCAAGTCATTTCTATGACTTGCTGTAGCGGGCGAGCTGGACTTAGGAATAGTATAATTTACTATTACAACTCCAGTGTGCGCAACAGTAGGGAAGGTGTTGGAATAGTAAATTGTACTATTCCTTAGTTTAGAGCGCCCCCTACAGCAAGTCTTAGAAATGACTTGCGTTGTAATGGTTAGCGTTGTAACAACGCGGCCATTGTAATGACCTTGTTGTAATCGCATGCTTTGTACCGCATGTAATGTAAGCGCTGCTTCCGCCCATGGGCAGGGTGCAGTGTATGTGAAAGGTAGGACATGTGTTGGTGTGTTTTACATGTCCTGTTGGTGAAATAGTGTGCATTTATTTTTCACTCTTGAAAGGCTGTCTGTTTGATAGATTTCATTACAAGAGAGGAGGCTACATAATGCATTAATCCTTTAATGCAACTCACAAGCAGCCGCTTACATCATAAAGAGAATTAGAATGCAGTGACAGCGTGACAACAATATAAGGCATGAGCAACAACAGAGCTGCCTCTTTGAAATGCAGCTCGCAAGCAGATAAGTTGCCCCTCTTGCTCTTGTATAATTTTCATTGAATGCTTTCCATTTCTCCTTGATTGATTGTTTATATTGCTCTATATGCATTGACCTTTCTTTTATGATTGTATGTTTTAATTGTATTTGTCTTTGGCTTTTGCCTGCTGCCCAGTTTGCCTCAACCCCTGGTCCGGTTCTCTTCCCAAACCCTTTCTCCCTTGCCCGACTTCCAATTTATGGTTGTTGTTAGCCCCCCCTCCCTCCCGCCCTCACCGGGTGCGTCTGTATGCAGTTTTCTTCTCTCAGGCGCTCGATCTTCGAAACGCCGTTCCTTCCTCGTTGCGTGCCCTCGGGTTTCCGCATTAGCCAGGGTGCTCTTCCTCTTCGGTTCCGATATTGGTTTCCTCTTTTAATTTTGTCTTTCCCTTGGACGCGCTCGCTTCTACCTCCTCGCGAGCGTGTCTCCCATTTCCAACAAGGAATGGACCTCGGCAGTGGCGGCGTCGTGCACGCTGCCTCCCTGGGTCCATTCCTTTGATCTACCTCGCATCTTCCGACAGCGGCTGGCTCGAGTGCGTCTGTTGTATTGCGCTTGCCAGCCGCTGCCGGAGAACTAATCAGCTGTTTTCTCTACGTCTGCCTCTTTGCTTCGCTTTTGGCCTAATTTGTCAGTTTTAAACGTATTTACTCGATTTAAATATTACTTTAGCCTGATTTAAATATATTTGGCACGATTTAAATATATTTAGCCCGATTTAAGTATTTTTACCCCGACTTATATATGTTTCTAGACCCCCTATGCCATAACTATTTGTGAGTTTAAAAAAAAAAAAAAAATTACAAAAAATAAAGGGGAATTAGGTGTTAAATTCCTAACATATAAAAAATAAAAAAATAAAAATATATAAGATAAGGGGCTTTTAGGATTCTTTTTGTGTTACACTCTAACCTATCCTAACTATACTTACCTGTCATGTCTGACATGGAGTCAGATGACGCTATCGCTAGCTCCCCTAACCACACTAATGATTCTTTTAAAATATTCCTACAAAGAGAAATGAGGTCACGTTGAAGGAGGTCATGTCATCTAAGAGACCCTTCTTACAAGAATATGATGACTGCGCTCCTCGTGATCCTGAAGTTGTATGCTCCAAAAACACTAAAAAAGTGAAACATTGTGAAGGCACTATTAGAGGTCATGGTACCTCACTTGACCTGGGAGGTCCTAGCACCTCGCGCTCGTTGGGAGGCCCCCGCGCCTCAAAAGTTACCGGTGTCCCTCGCTACATAAATAGGATGGGTGTCCCTAGCGGCACGAACCTGGTGGGTGTCCCTAACGACACAAATTTTAATAGTGCACGCGATGTTGCAGGTACCGATTCGGACGAAGAAGCAGTCTCCAACGATCCTTATGATGAGTTTGTCCTTGAGCTGGATGACCAGGATCTGAATTACCTGGATTTTAATATCCATTCCGAAGCTGACTCTTCTCCCTCTTCTAAAGACGCCATTTTTGACCCTTTGGGCGGCGAAATGTTTCCCCCCAACAACATCTCCCACCCTAATAGTTCTAAATGGTTTCCCCACAATCATGTCACCAAATGTATTACCAGATGGCTAAGAAATTCTCTGGAGAGAGAGACACGTAATACCCAAAGATCTAAATGCCCGAGGCCCTGCATCGAAGACAAGGTCTGCCAGACCCCCAATATAGATCCTGACCTCATAACATTTTTGTTCAAACTGGGTAAAGACCCCAGGAAAGGCCTTGAGAGGGCTCTCAAAAGCTGCCAGGATCGTCTTCTTGATGTCTTCGGGCCCCTTACTAGGATTCTCGATCTGGCTGAGGAATCTTATATCTCCAATTCACTCCTCGACACGAACCTAATTAGAGGCTGGAGCCAAGGAGCAATCGTCTTGCTTGGCAATGCTAATCCGGGCCTCAATATTGAAAGGAGGAAGACCACCCTCAATAAGATTAATCCTAAACTAGGTGACCTTGCCTAAAAGGAACCTTCAAACAAACCCAAGGGTCTCCTCTTCAGTGAGGATATGATTAAGACTATAGGGAGTACGTTTCCACTTTCACTGTCCTAGACAAGGCCCAAAATAATATGAGACGTGTCTTCAGTACTAACCTTTTTGGACAGGCCGGAAGAAGGGGCCGTTCTTCTGGCCGCGGAAACTACCGACCCTTTTCATTCAGTAGATGCAGAGGTGCTGTGGACAGAGGTTTCTACCCCTCCAACCAACAACTCTCCCCCCAGAGAGGAAGAGGTTCTCACGGCAGAGGTTTCTCATCCCTAGGAACTCCGAACAGCAACCCTCCAAGTAAGTCCTTCTCTCTCTTCTCCCCCTCCCAGGGTCGGGGGAAGACTCAAACACTTCTATCACGTTTGGAGATCCTGAACTCAAGACCCGTGGGTTCTCGAGACAGTTCAAGGCTTCAGAATAGATTTTGTGGATAATCTATGTCAAACACATACACCCAATCCTTTGGTTCTTCCAATAGAACATCTAGAAATTGTCAAAGAGGACATTTCTTCTATGCACCAAAAAGGCGCTATTATTGAGGTTTCTTGGTCTCAAAAGAGATTTGTAAGCACGCTTTTCTTAGTCTAAAAAAGGGAAAAAGGGTGGAGACCGGTTATAAACCTACGAGAGGTAAACAAGTACCTAGTGTACAGACACTTCAAAATGGAGGGCATACACCTCCTCAGAGACCTTCTTCTTCAGGGAGATTGGCTGGTCAAGCTGGCGAGATTCACGTTCTACTCTTCCCCTGTCACGTGTTCGTGTTCATTGAGCTGAGCTGTGCTGCGGCGTTGTTTGCCAAGAGAGAGAGCCTTGTCTGTCCAGAGCGGGCGGGCGGAGCGTACCTGCGTACCTGAGACACCTTGTTTGTGGACATAGCCGGAACCTGTGCTCGTGTTCGATCCCCGATCCCCCTCCTAACCACTTGACCGGGAGTTGCCCGGAGGAGTGCGGTATGCGGCTCACGGCCAGTGGTGTGTGGTGGTGTGGTGTGGGGGAGAGTCTCCAGTCTCCGGTCTCCAGGTGAGCTTTTGAGCGGAGCAGAGCTTGGAGCCTGGTGCTGCGGAGCTTAGAGGCGGCTTAGAGGCGGCTCGGCTCGGCTCTCTTTCATCGAGGCGGCTGTGGCTATTGCCTGCCTTGTAACTCTCTGTGAAAATCAGCAGCCTGCAGCCGGTAGCCTGTACCCTGGAGGGGCCGCTCGAGTGAGCCGTTTCCGCCACTCCCCTGCTCCCCCCCCCCACTGAGAGCCAGTGCGAAGTGGTGACCTGGATGTAAGGTGAAAAAAAAGCAGTAGAAAGAGGTCCCATGTGAGCAGCAGGCTGCTAATACTACCACCGCCAGAGCTGGGAGAGAGAGCAGAGAACAGCGTGAGTTAATAAACCTCAACTGCGGCTGCTAGCAGGGGGGTGCCACCGTTGAGGAAGCTGGTTGACGAGGGTGCCCCTCTTTGCTTCGCTTACTGGAGTACTGATGTTTTGATGTACCTGTAGTGGGTACCGGCTGGCTGCTGGTTGTAAGGGCTCAAAGCCGGGCCATCTGGACCCCGTATTCTGCTGCTGCTTACAAGAGGGGCGCACAGGAGAGCTAAAAGGTGGGGTAAAAGGAGGGGAGAGCTTGTGTCAAATTGCTTGTGGCATTAGGCTCCGCTCACGGGGGCCCAGCTGCCAGTGTTACGAAGGTAGCCAACCGAGAGAAATGAGATCGGGAAGAGTCAGACCGACCCCAACACAGAAACCCAAGGGCGAAAAGCAGAATAAAAAGAAAAAACAAGATGCCAAATCAGAAGGTTGTGAAACTAAGCAAAAAAGCCCCCTAATATCACCTATAATAACAATGTTCAGAAACGTAGAGGAAGGCACCAAAGGGAGGTCAGCCCCGAGCGATAGATTGCTTTTGCTTAAAGATCCCGGAGCAGCCATTTATTCTACATCAGCGGAGATTCAAGGCCTTATGACACCCCTAGCACCCCAGATACTTTCTCCGCCAAGGAACGGAAAATACAAGGTACAAAATAAATTGGCGCAGAACTTAAACTGTACAATCAAACAATGGCTTTTGAAAAAACCTAGCCAAAGTGAGGAAAAGTCTAGTCTGAACCCGGCAGACAGGGTGGAGTTGACTAATTGTACCAGCACAGGTATGGCGCACAAAGAGGACATACACCTGAGCAAAGTTCTCCTCCAAGAGGACAGGACGAAATATGAGGGTATAATTTTCAACATCAATGAAGAAAAGTTAGAACAAACGAGTCAAATGAATCAAACAGTAGGTTCGCAAAACTTTGACCAAAGGGCGCTAAGCAACAGGGAAAAATCCTATTCCCCAACAACAATCTTTAAAACATCTCAGGGGGACCATACATCTTCTACCCCGAAGCCAGCAACAAACAACATAAGTTCAACAAGGCTTCAGATAGCCGATCAAGTTCACCAGGTGGACCAAGATGAACAAGAAGGGGACCATACATCTTCTACCCTGAAGCCAGCAACTAACAACGTAAGTTCAACAAGGCTTCAGATAGCCGCTCAAGTTCACCAGGTGGACCAAGATGAACAAGAAGGCACGGCCAACGTTTGGCCGACTGAAAGAATGTCAGCAACAACTAAAGACATCATGCAAATATCGGTTTCTGAAATGATTGGCAGTAAGCACTATGTCAACCCTCCAAACAACACCGTTTTACAAGGACTCAAAACCACTCAAAGAAACACCAACAATAACCCCTTTAGTGAGACTGATGATACTAGCTATCAGGTTAATCAAGGTCAAGATCAAAAACTGACCCAAGAATTAAAATCGCAGCTCCAACAAGGAGAGACAGCTACTAATCAAAGTGTTTTCTCGGAGATATCTAAATCCTTACTGAATACATTACAGACAACAATAATGGCGTTTAACATGCAAAGTGACAAAATGGATATTCAAATAGATCTTATGAACATTATAGCAATATAAATTGCAGGGTTTAATACCAAACTGGATAATATGAACAATCTGATTTCAAGAGTCCAGGCAAAATATTCAGCCCAGTATGCATGCAGCCCAATCATTGACAAATTAAGCCTTTTGCCCACACTCCTTGAACAGATAATACTAATTAATAAATCCACCTTGGGAGAGAAAGGAAAAAAAGAAGAACCGATAAAAATTAAAGTAGAAAACAACCAAGTTCACTTATGTACAGAACCTAGCAAAAATGATGAAACAAACAATCAGGAGAAAATAACTAATAAAGATCAAAAGTTGTCACGTAAACAAAAAAAACGCGACAGGAAAGCACGTTAAAAAACACTCTTACCTACAGAGCAGTTAACAACAAAGATTTACCCAATGTTCTGTTTACCAAAGACAGGCAACACAACATCAGTTTCAGCCGTTTCTACAGACGACCTCACGGCTAGTATCATGAACCCAGAAACGCCAGATAAGGATAAACCAGCAGAAAGAAAAGGAGGCAACAAACACGGGCCAAAGAAAAAGGTCACCCAAGCAGGGAACATAATTGGAAACCAACAAACAACGAAGATTAAGGACCTAAAAAATCCACAAAACAAAAGCGGGCAACGCACAGATACCATCAAAGAAGACCCGATAAGCCACGAGTATCTAGGTCCTGCGACCAGTAATTTAACAGCTCACAACGCCTTTGTAGAAAAAGCACTGGGAAATAAAGTTGCAAATAACCATGGCCAACTCAAAAAGAAAATGGATCATTGTACGAGGGAAAACAGTGAGAACGATAAACAAAAAAACTCAAACCTGGGGATCCATAAGTGCGGAGATAGCACGACAAAAGGCCTGAAAATGGATTTCCCAAAGGTTCAAGTGTTTGGTCTTGGGGAAACCTATCCAATGGTGGAAAACCAAAGAATTCCTCAACTGAAACAGGAAGTTGAATCCTCCCGAAGGAATATGGACCAGGAAGTAGACATAACCTATAGTTCAGAGCACTGGGCGGACGACATCCAGGTCTTACACTCCTTGGTGGGAGATAAGAACCAACACGTTAACATAAAAGTAGGAATAAAAGACGACAAAAAGCAAATCAAAGTTGAAAATAAGGCAGAAGACCCAATGCTTCAGTTAGGTTATTGTAATGCTATACCGAAACGGCAATTATTGCTAATTCCAGAATACGATTCAAAAGGACATCATGATATACTGAACAGGGGGAATATATTGAAACTAACAGCAAACATCCCAGCTTTAAAATATTTGACCTCAGCGAATTTAATGGCAGTAGAATTCATAGGAATGGAATCCCCAAAAAATAAGGAGCAAACATTGACAACTTGGCTGACCGAAGAAGACGTTCAGCACATTATGAATTCTAAGGCTCAATTTGAAGCTTGGGGAATTAAACTGCTAAAGCCAGCGATACCACGCTATCCTGTCCCGCTAAATAGCAATCTTAACCCCAGCAATAGTAGTGGACAAAGGCAAAAAGAAATCACGCCGAACATTCAAACACTCCTCAAAGGCGCAATAGGTAACAGCCTCTCAATAGCAAAGAAAAGAGAGCCACAGAATGACCAGGCGGTCGGAACGGATGGGGCTGGCTGCCAGGAGTACTAAATTCAAACCCATGCCATTGACCAAAGAAAAATAATCTAGCAGCTCAAGACTTGAGCAACATACAAATGCTCTCGTTGAACATCGCCGGGGCAAAAAAATGGCTGGAGAACGGAACCCACCCAAACAAATGGGAAAATTATGACATAATAGCATTGCAGGAAACTTGGGCAGTAGAAGATCTCCCATTGACAAACTACATACACTACACAGTTCCAGCCATCAAAACCAAAACATTTGGTCGGCCAAAAGGGGGCCTGGCAGTCTACATATCTACTGAGCTAAAAGTTGATACCGAACAGATGGCCCCAGTAGGACCTAATATTCAACTGATCAAATTAACATCTGGGTCTGCGAGTAGAATAAAAACCATCCTGCTGATAAATACATACGCACATCCCTTGACCAGAAAAAAATTAGCCCATCACAAGCAACTAATTGCAACCATTACAAATATCAGGAGCACCTTTCCCTTATGGGATTTGATACTCACAGGGGACTTTAACTCCAACTTAATCCATACCCCGGATGAGGACGAATCTCTAGTATCAGACAACATATTTTGGGGGGGTCCCACAACAATTCCAGCAAACAAGGCCAAAATAGATCACGTAGGCCAAGCCTTGGTAAATGCCCTAGAGTTTTTTTGGGCTAAGAATAATTAATGGCAGAACGCCAGATGATTTACCACCTAAACATACATTTCTTGGGGGAAAGATAAGATCAAGACTAGACTATACAGCTATCTCAGCACCATTGATGCCATTCCTCTCCCACTTCTCGATAGAGTTCACAACCAGGAGCGATCACTCTTATCAGCTGATACATTTCAGGTTAAAAATCACCAAACATCAGGCAAATGTAACAGTTGAAGGAAACATACATACGGTTGACCAAAAACGCCTAAAATGGTCAAATGATACAATTGAAACACTACAGTCAAATATAAAAAAGAAGATAACCGCGAGCATAGCTGGGGCCCAGACCAAAATTCAAGCTTGGGAAAACTTCACGGCGGACTTAACTACATTAATGTCGTTTGGACAAAAGCAGACAAACAAATATGGCCAAATAAAAGACTTGGGTAAAACAACAACGGCAGGGCTGCGAGCTTTGAAATGTAACCTCAAAAATCTATATGGAGGCTAAAAAGAACAGTTCCTGACACAGCGGCTTGGGATAGGGTAAGGCAGCTAAGGAAACGCTACAAAAAAGAGCTCTGGGAAGATAAAAGAAAGAGCAATGACAAATTCTGGGCCGAACTTCTTTGTAGCTCTAAAAAATCCAATTCAAAACAGTTTTGGGTAATCATAAATAAATTGCACAGACCAGCGAATGTATTATCATCAAACATACAAGAATCTGAGAGGGTGAACTTTTTAACCACAAGGTTTATAGAAACACCGACTCCAGAAACATCCGGAAGAAACAACCACGATCATGCTGAGGGAAAAGGCAAACCCAAAGGGGTCATTGAAACAACTAGCCCAGAAGACGCCTTAACCCCTCATAAGAAAGAGCAATCGGACGTGGGGACAAACCTAACGGAGGAAAATGCTTCCCCGATATTAGTGACAACCTATTCGTCCCTCTCAAGTGAAGGAGTTAGACGCATAATCAAGAAAGGCAGAAACGACGGTGCACCCGGCCCCAACGGAATCCCTCAAGCAATCTTTAAACACGACACTTCGTTTTGGGGTAACCACCTCTTTAATCTATATCAAGAAATAGAGTGCCTAAACAATATACCAGTAAATTGGCAAGGTTCGTTTCTGACCCCTATATTTAAAGGAGGAGAAAGATCAAATCCAGCACACTACAGGTTGATAGCCCTGCTGGACGTAGAGGCCAAATACTATGCTACTCTGGTGCTAGAAGAGCTTAAATCATGGTCTGATAATCTCAATCTTATCCCGGCCAACCAGACAGGCTTCAGGCAAGGTTTAGGGACGACAACGAACATCTTAGGTCTATCACTAATTGCAAACAAGAGTAAGCAGAGGAAACAACATCTTTACCTCTGCTTTATAGACCTAAAAGCAGCTTTTGATAGTGTTGATCGTCACCTCCTGTGGAAAAAGCTGTGAGCATGGGACATTCCGGAAAGGCTATTAAAAGGAATATTGCTATTTTATTCGAACACGTGGTTAAGAATCAAGATAGGTGATGGGTCCAGATTATCAAGGAAGCTGACAACTACTAGAGGCCTCAAACAAGGGTGTGTTCTGGCTCCTCACCTCTTTAACTTGTTTTTGTCTGACCTCTCTCAAAGGCTGGACTGTACCAATTCTCACCCACCGAAACTTGGTAAATTGAGCCTTTCTCATCTTTCATACGCCGATGATGTGGTGTTAATGAGCCAAACAAAGATCGGTCTCCAAAGATGTTTGAACGAAATGTCATCCTATATTTCAGAAAACAAGCTTGAAATAAATATATCCAAGACTAAAACAATGGTGATTGGGAGCCAACATAGAAACAAACAGACAATCTGGCTTAATGGTAACAAACTGGAGGAGGTAAAAAAACACAAGTACCTAGGACTCTATTTTATATTGATAACTCAAGAAACCTCACGGAGCAAAAAAGGTACATGATCCAGAGAACAAGTGCCCTCATATTTGCCTTCGGCTTACTAGCTAAAAAGTTGAAGGGCCCTTCATATAAACCTCTGCTCGCTGTAATGAAGGCAAAAATTCTGCCAACATTAACATATGCCAGTGCTGCTTTCCATGGCGAAGATGGAGAGGTCTTAAATCAATTAATGGCTTCCATCTATAAAAAAGTATTTCAGACACAAAGGTCGGCCTCCCCAGCCCGGGTTCGCCTTGAATTCGTCCTAATCAATGAAGACATAGGCAGAATGTACGCGACAGTGAACATTTGGTATCACTTGAAACAAAATATAGCTACATCAGAAATCAACGAAGCCCTTTGGTCCGAAGTAAACGAGGACAAAACCTCTCTTTTTAACCAATACCTATGCAAATCTCTTTCAACTACATGTACAACAGAATTATGGAACAAAAACCTGCCATATCAATCTTTTAAACAAGCTATAAATAAAGTCTCAAAAATCCATTCATCCAAATTGGACAAAAATATTTTTAGATAAAGGTCGCACGCTTGGATGGTGATAAACAACTATAAGTCCCTTTCTCCGGCATCATATTTGAGCGAAATATTCTCCATTAATGTCAAAAAGCAACTTATGGCATTACGCTTCGGGACACTTCCATCCTTGGCTGACCAGCCTGCTTGGGTGCATACAGGCCCTAAATCATGTCGGCTGTGCAACTTCCACAAAGAATACTTTATCCACGTAATTTGCACATGCAAGGAACTGTATAATGAACGAGTCATCCTCCTAAAAGCAAGTTTTAATGAAAGAGGCATCAGGTCCCGTAGAGCTGCAATAACGGAATGCCTAAATCCCTCAGACCCCCCATTGAATGGTAGACTGATTATATTCCTCAACGCATTTACAAAGCTTTGTTAAAGGGGTTGGAAACTTGGCAAATGAGGAACAAGGATAAACCCACCACTCGGAATCTTTATTAATAATGAATTTTAGAGGTTTTAAGTAGAGATGAAATGAATGTATTATTTAATTCTCTTTTTTAACTTGTTTTTATAACACTGATCTTTCTCTCCTTTGCTACTTTCTTGTTTTAAATTGTTATGGTTTTAATTAACTAAACAACAAACATTTACTTACTTACTGGTCAAGCTGGATCTAAAGGACGCCTATTTTACCATCCCTATGGCAGAAGAACATCAACCCTTCCTTCAATTTATATGGGACAATCACCTCTTTCAGTTTCAAGCCCTCCCATTCGGGCTTTCATCCGCTCCTTGGTGTTTCACCAAGATCATGAGGACAATCGTCTCTCTCCTGAGAGCGAAAGGAATCCGCCTCATTATCTATCTAGACGATATTCGCATCATGTCACCATGAATCTCATAGAGGATCTTGGCTTCATTATGAACAGGGAAAAATCCATTCTTACCCCTTCCAAATCTCTAGAGTTCCTAGGTTTCACCGTAGACTCCTCAAAATGTCTCCTCCTGCTTCCCAGCAAGAAGATCGCCAAGATTCGGAAAGAGATCAGGTTTGCTCTAAAACAGCAGTCCCTCACCCTTCGAGAATTGGCCAGACTTCTGGGCTTACTCTCTTCTTCAATTCAGGCCATCTTTCCCAGACCTCTCAAGTATCGTGCCCTCTAGAGAGTGAAAGCCAATGCCCTCAGATCCGGTCTGTGGTACGGGGACCTTGTAACCTTGGATCAACAAGCACGGTCGGAACTGTCTTGGTGGCTGGACAATTTGGATGCGTGGAATGGAAGAGCTATCTTTGGGTCAACTCCAGACTTTGTCTTGGAGTCAGACGCCAGCCTTCATGGTTGGGGAGCATGCCTCATCGACCAAGACACAGGTGGTGTCTGGTCTCAGGCCGATATAAACTTTTTAGAGTTGACTGCTGGTCTTTATGCCCTAATGAGTTTCAAACACTCTCTCCAGGGCAGATCCGTTGTTTTGAAGATGGACAACATCTCTGCAGGCTCTTATATCAACCGCCTTGGAGGGACGAGGTCAGCAGACCTCTCCGATTTGGCCAGGAGACTTCGGATGTTCTGTCCAGAACACAAAATTTCCCTGAAGACGGAATATCTCCCCGGAAAATGAATTTTTCCGCAGATTGGAATTCGAGATTCCTTCAGGACTTCAGCAATTGGAAACTCAACATGAACGTTTTCAATTCTCTGAATCCTTTTTGGGGCCCCTTCGATGTGGACCTTTTTGCCAGCAGATTTACTTTCCAACTGCCCCAATACTTCAGCTGGATGCCAGATCTGGGTGCTCTTGCAGTGAACGCCTTTCTCCAGCCATGATCCCCTCTTCACCCTTACGCCTTTCCCCCCTTTGCCATGATTCAGAGGGTTCTTCAGAAGGTGAGACAGGACCAGTGCTCCCTGGTCCTGATAACTCCCTTCTGACCTTCTCAGGCGTGGTTCCCCACAACTTTGGAACTGTCCTGCGATATCCCCTTCCTAATTCCTGCAACGAAAGGCCTGGTTTTACATGCAAATGGGGAAGATCACCACCTAGTACCTTCAGGGAGATTGAACCATTTTGCTTGGAAAGTGTCAGGCAATCTAATGAGTTGTCTGGACTTTCGTCATCAGCTCTCACTCTCCTCTGAGAATCCTGGGCACCAGGGACTCACTACAGATACAATAACATTTGGAGAAAATGGTTTTGATGGTGCATGGAGAGGAACGTGGATCCCGTGGAGGCTCCTATCGTCAATGTAGTTAATTTCCTTGTTGAATTATTCGACAAGGGCCTCTCCTATAGATCCATTAATTGTTATAGATCAGCTATCTCAGCTGGACATTTTCTCGTCAACGGTAAGACGGTAGGTAAGAATGTTATTATTTGTAGAATTTTAAAGAGTATTAGACTAAGAAGACCTCCTAGGCCTAAATACCAATCTTTGTGGGATGTTAAACTTATCCTTGACCTCTTTTGCTCATGGCCCGATAATTCTCTTCTTAACAGGAAATGTCTTTCCATTAAACTTGCTACTCTTTTATGTTTAATTTCTTGTCGAAGGGTATCCGATGTTAAATCTCCAGATATTTCTAATAGATGGTATGACATGTTTGGTGTTAAGTTTGAAATCCTTAGGAGAACTAAAACCATGTCAGATTCTATCTTCTACCCTCGTTTTGACTTCTGCAAAAAACTTTGTGTTGTTGATTGTATGAAAGAATACGATTCCAGAATAAAAGACCTTCGCCCTCAGGGTGCCAATCAACTTCTCATTTCCTTTGTCAAACCTTTTAAACCTATCTCTTCCTGTTCTATCGCCAGATGAGCTTTGCCGGTATTGACCTTTCTAAATTTCAAGCTCACTCTCTTAGAGGAGCTATGTCTAGCAAGTCCTTTTGTTCTGGTGGTAAGTTGGATGTTATCCTTAAAGCTGCTGATTGGTCCAATGCCTCCACTTTTGCTCGTCATTATTGTAAACCTATTGAACACATGTCTGACGTTGTTCTTCAAGGCTACCAACATGCATAATGTAGCCTCCTGTCTTGTAATGAAATTGCGATTCTCCTATTAACATGACCAGAGAATCTGGATTTCATTAAAGACACGGAGGCTAACATTATCCCACCCGTCCCTCCCTTGGACGGAGTATATTTTCTTATGTTGTTGACAATTTGCATTTATATACTGTTTTATTAGTGGTCTTGTTGATGTTTACAATATGCATTTGATCTTGCGATTCTCTTTCAGCCCCCCTTTTAATTTTGTTATTTTATTTTCAGATAATTCGACCTAACGGTTCTTCATGGACTTCTCTTCGTTCCCCATCTTCATCGCTCTCTAATCCAAGCTTCACCTTAATCTTCCAACTCTTCTTGCTTCATTGCATTTAGAAGAGGCAGCTCTGTTGTTGTTCATGCCTTATATTGTTGTCACGCTGTCACTGCATTCTAATTCTTCTTTTTATAATGTAAGCGGCTGCTTGTGAGTTGCATTAAAGGATCAATGCATAATGTTAGCCTCCGTGTCTTTAATGAAATCCAGATTCTCTGGTCATGTTAATAGGAGAATCGCAAATAACATGGAAGCTACCTTGTAATAGCAGTGGTCTTCAAGCTACCTTGTAATAGCCTTCAATCTGTGGGGCGCGACCCCCAGGGGGGCCGTAGGCGCATGGGAAGGGGGGTCGTGCTCTTCGTTTGATAAAAGAAAACTTCCCAGATGGTTAATTCCGGAAATCGCCTATGCTAGGGAATTGTATCAGCTAAAATCACCTTTCTACTAGTGTGTTGCTGGCCTGTGAAAGAAATGCAAATGTGTGCAATGAGTTAATCTGCAAATGTAAAGGATTTGCAGATTAACTCGTTGCGAACATTTGCATTTCTTTCAGGCCTAAAGGTGTGTTACTCGGAGAGTGCAGTTGCATTCAACTGATCAAGTGACCTGACGTTTTTGAGTTGTAGTGCAATGCGTTCAAGAGGCCAGGAGGGCTCTATGCATTGAATGTGCGAAAAGGGATTAAAATAAAAAAAAGCACTTGAAATGCGATCAGAAGTGACATTATAGAACGGGACAATATTGGGGTGCAGAGTGCTTAGAAGTGCTTAGAATTTAAATAGAGAAGGGGGTGGGCTTATTTAAGCATCATTTCTTTAGGAGCAAAAAAAAAGATTTTGTCACAACCCTGATGTGAGTATCCTGGGGAGGGCTGCAGTAGGGCGAGGGCATCTTTGGGCATATAAAATAGAAACAACTCAGACAGCATTCTTTATAAAGGGGCATAAATGGCCCATTGCCTGCCTTAGGAACAGCTTGTGCCTCTACCATTTGAAATCATTTATGGTTGGTTGTTAAAAGGGGCATGTAATGCAAATCGTGAGGGGCTTATCCTGTGGGGGGGCTTCTGAAACAATTGCATTTTTAAATGCCCCCCCCCCAAACACATGCCAGCACTCAGAAGAAGGGATGGGGGGGTCATTTTAGATAAGAAATGACGTTACTGCTATCCACTATCTCGGGGTGGATGGTATGCACCATATCAAACAAGTGCTGAACACTGCCTGAGATAAAAATATGTCCTTCCACCTAGGATTATGTGTATATCTCTGTGGGGGTTGGGGTCATGAGAACTGCATCTAAAGTCAGAAAACTAGAGGGGCACAGGGCGGCTCTTCTCTCATGTCCTCGGAAGAGCACCAATGATGGGGTGAAGTAATGAGCAAATTAACAGAAAAGAAAGAAAACACACATTGTAAAGCACTGCTACAAATTAAGCAAACAGTGGATTTTCTTACTTACAGCACCAAGTGCCCAAAATGAGTGTATATATAGATACACATACACACGAATACGCAGTTTAAAACTACAAATTTCCCCCCGAACTGAAGGCGCGGCATCACAAATGCTTTTTTGGGGGGGGGGTCTATCAGGGCAATCCAGTTTGATTCTCACGAGGAGATGTGCGTTTTCCAATGAGTGTGTATTGGAGAAGAGGTGGGGGCAGCCATCCATCCACGGCCCCCACCGCCAAACACCCCTTTAAGCATAACAAGGTGACGGCTTAGCACTGCAGATGTGACTCAGTGCAAGGAACGCAGTTCATGGGCTAAAAAGGATTGTATGACTTAACAACTACTGCCTAAACCACGACTTCTGGAACAACGAAGGCTAAACCACGCCCATTACTTAACCACTACATTTTGAACCACTATTCCCTAAACCACGAAAAAATTAGATTTAATGCCATCTTTTTTCCTAAAATACTAGATAAGATCTGTTGACAATATCGAGCACACTGATGATATTCTGTTCGTGAATCGAAAGCATTTACAATTGTTAAAATCAAAGCAACACTGCCATCTCCTGACATAAACCGGTAATTTAAATGTAAACTAATTTCTTCAACAACCTTAGCTGTATTTGTATAACTAATACGATTTTAATCTTCACATATATTTCTAACTATATATATTTTTTACATCATATTTGTGGGGGGAGTCCCCCCACACCCCCCGTCTACCCTTTTCAATGTTTTCCTAGCATGTGTTTTTGTGGGGGGGAAACCCCCCACACCCCCGATCTACCCTCAATCACCTTGTAAAAGCATGCGTCTTATTTATTGTTGAGTTGTATCCTGTGTGTGTTAGAACGTGGCACTAGCAATACATTTATTCTGTTTGACGTGCAACTCCGGTGTTCTAAAAGTCGTGGTTCCATCCCTCGTTGTTCCGTCGTTCGTGGATGTTACCTTCGTGGTTCAGCCCTCTTCGTTGTTCACTCTTCGTTGTACCGGTAAGTCATTGTTTATACATCGTGGTTAAGGATGTTTCCCGCTAAAAAGGGATGTTTTAAACACTTTTTGGGGGTTGGTGATCAAATGTAACCAACATGGGAGGCTAAAGAGAAGAAGAGATTACCTTGGGGAGTCATACTGAAAAGTGGGGGTGAGGGGGCTGTAGAAGACCTGTAAATATACAAAGTTACTGTTGTCTCGCCAGTGCGAGGCGGTGGGCCAGTTCTGGCATTTAGTACCGTTTAAGGGTTCAACGGCTCCTCAAGACACCTGCACAGGAGCTACATTTTTAAAAATGTCTGCACGCCAACGGAAAGAGCAAATGAATCAAATGCCAAACTGCAGGAAAGGGAATATGGGCGCAGCTCGCTGACGGGGTGGGGGCGCTGAGGAGAACAAAAGAATGGCTGTAACTCTCCGATGATGGCAGGGAGGCAAGGACGTTCCGGGGGGGGGGGCAAAGATACCACAGAACAGTTTGAAACATGGCGGTTCTCGCAGTTGGAAGTACCCGAATGGCTCACAGCCTTTCAAGTATGAAATGATGTTCACACCATGGTGCAAGACGAAGGCGACCCAGATCTCTCACCAAAAAATCAAATACCTAGTTTAAACATTCCATTTCCTGCATAATGGACTTTGTGAGGGTAGTCCCAGTTAAGATCTACCGTTTATGCCAAGGAGTCCAGAGTGACATGTTGTACATTACGAGCATACACAGCTTTTGCTACCACAGTTAGGTCTCGCAGTGCTTTCACTCTGAGAGCCCTTTTCAGGCGTAGAATTCTAGGAAAACATGAGACAACAAAAACAAACAGAAACATTTTGTCCACACATACGCGGCAAAGCACGCACACAATGGAAGGGGGGGAGGGAGGGAAATTGAAAGCATGCCGCCATGCACATTTTGTACACCCATACGCGGCAAGCGGCATTTTCGTTGATATGACAACGAAAGCTTCGCAAGATGGCGTTGGACTGTCCACAGTCCATACGGACACGTGTATGCTGTCTGCTTTGGACAGATGGCGAGAGCAGCCATCTTTGTCCATGCAGAGGCGTGCACGAAAGCCCACAGGGAGAATTGATTCCAAAAGGGTCCTCTTCATGGCGAGAGATGCGCTGCTTTCGCCAGGCAAGACCTAAAAATTGCATTACATAGGGTCGGAATATTATTAAAATCTATGGGCCTCATTTACAATGAAATGGTGTAGGGCCACAGCGATTTTAGCATGATTATAGATTTGCCACATAATCCATCATCTGCCGCTTAATCTGCTAATTTTAACAAAAAAATTATTTACTCAAAAGGTTCAAAAGTTACTAAAAAGCAGCAACAGGTGTTGCCACTCTGTAGAAAGCGCTTTGTAAAACTGTACCGGTTACCTTTTTGTTGCTTATTGCTATATTTGGGTGTTAAACTGGTACTAATGAGGTGCAACCATAGATTGACTGTTTCTCTGGAAAACATTTATGGTTGTCAATGATAAGGAATACTAGGTTCTAGAAATTTTTGTCAAGAGGGGGTCCTTATGCCTAAAATATTTTGATGGGGGTCCCGGCATCAAAAGGTTTGAAGACCACTGCCTTACAAGTGCACATTTCCATTGGGGCAGATAGAGATTTGGATCTTAGGCTCTCTGAATTCAGAATTTATTAACATACCTTTCAGTGAAGGTGGTTTTTGAATTGTGTGCTATAAACTGCCACTTTTAGAAAGTGGGTATGTTCTTGTTTAACCATCCTGTGTGCCTCTGCCTGTTGTGTATTCACTGTTTGGAGCTGGGGATGTGCATTCATTTTAGACAATAACAAGGGGGGGGTTAAGGTGTGTTCTGCCTTTCCTGAGTAACTCATAGCCGGGCTGAATAGATCTTTCTGTATTTAGAGTGGTGGGAGGAGTTTTTACTGGCACTTGAATAGGCTGTGTCTGATCTCCACAATACTATCTCCACCATCTGTACTGAAGCTGGACCAGAGAGGACAGAACTGTTTTTTACTGTGCTCAAAGACTCTTGAAACAAAGACTAAAAAGAGAAAAATATTAGATCTAAAACCCCAGAACTTTAGATTACTTCTGGAATCAAGAGGAACGTCTGCCAAGGAGGAAGAGCTGAAGACCCGTGAGGAGGAGACTGCACCTTTGCTGTGTGTTGCTTTGCTGGGTTGGCCTGCAGTTGCTGTTTCTGCCAAGGAGAGGACATGGACTGGAACTTTGCTGTGAACCTGCTTGTAAAGAATCTCCATGGGCTTGTGTGTGCATGTCTCAGGGACACGACAACTTCATCACCAGCTTCCTTGAACTCCAATGCTGGGAGTTCTGACCTGCCAGGAGGTGCCTGTTGCAGGTCTGGGCCTCTGAATGTTGTTCCACTTGCTGGGAGCTGAAAATGTTTGAAGAAACTAAGAAAATCGATAAGTTGCCCTTCCAGCACCTATTTTGTCAATGCAGCACCACCACGTGGGAATAATTTCTATGCACGGCTGCTGTGCGGCCAAAGAATCAACACAGCACCTGCCAGAGGCTGAAAATCCACCTCTCTCCGAGTCCAGGGTACTGACCTTCGAAGTCTGAGATCACAGCACCAACTGCGAAGTAGGCCCTGCTGTGCGGCTGAAAGAATCAACGTATGGTGGGGACCGCGGCTGAAAGAAATCAATGCACCGCCTGTATGCTGCCACCACATTGACCTCCAGTTCATCCTGGATTTCCACACATCACACCAGTCATTTTGGTTGTGGTTGGTTTAGATAAAGATACTTTACTTTTTTAAGCTGGTGTGGTGTCCATTTGTAGTGTTCTCACTGTGTGTCTGGGTGCAAATACTTTACACATTGCTTTTGGGATAAGCCTGTCTGCTTATGCGAAGCTACCAAGGGGGTGAGCAGGGGTTATCCAAAGTGTGTAACTCCCTTATCCTGACTAGAATCAAGGGTCCCTACTTGGAAAAGGTACATACCTCTGTCAACTAGGGACCACCATTTCTATCAGGAACATCAATCAATCAATCAAGGGTTTGTAAAGTGCACTACTCATCCTTGAGTGTCTCAAGGCGCTAGGGGTAGGGGCAGTTCCGGATCAGTCGCCGCCTCCGATCATTCAAATAGCCAGGTCTTGAAGTCCTTCCTGAACATTGGCAGGGTTGGGGAGCATCTGATGTGCATGGGGAGCTCGTTCCAGGTCTTGGCTGCAATGTAGGAGAAGTCTCTCCCACCTGTTCTAGTTCTGCAGGTGCGGGGGACTTCTGCTAGGGCGAGGTCGGCGGAGTGGAGGTTCCTTATGGGTACGTGGAAGGAAACTCTCTTGTTGAGGTATTTGGGTCCGATGTTGTTGAGGGATTTGTAGGTGTGGGTGAGGAGTTTGGAAGTGACCCTTTTCTTGATGGGGAGCCAGTGGAGCTCTTGCAGGTGTTGGGTCATGTGTTTGTGGCGAGGAGTCCCGAGGATGAGTCTGGCGACGGCGTTCTGGATCGTCTGGAGTCTGTGTAGTAGACCTCTGTTGATTCCGGTGTATAAGGCGTTGCCGTAGTCCTATCTGCTGGTTATGAGTGCGTGAATGACGGTCTTTCTGCAGTCGGGGGTCCATTTGAGGGTCTTGCGGAGAATGCACAGGCAATTGAAACTTGTGGAAGCGACGGTGTTGATCTGGCGGTTCATGGAGAGGGAGGAGTCGAGTATGATGCTGAGGTTTCGTGCGTGGTCCGTAGGGATGGGAAGATTCCCGAGGGCTGAGGGGCACCAAGTGATGTCCCAGGCGGACGCGCAGGGCCCGAGGATGAGGACCTAGGTCTTCTCTCAGTTGAGCTTCAGACAGCTATCCTTCATCCAGGCTGCCACATTCTTCATTCCTTCCTGGAAGCGGAGTTTGGTGTCTTCGGGTTTCTTTGTGAGTGAGAGGATGAGCTGGGTGTCATCAGCATAGGATACAATGCTGAGCCCATGCTGTATTACTATGGCGGCGAGGGGGGCCAGGTAGGTGTTGAAGAGCGTAGGACTGAGCAAAGATCCCTGGGGTACTCCGCAGTCGATATCAGTGGGTTTGGAGATGAAAGGAGGGCGTTTGATCCTCTGGGTTCTGCCGGAGAGAAAAGATTGGATCCAGTTGACGGCGGTTCCTTGTATCCCCACATCGTGAAGTCTGGCTGCGAGTGTGTGGTGGGAAACGGTGTCGAAAACTGCGGAGAGGTCTAGAAGGATGAGGGCCGTGGTGTGACCCTTGTTGAGTAGCATGCGGATGTTGTCGGTGGCGGTGAGAAGGGCGGTCTTGGTGCTGTGGTTGTTGCAGAATCCAGACTGGGAGGCATCAAGGATGGAGAGCTCTTCGATGAAGGTGGTCAGCTGGGCATTCACCAGTCTATCGGTGACCTTGGCCGCGAAAGGGAGGAGAGAGATGGGTCGGTAGTTTTTCAGGTCTGTAGGGTCACCCGTGGGTTTCTTGTGGAGTGGTTTAACCTCTGCCCATTTCCAGTCTTCTGGGAAGATGCCAGACTTGAAGAATGCGTTGATGGTCAGTCTAAGTTCGGGTGCGATGGCATCGGCGGCCCGGTGGAATATGTGCAGTGGGTGGGGGTCCGTTGGGGCACCTGAGTGGGTTTTCTTCATGGTCGCGGTGATGTGTTAGCCGGTGGTGGGATTCCAGATCATGATAGTTGGTTTATCGGCAGAGTAAGGCGGTTAAGTGGTATTCTGTGTCTGTTCGCTGAAATTGTCATAGAGGGCCTTGATCTTTGGATGGAAGTATGAGCTGAGTTTTTTACAGACTTCTTGGGACAGTGTGATGTCAGTGGCTTCGCTGGGGGGTTTAGTGAACTGCTGAATGACGTTGAACAGTTCCTTGGTGTTGGTTGCATTAGTCTGGACTTTGTTTCTAATGAAGGTCCGTTTGGTGTCTCTTATGCGCTGGTGGTACTCCTTCAGGGTGCTCCTGTGGTTGGTCCGTGCTTCTGTGGTTTTCAGGTTTCTCCAGGTTTTCTCTAGATGTCTGCAGGAGCGTCTGGCTTCATGTAGTTCGGTGGTGAACCAGGCCGCCTTCAGAGGGCGTTGTTTGGCAGGGTGGTGGAGGAGTGCAAGTTTGTTGGCGCAGAGGGAGATCCATCGGTAAAGTTCTGTGGCTGCAGAGTTGGTGTCGGTCGTGGCACTGGGGGGGGTCTTGGAGGAGGGTGGTGATGAGGAGTTCCTCTGTGACCTTGCTCCAGTTCCTACGTGGTGGTCATGGAGCGGGCTTGGGTGCAGTGGTGGTGTTGAAGGTGACGCAGTGGTGGTCCGTCCAGGGGAGCTGGGTGGTGTGGCTGACCCGGATGTTTGTTCCTCCCGCGAAGATTGGGTCGAGGGTGTGTCCGGCTTTGTGTGTGGGTGCGTTGACCAGCTGCATCAGTCCTAGGTTGTCGAGGTTGTCAAGTAGAGTGATGGAGTCGGGGTCGTTGAGGTTGTTGAGGTGGAAGTTTAGGTCCCCGAGTAGAATGTAGTCCGTGGAGGTGATGGCATGGGGTGCGGCGAGTTCGGCGATGGTGGTAGCAGGCTGTGTGCAGGATACCGCCTGTCTGTAGATGAGGGAGCTGCGTAGCGTGGTCCTGGGGCTGGTCTGGATCTGGAAGTTGAGGCGTTCAGTGTTGGAGTGAGGGCCGTTTGTGCTGGATGTGGATAGCCGGAGAGGGTCTTGTGTGCGATGGTGAGTCCCCTTCCAGGGCGGTCCTTTCTCTGGATCTTGATTCCGTAGGGGATGGCCGTGGCGATGTCGGGCCGGACGTGGCGTTGGTCCAGGTTTCCGTGAAAAAGGCGACGTCGGGCGAGAGGGTGTCGAGCAGGTCCGAGATCTTTATGGCGTTTCAGTGCAGGGAGCGTACATTGAGGAGGATGCACGTCAGGGTTTTGTTGGTGCGTGCGTCAGGCCAGCCTTCGGTGGTCGTGCGTTTGTTGTCGATGGTGAAGGATCTGCGGCAGGCTCTGCATGAGAATTGACCATGGGTGGTGTTCGGCAAGGATCTTGTGCAGCCGGTGTGTCTTCCGTGGTTGAGTGCCTGGAGGGAGGTAGAGTCGTAGCGGTGGGACCTGGGAGAGCCAGGTTTCCTGGTGCTGGTTGTGGTCAGGTCGTGGACGGGCGCATATGGACTTGCCTTAGGCATTCCAGCGGCGCGGCCGCCATTAAGTATGGGAGGGGGCGGGATTGGAGGAGGGGAGGTGGTTGGCTTTGTCGGTGGGCGGGCCGCAGCCGTGGGAAAACAGCGAGCAGGTACGGGGGAAAACACCTGAAAAAGGAAGGAAACTGGAAACAAGACTCTAATGAATAAAGCAGAAGTACACCTTAAAAAACAGATTTACATTTAACAGGAACAGAAAATATTAAGCAGTGGGGACGCTAAGAATTATGAGGAAACCCGGAGAAAATACAGTGAAAATACAGTGAGTTACCAGGTGAGAGCGCAATTGCCTCAGGCAGCGACATGCAGCTGGTGCGAACTCTGGCAAGACAGGAGGCTTTGTGCAGAGATGAGTCTGCGCTAAGTGTGGAGCTGCCGGGGAGAGTGCTTTCCTGGACCGGAGGTCTAGGATTCACAAGCGCTCCCCTGCAGGGGCCGCATAGCGTAGGGGAGGGGGACGGGACTGGAGGAGGGGAGGTGGGTGGCTGTGTCAGTGGACAGGGCCACAGCTTCGGGAAAACAGCAAGCAGGTATGGGGGAAAACACCTGAAAAAGGAAGGAAACTGGAAACAAGACTAATGAATGAAGCAGAAGTACACCTTAAAAAAACAGATTTACATTTAACGGGAACAGAAAATATTAAGCAGTGGGGACGCTAAGAATTATGAGGAAACCCGGAGAAAATACAGTGAAAATACAGTGAGTCACCAGGTGGGAGCGCGATTGCCTCAGGCAGCGACATGCAGCTGGCGCGAACTCTGGCAAGACAGGAGGCTTTGTGCAAAGATGAGCCTGCACTGAGTGCGGAGCTGTCGGGGAGAGAGCTTTCCTGGACCGGAGGTCTAGGATTCACAAGCATTCCCCTGCAGGGGCCGCATAGCGTAGGGGAGGGGGCGGGACTGGAGGAGGGGAGGGCGGGTGGCTGTGTCAGTGGGCGGGGCCGCAGCTTCAGGAAAACAGCAAGCAGGTATGGGGGAAAACACCTGAAAAAGGAAGGAAACTGGAAACAAGACTCTAATGAATAAAGCAGAAGTACACCTTAAAAAAACAGATTTACACCTAACAGGAACAGAAAATAATAAGCAGTCGGGACGCTAAGAATTATGAGGAAACCAGGAGAAAATACAGTGAGTCACCAGGCGGGAGTGCAATCGCCTCAGGCAGCGACGTGCAGCTGGCGCGAACCCTGGCAAGACAGGAGGCTCTGAGGAGGGATGAGCCTGCGCTGAGTGCGGAGCTACTGGGGAGAGTGCTGTCCTGGACCCGAGGAACATGTAAGAATGAAAACTAAAACTAGCAGAGACACAAGGGGCCTTCGGACAACTGGTTGAAAGTAGAGCTACATAGCAGGCAAACAAACTTGAACATTTCGAATACAGTGAGAGAAGCTGAAGAGGAATAATATTAGCGAACTAGTAAGAGACAAGGGCAATGTATCAAATAACACAGACGAATTGGATGCATGCATCCTTAAGATATTTGAAGAATTAGATGAGAAGGTTGGGAGGGGGTGGGGCCAGCAGGGCGCAGCCATTTTGTGGCTGTTGGGCAATATTTGGACTAGCCCAATTGTAGCCCAAAGTTAAGTTAGCAGCCCAAGCTACATAGGGGGTTTGCGTGCTTTCCCAGCCACCATTTTAGGTTTGGTGACCTGGTGGCTGGGAGCGCTGTAGTGTTAGGTTTTTTGTCGCAGTCAGGTTTGTTAGGAGAGAGTTTTGATTAGTTCAGCAAGGAGCTTCATTTCGTCGCTATTTGCTTTTCTTGTAAGGATGGCGGAAGGTGATTATCGCGTTTTGGAGGCGGTTAGGTTGCTCAGGAGACGGGCCGGCTCGATATGCTCATGCCGGGGGCCTCTGTTTCCATGCGCCCGGTGAGGCGAGCATCGGCCGGGGTGGCAGCTGCCGTTGTGGCCTGCCCACCCCCCCCCCCCGGAAGTCAGGGAAGGTCATGGTGAGCAAGGGGGCTGCACGGGGATGTTGGCACGGCCCCATCAGGGGTGTCGGGCCCTCACATGGGAGCGGACGGTAGAGGTGGTGTTGCCCGGCGGGGGAGCGCTCCTTGCAGCTCCCTGCCGAGTGCGTCTATGTTTTGGGGCCACTCTGATGCATGTGGAGCGGCCCCGTTGTGGGTGTAGGAGATGCGGCAAGGGGTTTTCAAGAGCCGGTCAAGGAGATAGTGTTTGGGCCTCAGGCGGGGAGCGGGTTGGATGTACGTGGGCCGGCCCCTGGGAAGGCCAAAGGTGTCAGCGGGAAGGCCCGGCGGGGGGGGCATCGCGCGCTTCCCCGCCGTGGGCCCAGGCATACCGGGCCGCTCACAAGAGAAGTGAGCAGGCCCGCATGCTGTGAGAGGAGGCAGAGGGCGGGGGGGCAAAGCGCAGCGAGCTCAGATGCAGGAGACTCCGGAGAGGGAGGGAGTGGAAGAAAGGGATCCCCTGTCCCAGTGGAGCGAGGAAGGGGCGAGGGGGGGCATGGCCGGCAAGGGCAGGTTGGTGTGGGGCAATGGAGTGCCGGCCAGGTAGGGGAGGAAGGGGGTTTGGGGCAGGCAATGAATCCTCAGAGAGGGAGGGGGGAAGGTCCAGGGATGAGGGGATGGGGGAAGGCAGGAGGGGCTGGAGATGTCCCCCTTGCTCCTGGAGTCAGAGAGTGACAAGGACTGGGACGGTTTGGACATTTTCCTGTCCTAGGCAGAGGAGGTGAGGGGTGTCCAGGGTGGTGCTGGGTTGGGGGAAAGCATGGGGATTGAGGTGTCAGGGGGCACATGGGGGAGGGATGAGGGACCCTGGGTTGGGGGTGCCAAGGGGGGGCACAGGGGGAGCCGCGTTTTGCCCAGCAGGAAGAGGAGGTGGGACCGAGCGGGATGGACTCGCGTAGGGTGGCCGATTGGGTGTGGCACGAAGGGGAGGGGGGTCGGAGGAAGTGGTGGATCTTAGTGCGGTAGGGCGGGCGTGGGTGGCCAGCACACTGGGCGCAGGTAGGAAGAGGAGCTGGGATGGGAGGGAGAAGAGAGTGCAAGCCAGCACACCAGACCATCCTTTTTTCTTGCAGGCGGCGGACCCACGCGGGGTGCCAGACTTGGTAGGGCTGAGTGCAGCCCGGTGGCGCCAAGGAGAAGGGAAGGTTGAGCCTTGGGCGGCGTGCCCAGTACCGGCGGGGGATCCCGTCATGGCCGGTAGACGTAGGCCCACAGCAGGCTCTCCGGCCCAACACCTACTGGGCCGCCACAGTCCGTGGGACATCACAGAAGGAGGAGTGCCGAGAAAGTTAAATTTTATGATGATAGGAGGGTGCAGTCTGCGCCCCGGCTGCTAGAGTGGGGTATGTTAGGGATGTTGAATTGGATTATGAGGAGGATGATATGGAGGAGGGAGAGTTGAGAGACAAAGTGGAGGGGGCGACTAATGGTGTGCATAGTATGTTACAGGGGTCACGGCGCCCGGCGGAGCCAACGGGACGGACATCGCGATGGGAAGACAGGTCGCCCCCCCGGTGGGAAGGACAAGAGAACGCCGAGCGGAGTCTCTAGCCCCAGGTAAACAGGCGGCCAGAGCGGCCAGGGTTATGGTATCGGTGGGAGTGGGGGTGAGGTGGGGGACGTGAGGGGTAGGTTACAAAAGGGGGCTGTGGTAAATAAATAATTAATTACCGGTACTATTTTTCAGTATAAGCAATAAAACAGGTAGCTCAATAAATAAGAGTCAGGATTCGAGGTATCTTGAGTCTTCAGGCTTTAATCAGGCATAAGGGAAAAGGACAGAACAGCCTGGAAACACGGGACGGCAGCTGCCCGGGAAGGGACAAGGGAAACTGGGAAATGGCAATTGGCAATTTTTAATATGGATGCACAGTATATATATCAAAACAATTGCATTACATTCAATACAGTAGGCGTAGCAGTAGGCGTGACTCGTAGCAGTCGCGAAAGATAAGGGCAAAATGATGTAACAAGAAGGCGTGTACAGGGCGTGTACATAGACATGTGATGTAAACGTAACAGAATATGTCATAAACGGGGCGGAAACATGGAGGGGGCTACCTGAGCAGCTGGGACCTCTAACCTAGTGGTGCGCGCAAACGGGCAATGACGTGTTACCAGGGAGAACTGGGGGCTATGACTTCTGCGCTAGAAGAGGAGACTAAAGTCTGGAGTGTCAGAGCGACATGTACCCAAGTCATATCTGGTATCTGGTGTTTAGAGTACATATTGATAGAATCCAAAAGTTATCAGGGCAAAGGCTAATAGACATTAGGACTGATGCGTGCATAATTCTACATGTATTGTGTGTGCGAGGAATATTCTATGAATATTAATACAGTATTTCTCTTACATGGAGACAGAAAGGCTAGACCATGACGGAAACTATTGATGCGATTCAGTAGCTTAGGAATGCAGAGAAGGAGGGCTGGACTGATAACTAGAATCATAACATACTCTTGGCAGACTGGGAGGCAGAGCCAGGCCGGGCCGGGCACTGCGAGGCATGAAGTAAGCTAGGGGTCAGGGATGCAGGTGGAGGCTGTATCGCTCCTCGGAGAGGGTTCAGAAGACTGGAGCTGAATCTGAATCCGGGCCCTTTTGAGGCCTAGAAACGGGGACAATTCAATGAATTAACGTGCACACTGTGAAATATGGCAACGTAGGTTTACATAGGCCTGATATTCGTTGTTTTCATGATGACTGGAAACTGGCATACTAGAGATGGACATAACTGTAATTGCGTCTTTAATCGATCAGAGGGGAATACATGCATATCGATCATGCACATATAGCATAAGATGGGGAACACGTAGGCACATATAACATGGCAAAATTTACTTTTCCACAGGGCGTATGTGATGGATGTGGGTGTGGGGACAGAGGACACAGACAAAGGGCTACTGGAGGGCGCGGGTAAGGCGTCCAAGGAGAAAGATGGCCCGGGTAAGGGGCCAGCAGATACTGTGAATAAGGAGTCCGGGGTGGACAAGACAGGGGCGGAAGACGTGCCGTCGGGGGAGTCAGAGGTTTAATTGGAAAGTAAAGAGTTGAAGATAAAAAGGTTACCTTATATGGGTGTCACAAAACCATTGGGGGCGCATTTAATGTTGGCCAACAAGGAGCGTGTTTGGAAGGGAGAATATGTGGAGATACTGCAGCTCCTTCACAGGGAGGTCAGTGCCAAGGAAGGGTCAAAGGAAGAGGAATATGAGCTTCAGAAGCGGCTGAAGGTACTGCTTACGATAGACAACTGGACGGCGGCTTTCCTTATTTATGCTAGTGTGTACTGTGAGAAGTTCTCTGAGAGGTCTGTGGCCATGTTTAAATACATGGACGTGGTTAGGAAGGCCCAGATTACTGGGGGGGATAGGCCTGGGCCCAATATGATGAGGAGTTTCGGGCTCGCACGGCGTGGGACCCTGAAGCGAAATGGGACTAGCTGGACACGGACCTGTGGCAGCATACGATGGGGTTAGCGGGGTCAGGGAAGACCATTTTTACGGCCAGCAGGCTGCCCACCCGAGATGGGGTGGGGACACGGGGAGGGGACAGTCAGGATCCAAAGGGGACTGTGGGGATGATAATAAAGGATTGTGTACCCGGGAATATTGCAGGTTCCGGCACGAATGCTCGGGTTGTGGAAAGAGTGGGCATGCCTTGGTTAAATGCTGGGGGGGGGGTCAAAGTCAGCGGCAAGGGAACCAGCAAGGACAGGCAGGAGGGTTTAGGTCTGGGAACCAACAACAGCCTGCGGGCGGGAGAGGGGCCAAGGGGCCAGGGCCTAAGGGCTCGTACACCGGTTAGTAGGGACAAATTGGTCGCAGCCCTGCAAGGATATCCAGACGCAGGGGCTGCAGAAAGTCTGCGGGTGGGTTTTCTAGAGGGGTTTAGACTTGGGTATGACAGACCAAGGACGAGACGTTGGGCTGACAATTTGAAGTCGGTGAAGGAGCACCCTGAGGTGGTGCAGGAAAAATTGAACAAAGAAGTGAGTGAGGGACGCATGGTCGGACCCTTTGAGGATTGGTCTTTGGACAATTTGATAGTGTCACCCATTGGAGTGGTGCCAAAAAAGGAGAAGGGTCAGTTTTGCCTCATACAACATCTGTTGTGGCCCAAAGGTGGCTGGGTGAATGATTTCATTGATGAACGGAGACCACGGTGTCATACTCAACAGTTGACACAGCCATGTCACTTGTAGTGACCGCGGGCGCAACGGCGATGATGACAAAGTGCGACATTAAGTTGGCTTTCCGGCTGCTTCCAGTCTACCCAGACGATTGGGACCTACTGGGGATCCAGTTTAACAGCCAGTGGTACGTGGACAAAGCACTGCTGATGGGCTGCTCCATGTCCTGCGCACTGTTCAAATGTTTCAGTACGTGCCTACAATGGTTGTTCACGGAAAAGACGGGTCACCAAGGAGTAACGCACTACCTGGATGACTTTCTTTGTGGGCATCCCAGGCTCAGTGGACTGCCAGGAGGCGCTGGACAGGTTCCAGGAGATCATGGGGGATTTGGACGTGCCGCTGGCACGGGAAAAGACAGTGGGGCCCTGTACGGCACTGTCATTTCTAGGAATTGAATTGGACTCGGAGGCGATGGAGGTACACCTACCAGCGGACAATCAGCAGCAAATGTTGGAGCTGCTGGCAGCTATGTTGGCACGACACAAAGTCACGGTGTCGGACATACAGGTGCTATTGGGTCACCCAAACTTTGCATGCAGGGTTGTGAGAGTAGGGCGGACTTTTTGTAGGCGACTGGGCGGGGCTCTGGCGGGACGGAAACCGCCACATCATCGTGTGCGACTGTCAGCAAGGGTGAGGGAGGACCTGAGGATGTGGCAGTTCTTTTTAAGAACTTCAATGGCGTACCAATGATGTGGGATGATGACATGGTCTGGGATGTGCAGATTTTTTCAGACGCGGCAGGTAGCGAGGGCTTTGGTCTCTATTGGCAGGGAAAATGGTGCGTAGAACAGTGGCCCCCTGAGTGGGCGGGAGAGGGACGAAGCATAGCTTTTCTGAACTTTTTCCCGCTGGTAGTAGCTATCTCGTTGTGGGGGGAATCGCTGGCTCACAGGTGGGTGACATTCAGGATAGACAACATGGCAGTAGTAGAAATTGTCAATTGGCAGTCTGCAAGGGATGCGCAAGTTTTGAAATTGCTGAGAGTGTTTGTGCTGGGCTGTTTGCGGCATGATATTGCCTTTCGTGCAGTTCATGTGCCAGGGGTGGACAATGACATAGCCGATGCTTTGTCTCGTTCACAGTGGGGGAGATTTCATGGGCTAGCCAAGGACGTGGACCAGACCCCGACAGCCATGCTGCCGTATTCGTGATATGTAGGCAACACAGGATGTTGCAGCTGGTTCTAGGTTCACTGGCGCAATCGACGAAGGTGGTATACACAATGGCATGGGGGAGTTCTTAGGCTCGGGAGCACGGCGGCGGGTTTCCATGGCATGTCGGCAGGAAGATGTGATACAGTTTATCTTGTGTTTGATCGAAAAAGGGCTCAGGAGGGTGACAATAGCAGGTAAATTGGCTGGGATAGCTTTCACGGGAAAGCTCTTGTGGGGTTACATGTCGTCTGCGGAGGAAATTGGTTCACGCATGTTTGAAGGGAGTGCCCGTGAGTGCGGTCGGGTGGCTCGAGTCAGGAATGTCCTGTCATGGGACCTTCTGGAGAGAGTGCTGCAGACGCTGCCAAGGGTATGAAGGGATGACTCTGAGCTTTACCTATTTTCCACGTTGATATCATGGATGTTCATGGGGGCGCGTTCCGGGTTTCAGAGTTGTTGGGTTCCAAATGGGGGGAGGGTTTATTATGGACCGAGGTTTCCCTCCAGGGGAACAGGGTCTGCTTGTGGCTGAGGAAATCAAAAATGGATCAGAGGGGTGGGGGTCGATGGGTCTCTTTACAGGCAGCCGACTCTGGCTTGACCTGCCCGTATAGGTGGGGGACGAGATGGAGGTTGTTGGCATCAGACACGTGGGGAGTGGTGTTGAGGCATGTCGATGGGCGAGTGGCCAAAGGGTCGCAGCTCCTGGCTATACTGAGGAAGGCCTTGACCCATCTGGGATTGGATGGGAAATGTTTTGGGACTCATTCCTTCAGGATTGGAGCTCCGTCAGAAGCGAGCAATCGGGGTTGGGGGCGAGGGGACATTATGAGGTTGGGCAGGTGGTCATCGGACTGTTACCAGCATTATGTGCGCAGCGCTCCCGGCCCGTTGTAGCGCAGTTATGTGTTTTCCCTGTGTTCATTCATGTTTCTCGTTTCAGGTTCGGTGATGGGTCCACTCGCCGGGGAAATGTCCATTTGGATCGTGGGTCATTCTTTTGTGAAGTGGGCTCAGGTCCAGGCACTCTCCAGCTATTTTGGAGAGGACCTTGGCTTTAATAAAGAACTGTTCAGTGTTTGTTGGAAAGGGAAAGTGGGGATGCTCTGGAAAGAACTCTTGCAAGTGTTGAATAGGATTTTGGAGGCTGGTAGGTGCCCCGACGTCCTGGTCATTCACCTTGGCGAAAACTATATGGTTCAGGAGACGGGCTTGGCACTGATGAGGTGCATGAAGCGCGATTTGGATGTGAACAAGCGCGAGTGGTCAGGGTGCGCAGTAGTGTGGAGGCAGTTTTTGCCGCGTAGGGTTTGGAGAGGTGCTGTGAACCAAATGGCTGTGGACAAGGCTAGGAGGAAGGTAAATGTGGAGATGGTTTGTTTTTGCCTCCAGTTGGGTTTTGCCAGGATTCGACATGAAGACATCAGGTACGACACGCCAGAGTTTTTCAGGGGGGACGTGTCCATTTGTCCAGGCTAGGCTTGGACTTGTATTTGTTGGAGTTGAGGGAAGTACTGGCCAGGATTTTGGGAGTGCGTAGAGGCTGTACGGGGCACTTTTCTGAAGGGCCCATGGGGGGGTAGGGGTCTAGGCAGGGGATAGGGGGGCAGAGAGTTAGGGCTAGGAGGCAGGGTGGGGCAGAAAAATGGGTGGCGGGGTTGTTTGAAAGTTGGCCACGTTTGGCTGGAGTTTTGTAGTTTCTTGTTAAGTTTGGGGAGTTTGTGAACAGGAGCAGAGAAAGGTTAAACAGACAGGAAGTTTACATTAGAGATCCGTTAGTTACAGTTGCATAAATGTAGATAGGATTTTAGATCATGGGAGGTTAGGTTTTAAAATGCTATTCTGTAAGATTGTGTAATATTATAGTTATGGAATGTTATTTATTGTATGTTGCAGGGTGGGGGCTTATGATGTGGGGATCGTAGGGGTGGGGGGAACAAGGGGTCAGGTATTTTATGTATAGAGAGGTTTTAGTTTTGTACGGCAAAGTGCCAGTGTTAATAAATTTGAGATATGCACCTGTTTCAATAAAGCGGCCTTTTACACACACAAAATGGTTGTCGGTGTGGCTTGCCCCCGCTTTCCCTCCCAAGGGGGGTTTGGGGGGCAGCCGAGCACTGCGAGGTCTGCCCCCCGGGCAGATTGGGAGGGGGTGGGGCCAGCAGGGCGAGGCCATTTTGTGGCTGTTGGGCTACATTGGGACTAGCCCAATTGTAGCCCAAAGTTCAGTTAGCAGCCCAAGCTACACAGGGGGTTTGCGCGCTTTTCCAGCCACCATTTTAGGTTTGGTGACCTGGTGGCAGGGAGCGCTGTAGTGTTAGCTTTTTTGTCCCCGCCGTCCCTCCCTGGGTTTGGGAGATTTTATGGGAGGCAGGTAGGGTCAGGTTTTTCGGTAGGGCTTTTTGTTGGAACAGGTTCATAGGGGTCTGATATATTGTAGACTTGTCGCTTGGAACAGGTACTTGCTGGGTTGTTTGAAATTGGCCTAGTTTGGCTGGAGTTTTGTAGTTTCTTGTTAAGTTTGGGGAGTTTGTGAACAGGAGCAGGGAAAGTTTAAACAGACAGGAAGTTTACATTAGAGGTTTGTTAGTTACAGTTGCATAAAGGCAGATAGGATTTTAGGTCATGGGAGGTTAGGTTTTAAAATGCTATTCTGTAAGATTGTGTAATATTATAGTTATGGAATGTTATTTATTGTATGTTGCAGGGTGGGGGCTTATGATGTGGGGATCTTAGGGGTGGGGGGTAACAAGGGGTCAGGTATTTTATGTATAGGGAGGTTTTAATTTTGTAAGGCAAAGTGCCAGTGTTAATAAAATTGTGATATGCACCTGTTTCATTACAGCAGCCTTTTACACACACAAAATGCTTGTCGGTGTGGCTTGCCCCCCTTTCCCTCCCAAACTATTTTTTTTTCAAATCTGTTTATTGAATATAAGTTGAACAGGGAAACAAAAGAGGAGAAACAAAGCAAAGTGCATCACAAATAGCATGGTACATTGACAGGGCCTTGCAAAAGGTATCCTGTTACAATAAAAAAAAACGAAAGAGGCTGAGGGTGTAACAAAGATAAAACAATATGCTTATCCATTAACATGATACACTGGCATAAATTTGTTTTAAATTGTAGTTTGGATCAAAATAACCAGAGAGGAATAAGGATACAAGTAAATGCGAAAATCAACAAGACCCTTTTATTAAGGAAGGCTCACCCGATGTGAGGGAGCAAATGAATGGGGGTTCTGGGAACACTGACCCAGTGCTCGGGCTATGTGAATAGGGTTTGTGCATACCAGTGTAATAGATTGAAAGTATGTAAGAACTTGTGTGATGACACTAATGTGAATTGGGGTTAGTGGATACTCCCCTCATCTATAGAACAGGGGACGGGGGGGGGGGGAGAAAAGAGAAACTATTTTTCTAGACCTCTCTGGGCTAAGAGAGTGGTTAAAGAGAAGGCAACTCCCTGTCTAGTCAAATGAGGAGCAACACATTTTCCTGGAAGAAACAACACAGATATTATATACTTCAACAAAAACAAGTATAACCATAAGGTAGCAGGGCCCAAATACATTCCAGGAATTGTATAAACCCTTACAGGAAATTATAATCTCCATCTGGAAGAATTCGTTTAACTCCATTTATTTAAATAACGCCGAGATCCCACCGACATGAAATGGGGCCACAATTCACTAATACTAAAGTCTAATAAAGGCCCAATAAGAGACAATGCATATAGACATATATCTTTTAAACTGTGACTTTAAGATCTTTGCTGGCATTTTATCTAAAAGACTTGCCATGGTCACCCCCAGCCTTATTCAAAAAGACCAGAAAGGCTTTATTCATTTGTTACATAAGCATGGTTAGGATCTTGCAGAGAATGGTGGAGTCCTAATAGAGCATAATCCAATAGGACTGTACCACCCACATATTGGAGCATGGGTATTTGTAGATGATATTGGAGGTTTATGTATAGCTATTAACATATCAGCTGTATAGAGCCAGAAAAGTAGATGAGCCGAAACGCATCTGTGCTCGGTTTGTTGTGATCTTATTGCTGAGTCTTGTACCGTTTCAGATCTTAATTCTTACCCAAGATGGATTGCTTTTAAAAGAGCCGTTGGAATGCTCCGGGCACCCAATTTACAGCATAACAAAACCCTCTTACCACGGTCAAAGGCTGCAGGATAATCTGGCTAGAAGGCATGGGGTGAAGCGTTCTTGGCAAGTGCATTTTGATCCAAGGTAGGATTATTGAAAGCTTCTAAGTAGTGTTTGGAGAACTGGAAGAAGTTCAGCTCCTGAATGTACTTTCCTGGTTGTCGCAGTTGTCAGAGGTCTGCACCACCGACTTCAGAATCCTTCTCCATGACTGCAAAATTCTCCACCTACACGGCAGGGGCAAAGAAATCCAGTATTTAGACGGACTACTATCATTTAACACTCAATGGATGCCTGTGCAAATACAAAGAAAGCTAGTATCAGTTGAAAAATTGCATGAGTAAAATGTTATTAAGGCTTTTCGAAGAAAATGGGTATGTAAACACGTTACATTTGACTGAACAGACACATTCTATTCATGAAAGAAGTTAGAGTGCAAAAAGTAAACAGCAATGTATGTGAATGATGTGTGTATCCATACAGTAATCTATGAATGTGAATGAGTGTGTAAGTGATGTGTTAGTGTATGCAAATTGCAATGAGACTTGCCTGTTTGGTCGTGACATCATTGTGTATGATCAGTGTGACTCAGGATATAATATATGTTGATGGTCTGGGGGTGCACCATTCATCCAACTATTATGCAGCATCTAAAGTAGCAGCTCCGGGGGAAAATAAGCCCACTTGTTGGTCACAAACCTACAGTCATGACTTCTCTGCCATGCTGCACCCCAGGAACCTAGTGGAGGCCGTGGTTCAGGGGTTAGTTATACATGCAAGGCCAACCACAGGGCAATGTTGTGCAACATGCAATATGCTAAAATTATCTTGCACACAACTTCTTCTAGGGGAGCACTAGAGTACTTCCCATGTATGATCATGGTTTCTGAAGTGTGATTTGAGGATGCCAATAGTGCGCTATATGATGGCTTACATGTGTGAGAAATCTTGTAAAGCCATTCTTGTTACTCGTGCAGTGACAGTGTGAGCTAGTTACATTTAACTAGTAGCCACATATCGCCAAAAGGTCCAGCAACCAACTGATGTGCAAGACGTGACTTTACGAGGATGTGTAGCTGTGATGTATGTATGCACATGGGAAAGGCAGCATATACATCTGTAAAGCAGCCGTGGCATCACAGACAGCTTGCACTTTGAGGGAGCTCTATGGGTGTCTGTTGCAGAAACGTTTATTACTATGTTGGGGTATCTGAAGTGTGAAATGTGTGCAAACTTTGTCACTAAATGCCCGAGAAAAAAGGGCACTGATATAGAATTTCCATCCCATCTGTTCTGTGTCCACCCGTGATTGCGGCATGGCGAAAGACTGGTTCACTTGCCTGGTGGCGCATATTCGTATCTGTCATACGCCTCATGATTGGCTTGCCTGTGAGATGCCCATGATGTCGCCACTGACCATCTGTAAAGGTTCAGACCTGTATTTAACAATATTTCATGCAACACAGCAAGCCACCTTTCTGCGCTGTGTGAGATGGCAGAATTGCACAGTATTTAACATTATATGGCACATTTCTGCTTGTTTCCTGTGCTGGTGCACAAACTGCTGCCTAGCGCCAATACAGGCAACCTTGCACCATGATCCACTTCCTTAATTACATAGACCCTTTTAGAGACCCCCAATGTTTTTAATCCCATTTAAAGCCCTGCTTTACTCCGTGCCACCGTCTATGTGCCCCTGTGGTGGGATGTTGTTCTTGAGATGTTATCTTGTCCTTTGCACTGTCAGTAGTTTCATGATGCTTGGGCGGCCCTGAGGAATTGCCAGCACAGAGTGTGTGCATTTGGGATATGCACATAACAAATGTCACTGATCTGCAGGGTTTTTTAATTACCACAACGTTAGGAGCACCGTTCTGTGTAAGAAAAATGCTAAAACTCACAGGGTTGTTTTTCATGGAGAAGGTGTTACTGAAAATGGTGACTGAATAACAAGCCAAAACTGAGTGATAGGTTTGTCGCCATTTTTTCTGGTATCAGAATAAGACGAGACCATGAGATCAATAAGAATGAATAACAGCAGAGAAACCCCACAACATTTGTTTGCATACAGGTGAAATATAGCTTGGCTCTCTAGCACACTTCTTTCAAGGTAGACCAGTTAGTTAAAGGGAGTACAAATGATGAAAAGTATACGAAATATCCGCAAGATGGCAGTATAACGCTAGGAATGGTATGGGAGCACTAAACTTGTGGCTAACGATAAGAACGAATTGTAGAAACGCTTCATAATTGTATCTTATCAGCAAAGCCATGTTGTAAGACAAAAACAAGTGCTTTGTATAAATGGTAAATAATAAATCCACTGACACAAACGCCCCTAAATTGGTCTACTTACCAGATTGCACCGGATTGCCGGACTCGTAGGACACAGCCGTTGTCTGTGCTTTTTTTCGTAGATTTAAAGCGCTTTCAAAGTCGACATTTAATTGTGACTGACTCATAGCTATGCAAATGAGTTGTTTTTGAAAGTTGCAAGCATATGCACATATTAGGAATAACAATTCCTAAAAGTTAATCATTGCCTGTAATGTAATACTTTCAATTGAGTCCTGTGGGCTGTAGTCTCCCAAAAGTAAGCCATGCATGAAATAGTGAGTTTTACAAACCTTGGGCCTGTTGCATTAAATGGTTTTGCAGTCACAAAGCAAACAAATTGGCAAATCAACAGCTCTGAGACAATAATACCACAAAGGGACATTAACCACCACCCTCCACCAGGAGTACACATCGGGAAAGATTTTCTTAGCCACATTACCCTGTGAATGTTTGTCTGGCCTCTTAAAGTAGTAGACACATATGTGGGTGCTTTATAATAAAAGGTTATTTATTAAGTATAATCAGCACACAAACCTTGGGCATCAGAATGATGGCAATTATTATAGCAACTTGCCGTCCTCCTACCCCTAGAGCTTGGGGTAGGAGGATGGCAAGTTGCTAATCCACGCCTATCACCGGAGCAACGAGGTGCTCTGGCTATCCCCGTCAGTCCCTTGATGTTGTTCTAGGGGTCTACTGAATTCCCCAATACACGTCAACTAGGGCATTTCTACGCCCCTGGTAATTTATGCTACATTTCTGAATACCAGGCGATAGTGCACATATTTCACTTATTTATTTTTTTGGTCCTGAAGAAGTGTCAATTGACCCGTTAGGGGCAAGACCAGGCACAAAACATGTCGACCTTCCACACATAAATTGCCCCCTAGGAACATTATCTTCCACACAGGGGCACACACTTGATTTTTAATTAGGCCAGAGCTACCTTTTATTGAAATTGATTTAAGAGGACTGCTCTATACCTATTTTAACTATTTTCACCTCTCTGTGCACTACCCAGCCCTCACACCTGCACGCACCACACGGCTTCTTCTTCAAAAGATCTCCGGCAAAGAGCCCCGGTTCCGGGAGCCCGTCAGGCATTGCAGCACCCGCCTGACGAGGTGCAACTGCCCAATGATAAAGAAGGACACCTCTCGGCGTGTGTGAAGGCATCACGAAGAAAGACCTGTCTTCCCCACACGTTCACACCGGAACAGCACACCTTCTCTAAATCTCAGCCTTACTCGGGAGTCAGTGTGAAGGACCTCATAACCCGGCTCTCTGTCACCCTTTTTGATAAAAGACAAGTTAGTGAAAACAACTGGAGGTCTGATTGGTTTACTAGCAAAAAATATTTCCAATTCCAATCCAGGGCCAACTGTAGTTATTCGGTTGCCCTGGACAAAGACAAAGTCACAATATTCAGGCCCACCGCAATGGAGCGGAGGCCAGCTACAGGGATCCTGTTAGGCCCGTTGGCCAAGACTAGGGCATTTCTACGCCCCTGGTAATTTATGCTACATTTCTGAATACCAGGCGATAGTGCACATATTTCACTTATTTCTTTTTTGGTCCTGAAGAAGTGCCAATTGACCCGTTAGGGGCAAGACCAGGCACAAAACATGTCGACCTTCCACACATAGATTGCCCCCTAGGAACATTATCTACAACACAGGGGCACACACTTGATTTTTAATTAGGCCAGAGCTACCTTCTATTGAAATTGATTTAAGAGGACTGCTCTATACCTATTTTAACTATTTTCACCTCTCTGTGCACTACCCAGCCCCCACACCTGCACGCACCACGCGGCTTCTTCTTCAAAAGATCTCCGGCAAAGAGCCCCGGTTCCGGGAGCCCGTCAGGCATTGCAGCACCCGCCTGACGAGGGGCAACTGCCCAATGATAAAGAAGGACACCTCTCGGGGTGTGTGAAGGCATCACGAAGAAAGACCTGTCTTCCCCCCACGTTCACACCGGAACAGCACACCTTCTCTAAATCTCAGCCTTACTCGGGAGTCAGTGTGAAGGACCTCATAACCCGGCTCTTTGTCACCCTTTTTGATAAAAGACAAGTTAGTGAAAACAACTGGAGGTCTGATTGGTTTACTAGTAAAAAATATTTCCAATTCCAATCCAGGGCCAACTGTAGTTATTCGGTTGCCCTGGACAAAGACAAAGTCACAATATTCAGGCCCACCGCAAAGGAGCGGAGGCCAGCTACAGGGATCCTGTTAGGCCCGTTGGCCAAGATATCATAAATCCTGGTTGTGGAGTATTCAGAGGTCCCACAGCGAGGTTGGTCATGCAGACGAGGCATTGCAAGGTCCTGATGTAGAGGTGCATCACACACTGTCAGTTCTGAGGAGATGCGAGGCTGTGATGTGAGGTCCAGGATCGTCGTCGAGGAGGCAGTCAACTAGAGGCTTGCAATACGAAGTCATGTGTTGAGGATGCATGATGCACCGGCTGGTCCCAAAAAGCTGAAGGGCGTGCGATGTAGAGTCCTCCCTTGTTGTCAAGGATGCCATCAACGAGGTGCTTGCGTTGCGAAGGCCTGTGTTAAGGATGCATTGCGCAGCAGTGGTTCCAAGGAGACTGTGGGTGACAATGCGAATTCCTGGGTTGTAGGTGCATTGTACTGTGGTTCAGATGCAAAGTTCTGAGAGGCATTGTGTTGCACAGCGAATCCAATGCAGTTTCTGGGAGGCGATGCTTCATGCCGTAGCACCAATTTCTGGGAGGCGATTCGTAGCGATGCGTCAGTTCTGCTGGAACAACAGTTGGGCATGATAAGCACCTTTGGGTTGAAATTCAAAGGATCCACGACTGGGGTGGCAGCACTTGGGAGGGCAAGACACATTTGGCAGAGTTTAGGTAATAGAGTTCAAGGTGAAAGAAGCCTGTTCTGTCTCTGAGGCTTCTGATCAGGAGGCCAGTCAACTGGCACTCGGAGTCACTCTGATGGCACTGAGTTCAAGTAGCAGGTCATGTCCTTCACTTCAGCAAGGAAGCAGAGTAGTATACACCAGGGGTGCGTGCTCACCCCCACTCTATTTTCTTTGTACCCCAATGATGTGATCGCCTATCTGGAGGTTGGCAAGTGTGATGCCCAAAAGGTAGCTGGCTGAAAAATCTCTCTGCTGCTTTTTGCAGATGACCCCCTGTTGGTGTCTAAAACTCTGAGTGGCTCGTAATCGCCGGTGGATACGTTTTTGTCTTTTTGTGACAATCGAGGGCTGGTGATAAACCATTCAAAAACAGAATTCATGACCGTTAGCCCATATAGATCATTTTGGGGCATGATAATAATCAAAAGAAAGCCTCTAGATAAGATTATCGAGTTTGGCTACTTAGGAATTCAATAGCGTAGCCTGAATGTAACCCACCAAGCTGCAACCATCATAAGGCTCTCTAAGTCTTCTCAAGCCAGGTGTATCTCTCCTGCTTTAAAAGTATACAGGGCCAAGGCAGAGGGTAGCGCACTGCAATTCTCTATCACCTTAGGCCCATCCCAATGTTTCAAAGGCATCCTTTTATACCGACCACCAGGCAGCAAAACCCAATTTCTTGCCACTTTTTTAGAAACAATGGAGTCCCTAGCTACAGACAACACAACTACCATTTTAGGTGATTTTAACTTTCCCCTTGAAAATTCTTTAAACAATGATACCAATAACCTCTTAACCGACCTCGCAATCCTAGGTCTTATGCAATTGGTAAAAGGTAGTACTCATGATGCAGGTCACACCCTCGACGGCCTGTTCACCAATGATAAAAACGTAAACATCTCCAAGATCCTCCCCTTAGGATGGACAGACTATCATGCGGTCATGTTCACAATTTTATCTGACTCTTCCCCGCATCCTGATTATAATTTTAGTTCCACACACACTTTTAGACAATGGAAAAATCTGGACTACCAGCAACTTAGAAACCTTCTGCCTTCCTCTATAACTGACCTGTCCCATAATCCTGATATAGCAGCTAAAGAATATTCAGAATGGCTTACTACCGCCTTTGACAAATTAGTACCTACGAAATCTACTTCTAGAAACCGCAGCACACCCTCGGCACCCTGGTTTAATGAGGCCCTAAGACAGCAGAAACAAATCTGCAGAAATAAAGAAAGAAATTGGAGAAAGACCTACTCTGGCGAAGAGAAGGAAATCTATAAAAAAGAGCTTACCAAATATAAATTTCTAATCCTGCAAACAAAAAGTAACTACTATTCCTCTCAAATCGAACATGCCAAAAACTCCAATAAACAACTTTACCAGGTTGTAGCCAAACTATCTCACCTACCCCGACAATCCACTCCCAAACCATCTCAATCATTTTGTGACAACTTAGCCACATTTTTCTTTGATAAAGTAAATAATATCTATACCCAGTTTGCTGGCAATGCTATCACAGTACCCCCTCCCCCTGTGATCATCAAAAATCACCCTACTTTTTTGCAATTTGACAATGTTAATCTTAGTCAGGTTGCCAAAACTATGAACGCTATTAAATCAGGATCATCCAGGGACCCTTGTCCCTCAGCTATACTTCTTCCGATCTCTGATATTATAGCACCTCAACTCACTAATATCTTCAATGGTATGTTCAATTCCGGCATTTACCCAGCAATTTGGAAAGATACCCTTCTCAAACCGCTGTTAAAAAAAGCACACCTTGATGCAGACGATTCTAATAACTATCGTCCCATAGCCAGTCTGCCTTTCCCTGCTAAAATTGTCGAAAAACTGATGAACCACCAAATTTCCCAATTCATTGAAGAACACTCCCTTCTGGACCACACGCAGTTTGGCTTTCGGAAGCACCACAGCACCGAGACCGCCCTTATCAAGGCCACAGACGAGATAAGAGCAGCCCTTGATCAGGGAGGAGCGGCGGTGCTCATCCTTCTTGACCTCACCGCGGCCTTTGACACGGTCGATCATAAAATTCTGATCGATCGTGTCAACGCCATGGGCATCCAGGCCAAAGCTAAAGATCTCCTGTCATCCTTCCTGGCTCACCGTACCCAGACGGTTCAGCTAGGGACATTTCAATCTGCACAAATGGTGTTACCCTGTGGTGTCCCTCAAGGCTCATCCCTCAGTCCAACTCTTTTTAATATCTATGTTACAGACTTGGCAAAATTCATTATGGACTGTGGGATGAGCCTAACATCCTATGCAGACGACACCCAATTAGTACTCACCATCAAAGACAATGGAGACAAAATCGCCGCCAATTTTCATCAGGGCATGTCTGCCATCAGTAACTGGATGTCAACAAATTGTCTCAAACTTAACTCCAACAAAACGGAGGTCATTACTTTTGGCAGGCTTGTCCCTACCTGGCCAAATGCTTGGTGGCCCATGGACCTAGGCCCTCCCCTCCTCCCAGTCACCAAGGTTAAAAACGTAGGTGTCCTCATCGATGACAAACTCACTTTCTCCGCGCATGTAAACTCCATCGTGTCATCCTCTTTCTTCAAATTAAAAGCCATAAAAAAGATTCTTCCGTATCTTCCCCCTAACTCTGGCAAGACCCTGGTTACCGCTTTTGTAATGTCCTCATTGGACTACTGTAACGGACTCCTGCTTAATGCCCAACTTATAGTCATCAAAAAGCTACAGTCCGTACAAAATGCCGCTGCCAGGATGTTATGTGGTACTCCCAAGTTTCAATCCATTGCCCACATCATCAAAGGCTTTCACTGGTTAGCTGTTAAGAACAGAATAAAGTTCAAAGCCCTCTGTATCGCCTTCAAAGCCACACAAAAACACATTTTCTCCTAAAACCCCTTTCATTTCACCTTACCAAACGATCACTTCGATCAATGAATACCCTGACCATGACGGTTCCTAGAACCAGAACTGTCACCGGGGGTGATCGCAGTTTCACGGTATCAACCGCCAAACTTTGGAACTCCCTCGACCCTGACATCAGCTCATCCCCTACATTGACCATCTTCAAAAAAAAAGTTAAAACTTGGCTTTTTAACCAATAAATCTCCCTCCTCTGCTCATATCCTGCTCTATCCACAGCGCCGAGACGCCCTTGGGCATTTGTTTGCGCTACATAAATTGCATAAATAAATAAATAAAGTATGATGTACAACTGTGGAGCTCCTAAAGCTTAACTCAACTTGGTGTAGCTACAAGCATTTTTTTTAAGAGCCATCACTAGCCTCCCCAAAAGTACACCCTAAGTTCCGCTATGACAGGACATGGTCATTTTCCCATACGAGCAGTCCTTCTTCTGAGTCTTCCATAGGTCCGGATGCGTACTCAAGAGTTGGGTCTAAGGGTCCACTATTTATACCTTGCGCCCACTTTCATGTAGGAGGTTTCAGAGGTTTCCACCCCAGAGGTGCCTGGAATTTCCTGCTTCCCTGCTCTGGTCCCAGATTACCTAGGGGTCACAACAAACTAGTGTCAAACCCTTGGTGGGTGTGCTCAGACAGAGGCCTTGTGACGTGCAATTATGGTAGGTGACAGCTCCTCCCTCTCATCAACTCAGAGTGACCCACCCAGCCAACACCAATTTTACCTTCGTCTCACTGGTTGGGAGCAATTACAAATTATTACTGCCAGTGACACCTAGTAATGAGACCAAGGGACAGGCTGTAGGCACCAAATGGTTAGGAGAAAAAAATGACAACTTTCTAAAAGTAGCATTTTTAGAATTGTGACTTAAAATCCGACGTTATCATTTAAGAGTGCTTTTAATTACAATTCTTTAGAACCAACCTAGACCTGTCTACCTGCTCCCACTTGAAAGTTATCACTTTCAAATTAAACCAATGTTATCCTTTGGGAGAGGTAGGCCTTCCAGTAGTAAAACACACATTTAAGAGTTTTGCCCTAACAGCACATGTAAAATTTAAAAAGTTTTATTTTGCCAGATCAAAATGGGATTTAAAAACCCCAGACACAGGGTGCAATGGCTGGCCTGAGACATGTTTAAAAGGGCTTTAAAAAAGGGCTACTTAAGTGGTTGGCACTATCAGTGCTACAGGCCCTCTAATAGCATTTACTTTATAGGCCCTGGGTACATGTGGTGCCACTTTACTAGAGACTTACAAGGAAATAAATATGCCAATTGGGAGTAAGCCAATGTAACCATGAAAGTGCAAGCACTTTAGCACTGTTTAGCACTGGTAAATTGTGCAGAGTCCTACAGTCAGCAAAAAGGGGAGGCTGGAAGTCAAAGGGTTGAGGGAAACCATGCCAAGGATGTCAGGTCCAACAGGTGGATTGTTATTTCTCCATTAAAACAGTATAAAAACGGCAGGGTCAACCGGAAGCGATCAGCTGTTCTGTCTGAGTACGCTGCCGTGGCCGACCCAGTTAACGAAGTTTTCAAAAGCACACGATTATACAAGTAAGTGTTAGGTATTGCATATCCTGCTTTTCGGCCTTATCCTTAGCGACAAGTTCGTCTAATTTTTGATTTGCCTGTTTGTAAAACTAATAGTTCCCTTTAGCTGGTTAATTTTTAACACCAAATAATTCTGCACCACCGTTGGCAGTCCTCGACTAATGCATGCTTTCGAGCGAGCTAGTAATTCGTCACTTGCACGTAGAGCATGTGCCAGATTCAGCTACATTGTTAACAAAGAATGTATATTCCCTTTTCATGACTATAAGCATTCAACTAAAACAAACAGCCAGCGGCGACCCTGCAGTCTTAATGGGTCAAGACGCATTATGTAGCCAAACCCAGCACATATTTGAGAGCTTTGAGACATTTAACTCGAGTTAGACTAGACCCTTAATCCACCATTCCCTTCTTTACAGAAACGTGACAACGCATTGAATGCTATTGCATGAACCGTAAACGCTTTTCCCTACGCCTTCTCTCACCAACATCCAAAGGTAACTTTCATTGTGAGTAGAGTCTAGTGGGTGTAGGAACGATAAAATACCTTTGACTCAAACTAGTTACTCTTGTTCCAAAGCGTTTGTTGAAGTGGAGTCGCAGATTTTAACTTCGACCAAGGGTTCCGAACAATTGACACTTTCTCAATCAACATCACTGACCTGGCTAGGAAGTGCATGTGTTTTTGATTTTAAGTAAGTGTGATCCATTCACAAACGTTTTGCCATAATACACTATGATGGATTAGTTATTTTAAATTTGACAGTAAGTCGCCACACCGACTTGCAAAAACTGTTTCAGTAATCAAAAGTCTGAAGCCTGAATCAAAACTGAACAGTAGTTTTCAATATGTTAAATGTATTTTTGATTAATGAATTGTAAAATGAAATATAAATCTTGTGACCAGGTTATAATATTATGTTATTTTTGTTACATTTTTCCAGAGGGTCCACATCCAAATGCACTAAAGTTTATGTCCTGATGATGGTCTTATGAAAGCATAACACAAAGACCGAAACGTCGACAACTGTGTCTAATTCTGCATGGGATTCACCCACTATTGATTTTCATTTACTTTTTGATTTGAAATCTTTATGTTTTATCTGTTAGCAGTTTAGACTTTTTCTCTTTGATATACCTGTGGAATATTCAATACACTCCCTGTATATCTCTAATGCATTCTTCTGTACCCCGTTTTTATAAATGATTAATTTCTGTGTCTTCAAGTAAACAAAAAACTTTTCTGACTTCCAAAACCTGGTTATTGTATTATTTTTTTGATAATGTTAGTGTGGTAACATTATTTGTTTGTCTTTAAATTCACTTACCTCAGCCACTAGTTTATAACAGTGTGAGTTCTCAATTAATTTAAGTCTCATAGCAGCTGACTTTCAACAATATAAACAAAATCCCTTGCTGGCCCAATTTCACAATTATTTCTCCATTAAAGCCTGCATACAGGTATTTAGTTACATGAAATGTCCCAGTGTTGTGTAGTTCCTAAAAATACATAGAATCGGCGCGTTTAGACAACATAAACTAAGGGATTAGGGTCGAGACTGATTCCAGACACCCCCAAAGGAAATGATAGCCTTTAGACCAGCTAGTTCATAGTGCCACCATAAGCCCCCTAACCTTACTAAGGAGCGAATAGCTTCTGGCAACTATCGAACATTACCACCCTTGAGCCGTCAGGTAGCGTGGAAACAGTACAGTACTTTTTGCTCAGTCAATCGTGCTCACTTAGTCTCAAAGAAATACACAGAATAAACGATGGGGATGTTTTCAATAAGCATTTCTTGAACCAGCGTTATTCTTCTATAAAACATGTTTGCTGCGACAGTCAATGGTCCCTGTAACACCTTTTGTATCAGGTCAATGGAGCAAAGGTGATTATCTTCAGTGTCCACAGCAGCCACCGAGGGAACACTTGATACTTGTGAACTTGTTGTAGAGCCATTGTCCGATCCAACAGGAACAGAAGCATCCTGAGGGGGCTCTAAGAATGCTGTCATCAACATGGGAATACGCTGAGGACACTTTAACATGTGGGCCTACAAGGGGTCCAGTAGTACGTCTATACGGGTGGCGCAACCGATGAAAGAGTCAGACATATATCCAACACGCATTTGTATCCGCAGAATAGGCAGCAGAGCACAGGCAAAATACAGTCAACCCAGACTGGTCTGAATGATACGAACCAATGATCGCTTAGCTCCTGAAGCCAAGGTGTGCCCAGATGGAGTACCATGCGTTCAAGGCAATGTCGCACCAGGAGAGCCTTTTCCATCTCTTAAGGAGCTGGGCCATCCATTGCGTAACAGGAAAATTATAACCAGGATAACCACTACAAGTAGTAGGACCAGCGGAAGCCCTCCAAAAAACGCTTTCCAATACGTAGTGTGAAATACTGGAATAACTCAGAAAAATGTCTGAAAGGTGCTAGTCCAGAACCTATGCTTTTAAATAGGTGCACAACCCCCCTTGTATCAGACAATGATAAAGATACAATGAACCATTTCCCCAAAATGGAGCGGGAGTTCGTACAGACTAGCGTCTGTATATCAGATGAAGATCTTGCAACTTGGAGATCAAAAGTCTCTCAGGCGGAGGCTAAGACCACATCTTTCTACAAAAGCAAACATTCAAGGAAACATTCAATGAAGGCCATAGCGTTGACTCCCTAACTTTGTTTGTCAGTGGAAACAATACTTGCATACAACAAGTAACCCTGGAACATACTGTAACTAGATATGCAATGCCTGGTACCAACCCACAACAGCCTTGATCATTCAGCATCAAATAACTCCCATTCGAGAGCAACTCGAACACCGGATGAATCATAGCAGCTGGGCAACCCTTCAAGTGACATGACAAGTTAGCAACCAAAGCCTTTTAGGCTCTGTGACGCAAAATGTCTTTACAAACTAAGGAACCACTTAAAGCACTTTCACAATTCGAACCGCTGAGAAAAACTTCAGTGGCTCCATTCCTGCATCTAAATCTGTACGGTAATTCCCAGTACTCATGTATGTATCTGTCTCCCAGCGCTTCATGCCTGCCTACCTGTTGATACTGTAGACAGTATTGAAACAGGAATGTCATAACTGGCAGTGTGATATAGCCATGGATTAACCATTCTGTGGAAGGTGACCCAGCCACAGGGAAAGGTAATTGGTCCACTTTTTGTACGTGCAGCATTGTATATTTTGCACCTCTTTGTGCCATTACCATCTGTCTTTTGGTTAGATTATATGCAGAAAGCAGAGCTGTCCTGTTGATGTAACACCAAGGTACATGGCCAGATTGCAATGACTGTAGCGTCCAGCTTAATATTAGATTGGATCGCAATTGCGATTGTCCATGTTGAAGAATAGACAAATCCTGTTCCATTCTATCTATAGCAGAAGACACAATGTTACCCAGTGAATAAAACCTAGATGATAGTGTGGTCATACCATTATCGACCACTGCCAAAACCTTTTCTAGGTTAATCCTATCAATCTCACATAGTCTCTCAGCAGCCTCCTGTTGAGAGAATTTCCATAGCTCGTTGTAAATAGCATACAAAAAGCGCTTGAGATGTGGCTTCTTGGGACCTAACAAAACATTCCTAAGTTCCATGTCTTCTGAGAGAAGAGATACGTGTTGTTTCACCTGGAACAGTGTTGAGGGGTTGAGCCACTCTAGGCATACCTTCCTGCCAATGTAAGATGTCACCACCCCCCAATGTTCTGAGTGTACATAGCGTTGGTTAGGCCTATGGATACTAAACCCTTCGGTGGTACTTATGAATCATGAATGACACCGATTTGTGTTGATAGGCCAAACCAACGATCCCTTCCAATTGGGGTCAGGTGAATTGTACGAACCATTGTGTAGAATGGGTTCTAATGTATACTTACGGTGTTGTGTGTAATTTTGTCATCCCCTCAAAATGTGAAAGTTAGGTAATCTGAGGTAAGTTCAAATTCTTAACCTTGGCTAGCCCAAGACAGGAAGTATGTTGCACTGTATTGTTTAGAAAGATCATTTGATGTGGTATGAGGCATGGTCTAAATAATGCATCAGTTCCCTTAACTTGCCATTCTTTAGTCTTTTCAAAAGTCAAAACCACGTAGAGACAGCTGGGCAATAAAGGAAGCAGAGTAGATCTGTTTTGTGTTAGTGACCATATTTTTCTTTGCAGGTATAGGTGCAAGCTTATAATAATAAGATGTTGGGTCTGAAGTATTAAACCCAGAAAAATAAGCAAACCTCTGTGCAAATGTAGCTGAACTACCCTTTGGTGGTGTTGAGCATTGTTCCCATTGATGGTCAGTGAAAACATTATGTGTGATACTTGCTTTGTGCAATAAATGATGACCATAGTGTTGGCAACAAAACATGGTGTCAAAAATAGATGTGCCATCATACAATTCCTCATTTGAAAATGCAGCAGAATGTTCTAAATCAAACAGCATAGTATTTACAGTTTCAAAATCCCAATCATCAAAGAAAGTAGTAGAGGTGATGATATCACTAAGAGAAATTTTAAACAAGTGTGGTATTTTTAAAAGCTCGAAGGATAGTCTAACCAGGGAGGCGGCAGTATTTTTAAAGAAACGGGTGTTGATATTCCATGGAGGCAATAGACCTGCCGGTGATGGTCATGCGAAACCTTAGTGCTAAATCATTCAATTCCAATGCGCATGGGTTCCTGCTGTACCCTAAGGGCTAAGGATAAGTCCCGGGACCCCATACCAGTGAGCCCTCTTCACTCTCATTCCCTGTCCTACCACACTCCGTACTCTTAATTAACTCGGGTCCTTATCCTTAGCCCTTAAGTTACAGCAGGAACCCTTGCGCATTGGAATTGAATGATTTAGCACTAAGGTTTCGCATGACCATCACTGGCAGGTCTATTGCCTCCATAGAATAGCAACACCTGTTTCTTTCAAAACACTGCCGCCTCCCCGGTATGACTATCCTTTCTGCATGTGTAATACGAGCTCACCCTGTCCGCTCTTTCATGTCAATTCCTCTCTCCTCTATTTTCTACCTGATCACTTCGCCGCTATGGTTTAATAACCGATTTCAGAATTAGTTGGAAGTATTATTCAGCCCTGTAAATGTTAAAAGGTCACTGCCTGTTTCCAATTTACATAATTATGCGCCAATAGTGTGTATGTACCTCGCATAGTTGTTTTAATCGGTGGACCAATACACTTACCAACAAGTGTCAAAGTGTAAGTGAACTTATGTGGAACATAACATTATTTAGACCAGCTAGTTCATAGTGCCACCATAAGCCCCCTAACCTTACTAAGGAGTGAATAGCTTTTGGCAACTATCGAACATTACCACCCTTGAGCCTTCAGGTAGCGTGGAAACAGTACAGTACTTTTTGCTCAGTCAATCGTGCTCACTTAGTCTCAAAGAAATACACAGAATAAACAATGGGGATGTTTTCAATAAGCATTTCTTGAACCAGCGTTATTCTTCTATAAAACGTTTGCTGCGACAGTCAATGGTCCCTGTAACACCTTTTGTATGAGGTCAATGGAGCAAAGGTGATTATCTTCAGTTCCCACAGCAGCCACCGAGGGAACACTTGATACCTGTGAACTTGTCGTAGAGCCATTGTCCGATCCAACAGGAACAGAAGCATCCTGAGGGGGCTCTAAGAATTCTGTCATCAACATGGGAATACGCTGAGGACACTTTAACATGTGGGCCTATAAGGGGTCCAGTAGTACGTCTATACGGGTGGCGCAACCGATGGAAGAGTCAGACATATATTCAACATGCATTTGTATCCGCAGAATAGGCAGCAGAGCACAGGCAAAATGCAGTCAACCCAGACTGGTCTGAATGATAGGAACAAATGCTCGCTTAGCTCCTGAAGCCGAGGTGTGCCCAGATAGAGTACCATGCGTTCAAGGCAATGTCGCACCAGGAGTGCCTTATCCATCTCTTGAGGAGCTGGGCCGTCCATTGCGTAACAGGAAAATTATAACCAGGATAATCACTACAAGTAGTAGGACCAGCGGAAGCCCTCCAAAAAATGCTTTCCAATACGTAGTGTATAAATACTGGAATAACTCAGAAAATTGTCTGAAAGGTGCTAGTCCAGAACCTATGCTTTTAAATAGGTGCACAATCCCCCTTGTATCAGACAATGGTAAAGATACAATGAACCATTTCCCCAAAATGGAGCCGGAGTTCGTACAGACTAGCGTCTGTATATCAGATGAAGATCTTGCAACTTGGAGATCAAAAGTCTCTCAGGCTGAGGCTAAGACCACATCTTTCTACAAAAGCAAACATTCAAGGAAACATTCAATGAAGGCCATAGCGTTGACTCCCTAACTTTGTGTGTCAGTGGAAACAATACTTGCATACAACAAGTAACCCTGGAACATACTGTAACTAGATATGCAATGCCTGGTACCAACCCACAACAGCCTTGATCATTCAGCATCAAATAACTCCCATTCGAGAGCAACTCGAACACCAATCAATCAATCAATCAGGAGTTTGTTAAAGCGCGACTACTCACCCGTAAGGGTCTCAAGGCGCTAGGGGTGGGGGGGGAGGGGGGTGCTGGTTCCATTCCATCAAGGAGGGGGTCTGTCGAAGAGCCAGGTTTTGAGGTTTCTTGCGAAGATGGGGAGCGATGTTGTCTGTCTGAGGTGGAGCGGAAGGGCGTTCCATGCTTTGGCCGCGAGGAAGGAGAAGGAGCGGCCTCCCGATCTGGTCTTTCTGGTGCGGGGGACCACGGCGTAGGAAAGCTGGGCTGATCGTAGAGTCCTTTGGGTTGCGTGGAATTTGAGTCGGCTGTTCAGGTATGCTGGTCCGGTGCCGTGGAGGGCCTTGTGTGCGTGGGTGAGCATCTTAAAGGTGATTCTCACCTCGACGGGGAGCCAGTGGAGTGTGCGCAGGTGCTGGGAGATGTGGCAGTGTTTTGGCAGGTTGAGGACCAGTCTTGCGGCGGCGTTCTGGATGTTCTGTAGCTTGCGGATGAGGTTTTTGTTTATTCCGGCGTAGAGTGCGTTGCCGTAGTCGAGTCTGCTGGTGACCAGGGCGTGAGTGACTGTCTTTCGGTGTTCGAGGGGGATCCATTTGAAGGTCTTACGAAGGAGGCGGAGGGTGTGGAAGCAGGAAGATGAGACAGAGTTGATCTGGCGGTCCATTTTGAGCTCGGAGTCCAGGATGATTCCCAGGTTGCGTGCGTGGTCTGTGGGGGTTGGCGGGCTTCCGAGGGCGGTGGGCCACCAGGTGTCGCTTCAGGCATCGGGGTTTGGGCCCATGATGAGTACTTCTGTTTTGTTGGTGTTTAGTTGTAGGCAGCTGTTTTTCATCCATTTGGCGACGGCTTCCATGCCTTCTCGAAAGTTGTGTCTGGCGGTGTTGGGCTCGTTGGATAGGGAGAGGATGAGCTGGGTGTCGTCTGCATATGACACGATGTTGAGTCCGTAGGTTCTGACGATGGGGGCAAGTGGAGCCATGTAGACGTTGAAGAGCGTCGGGCTGAGGGAGGAGCCCTGGGGGACTCCGCAGGTGATAGGTGTGGGGTGCGAGAGGAAAGGGGGGAGTCTGACCCGCTGCGTCCTGCCGGAGAGGAAGGAGCAGATCCAGTCGAGGGCCTTGTCCTGGATTCCTGCATCATAGAGTCTGCGTATTAGGGTGCGGTGGGAGACTGTGTCCAACGCCGCTGATAGGTCGAGGAGGATGAGGGCTACTGTTTCTCCTTTGTCCAGTAAGGTGCGGATGTCGTCTGTTGCGGCGAGGAGGGCGGTTTCCGTACTGTGGTTTTTTCTGAAGCCGGATTGGGAGGAGTCGAGGATGTTGTGTTCTTCAATGAATGTGGCGAGTTGGCTGTTGATGGCTTTCTCGATGACTTTCGCTGGGAACGGGAGCAGGGAGATGGGTCTGTAGTTTTTGAGGTCGGTGGGGTCCGCTGAGGGTTTCTTTAGGAGGGGGTTGACCTCGGCGTGTTTCCAGTCGTCGGGGAACGAGGCGGTCGCCAGGGAGCGGTTGATGGTTTGGCGGAGCATGGGTGCGATGGTGTTGGCGGCTCTGTTGAAGATGTGGTGGGGGCAGGGGTCCATGGGGGCCCCTGAGTGGATTGACTTCATTGTCTTCAGTGTGTCTTCGGTGGTGAGGGCTGTCCAGTCATCAATTGCTGGTTTCCGGGTGTCGGGGGTGGTTGGTGAGGGTTCAGTGTGTTGGTTGTCTTCGTCGAAGTTGTCGTAGATGCTCTTGATTTTGTGGTGGAAAAAGATGCTGAGTTTGTCGCAGAGGTCTTGTGAGGGAGGGATGTCGGTAGACTCGCTGGTGGGTTGGGCGAACTCCTTGATGATGCTGAAGAGTTCCTTGCTGTTGTGTGCGTGGGTGGAGATTCTGTCTTCAATCGCTTTTTTCCTCGTTTCTCTGATGAGTTGATGGTGGGCGTTGGTGGCGGCTCTGAAGTTGTTGTGGGCTTCTGTGGATTTGGTGTTTCTCCAGGCCTTTTCGAGGCGGCGGCATGTGCGCCTGGACTCTCGAAGTTCGGTGGTAAACCATCTGGCTTTCTTGGCACGGGTATTGTTGTTTTTCTTGAGGGGGGCTATGGTGTTGGTGCTGTCCGAGATCCATCTATGCAGGGTTCGGGCTGCGGTGTTGGGGTCGTCGTTTTCCGCGATGGTTGGGGTGGAGTTGTTGAGTGAGGAGGTGAGCTGGTCATCGGTGATTTTGGTCCAGTTTCTTTGTGGAAGCAGGTGCTGGTGTCTGTGGATGGTGGGTGTTCTGAAGGTGAAGTGGACGCAACGATGGTCGGTCCATGGGAGTTCGGTGGTGTGGCTGAAGGTGATGGAGTTTCCTGTAGTGAAGAGGGGGTCGAGGGTGTGTCCTGCTGAGTGCGTGGGCTCGGTCACGATCTGGCGGAGTCCAATGGTGTGGAGGTTGTCCAGGAGGGATGTGGTGTTGGGGTCCAGTTGATTGTCGAGGTGGAAGTTGAGATCTCCCAGCAGGGTGTAGTTGGTGGATGCGATGGCCTGCGGGGAGATAATGTCCGTGATGGAGTTGGCGAAGGGTCCGCGGGGTCCAGGGGGTCGGTAGATGAGGGTTCCTCGGAGGGCGGCGGTGGGGCTGGCCAGTATCTTGAAGTGAAGGTGTTCCATCAGTTCTGTGGACTCGTCAGGGAGTGTGCTCAGGCGGAGGCTGGATTTGTGGACGATGGCGATTCCTCCTCCTGGGTGGATGGGGCGGTCCTTCCTGGAGATCTTGTATCCTTGGGGGATGGCGATGGCGAACACCGGATGTATCATAGCAGCTGGGCGACCCTTCAAGTGACATGACAAGTTAGCAACCAAAGCCTTTTAGGCTCCGTGACGCAAAATGTCTTTACAAACTAAGGAACCACTTAAAGCACTTTCACAATTTGAACCGCTGAGAAAAACTTCAGTGGCTCCATTCCTGCATCTAAATCTGTACGGTAATTCCCAGTACTCATGTATGTATCTGTCTCCCAGCGCTTCATACCTGCCTACCTGTTGATACTGTAGACAGTATTGAAACAGGAATGTCATAACTGGCAGTGTGATATAGCCATGGATTAACCATTCTGTGGATGGTGACCCAGCCACAGGGAAAGGTAATTGGTCCACTTTTTCAATGTGAAGCATTGTATATTTTGCACCTCTTTGTGCCATTACCATCTGTCTTTTGGTTAGATTATATGCAGAAAGCAGAGTCGTCCTGTTGATGTAAAACCAAGGTACATGGCCAGATTGCAATGACTGTAGCGTCCAGCTTAATATTAGATTGGATCGCAATTGCGATTGTCCATGTTGAAGAATAGACAAATCCTGTTCCATTCTATCTATAGCAGAAGACACAATGTTACCCAGTGAATAAAACCTAGATGATAGTGTGGTCATACCATTGTCGACCACTGCCAAAACCTTTTCTAGGTTAATCCTGTCAATCTCACATAGTCTCTCAGCAGCCTCCTGTTGAGAGAATTTCCATAGCTCGTTGTAAATAGCATACAAAAAGCGCTTGAGATGTGGCTTCTGGGGACCTAACAAAACATTCCTAAGTTCCATGTCTTCTGAGAGAAGAGATAAGTGTTGTTTCACCTGGAACAGTGTTGAGGGGTTGAGCCACTCTAGGCATACCTTCCTGACAATGTAAGATGTCACCACCCCCCAATGTTCTGAGTGTACATAGCGTTGGTTAGGCGTATGGATACTAAACCCTTCGATGGTACTTATGAATCATGAATGACACCGATTTGTGTTGATAGGCCAAACCAACGATCCCTTCCAATTGGGGTCAGGTAAATTGTACGAACCATTGTGTAGAATGGGTTCTAATGTATACTTACTGTGTTGTGTGTAATTTTGTCATCCCCTCAAAGTGTGAAAGTTATGTAATCTGAGGTAAGTTCAAATTCTTAACCTTGGCTAGCCCAAGACAGGAAGTATGTTGCACTGTATTGTTTAGAAAAATCATTTGGTGTGGTATGAGGCATGCTCTAAATAATGCCTGAGTTCCCTTAACTTGCCATTCTTTAGTCTTTTCAAAAGTCGAAACCATGTACAGACAGCTGGGCAATAAAGGAAGCAGAGTAGATCTGTTTTGTATTAGTGACCATATTTTTCTTTGCAGGTATAGGTGCAAGCTTATAATAATAAGATGTTGGGTCTGAAGTATTAAACCCAGAAAAATAAGCAAACCTCTGTGCAAATGTAGCTGAACTATCCTTTGGCGGTGTTGAGCATTGTTCCCATTGATGGTCAGTGAAAACATTATGTGTGATACTTGCTTTGTGCAATAAATGGTGACCATAGTGTTGGCAACAAAACATGGTGTCAAAAATAGATGTGCCATCATACAATTCCTCATTTGAAAATGCAGCAGAATGTTCTAAATCAAACAGCATAGTATTTACAGTTTCAAAATCCCAATCATCAAAGAAAGTAGTAGAGGTGATGATATCACTAAGAGAATTTTTAACAAGTGTGGTATTTTTAAAAGCTCGAAGGATAGTCTTACCGGGGAGGCGGCAGTATTTTTAAAGAAACAGGTGTTGATATTCCATGGAGGCAATAGACCTGCCAGTGATGGTCATGCGAAACCTTAGTGCTAAATCATTCAATTCCAATGCGCAAGGGTTCCTGCTGTACCCTAAGGGCTAAGGATAAGTCCTGGGACCCCATACCGGTGAGCCCTCTTCACTCTCATTCTCTGTCCTACCACACTCCGTACTCTTAATTAACTCGGGTCCTTATCCTTAGCCCTTAGGTTACAGCAGGAACCCTTGCGCATTGGAATTGAATGATTTAGCACTAAGGTTTTGCATGACCATCACCGGCAGGTCTATTGCCTCCATGGTATATCAACACCCGTTTCTTTCAAAACACTGCCGCCTCCCCGGTATGACTATCCTTTCTGCATGTGTAATACGAGCTCGCCCTGTCCGCTCTTTCTCGTCAATTCCTCTCTCCTCTATTTTTTACCTGATCACTTCGCCGCTATGGTTTATGAACTGATTTCAGAATTAGTTGGAAGTATTATTCAGCCCTGTAAATGTTAAAAGGTCACTGCCTGTTTCCAATTTACATAATTATGCACCAATACTGTGTATGTACCTCGCATAGTTGCTTTAATCGGTAGGACCAATACGCGTACCAACAAGTGTCATAGTTTAAGTGAACTTATGTGGAACATAACATTATTTAGAATACAACTGCAACAATGCCATATTAGCAATTTCATTTTGAATTGCAGTTACGGTCAATGTAAACACCTCTTTTTAAAGCGTACAGAGGTTTCTCCACACTATCGTCTCACTTTTCGAATGCATCCAATTATGCACAGGTCCACCATATATTGGTCAACTTTCACCTGCATGACCTCCAACCTTTTTCGGAATGCTCATGCAAATCACTCCACTCTTATCCTTTTATCTTTTTACTCCTTATATGTCTGCAGTCACCTGCATGATGGACTCCCTCGCAAATGCACCATTGTCTTACAGTTGTGAGTCCAAACAACTCATTCACAACTTGGTAGACATCCATCTCCATTCGCTTTCGCCACAGTCACTTCACTCCTTTTATAGTTCCTTGCATGATTTCCTCTGAGTTGTTTTATGCAGCGTTGTCGCCATAACTTACGTGGAAATAGTGAACCTCTCCTTAATTGTGCGTTCTGTATTTTCCTTCCCAATTCTTCCTCCCCAGGCGTATAAAGGCTCTTACAATATTAGGCATGCAATCTATGTCATGATGCTGATCCACTTACCCCTGTGTTGGATCGAAACGCCGTAGACAGAATAAAAACACCTTATACATTTAAAATTTGTGGTTATTGAAATTGTAAAGGTGTCATCTGCGATTTTTGTTTTCTCTGTTTTGTCACTGTGTATTCCCTATGTGTAACAAACCGTTAAGCTTTGCCTGAGCCCCTGTGTTGTTCCCCTCTCCCTTTTTTTGTAATTGCTAAGTAGGACACAGGCTTGTGCCCCATTTCATGCATTGTTTTGTTGAAATCCCTTGTTTACTCTTTATTAAGTAAATATTAGACCTCTGTCTGGCTGGACATGTCCTTGGAATATAGTAATGACTGAGTCTATATTTATTGATTGTACGTTCCCAATTTCAGGGACCACTGTTGTTAAAAAGAATTGATTCCCAAGGTCCCTGTTTAACTTTTTTGGGTTCCCTTGTTGCCTCAAAATATGTATTGCTGTTTACTTCCTACGGCAGGCTGGACAGATCTGTCAGTGTAAATTATGTATTCATACTGATCTAGAGGCATTATTTAATTCGGGAGAGGATATTCCTGTCGTACTGCAGAAAAGCTTGTGTTTTTAATGTAGAAAATTTGTAGTCTACATCTGTTGCAGTGAGAGAATAAGCCCATTGTATCCATCGCGGATGCAGTGCTTTTGCGTTTGGAATGCTTGCTTTGGTAACAGCCTCTAAGGTTGGTACCAGAGTCACAATAATTATGTGTTTCCCCTGTGCTAGTGCTCTTTCTCTCACCACAGCAGCTTGTTCTGCTGTCAGTATCTTTTTAGTGGATGCATAACGCATCTCAGAGTTTGTGTACAAATGTGTATGATGTGGGTATTGTTTCGCCTTCATTGAAGGTGAGGTAAGTGTACCCTGATGGACCCACGACTACACGGATCACCAAATTAGTGTTATTTATGTGTGTGTAAGTGTTTGGAAGCTATTATGTCAGCTTGTACGGAACAAAGAATTTCTGTGTGTTCCTGTGTCCAATGTTGGACTGAACAATCAAGCCTGATTAGATCGTAAAAAGGTTTAACCCCTTCAGCGTAATCCAAAATGTATGTTTGCCAAAATATAGAAATCCTAATATGGATTGTAAATTTTTCAGAGTCTTTGGAGGTTGGAGCAGCACACATTTTTCTTACAAAATAGCTGTCAGGTTTTTCCCTTCACTTGATAGTTCACATCCCAAAAATAGACATTGAGGTGGACACTTTTTGATTTTTTAAAGTTACATTTGTAGCCCACAGAGGTGAACCCCAAAATAATGTTGTTCACCCTGTTCAAAGTGTTCCAAAAACTCATCGTCCGTCAGATAAACATCATCTACGTAGGACAATGCCTCCTCATCACAATTTTGAAGTAACTGTGTTACTCTTACTGAGAACAACCCGGGGCTATTCTTATACCCTTGGGGCAGTCTACAGAATTGGCGGTGAGAGCTGAGGGCCAAGAATGCTGTAAAATATCTGCTTGAAGTCGCTATATTTTGGCAGAAGAATCCATTTGAGATATCTACTGTTGTTTTGTATTTTTTCTGCACAATGTTATTCATTAATGTGGCTCTGTGTGCATTTTGTACTGCAAATGTTCATGTGCATGTGTTCAAATGCTTGTAGTCTAAAACTAAACAATGTGATTTATTGGGTTTCTTTACGGGAAACAAAGGATTATTCATGGAACAGGGCAATTTTCAATCATAGCTCGGTATTCAAGTTGATCTAAATTCTCCCTGACTTGTTTCTTTGCCTCATCTTTTATTGGGTGCTGCCTCTATGGAGTAGGAGTATGTAGTAAGTAACAACAGTAACCAAGATGTACTTTACGTAGATCTATTAAGTTGTGGATACAAATTGTATAGTTCATGTGATGCAGCCCCACCAGGAGCAGTCTGTCTAATGCTCAGCCTATTCTCCAACTGTCACACTTCAATTCCCAGGCACCTAAACATTCCAAATATCAATACCACACCAACATTCCACGCAGCCCATTCACACTGGCTGAGCAGCTACAGAGAAAGTAACAAGATAATTACAATACAGATTACCACATATCCTATCTCCTTCCAAAATTAAAAAAAGAAACAGCAAACTTGAATAAGGTAAAAATCCAAGAAAGAGAAATAAGCAACAGTATAGAAAATGCAAGAAGGAATACAACCCAAAAATGAAAGAATCACAGCATAGACACAATGAAAAACCACTGCGAGCATGAAAGAAAATACACAAGAACATTTACAAGAGAGAATGAAGTGGATGGTATAGAAGGGAGTACAAGAAGAAGAAAATGCAAAACAAAATACACATAAAGAATTGAAAAGCACAGAGGAGATGTGTAGATAAATATATAAGATAATAAAATATATCATACATCCTACTCCTCTATAAATTTAAAAAAGCTTAGTAAGAATGGGTGAAGGACACATGAAAGAACGTCTGCAAAAACACGGGTGAGTGGATGAACCTGAAACAACAAGGGACACCCACACCCAACAACAGGGGAAAATGAAAAGCAGATTGATTCTTACCCATACAGCCGCTATGACCTAGGGGCAGAAAACAATGCGTGTGTCACATGGTGATGTATACATCGTACAACAAACCTGCAGCACAGGGTGATTTGCACTCCTGACAACAAACGTGCAGCACTTACACACCGAAAATATCACTCAAGGAAGGGTATGCAAAACGATATGAATAAATTGAACTAGAACCCATAGGACACCCATACGGAGGGACTGGTAGCATAAACTTGTAGATATTATACTATAAGCCATTTCCACCCCAAAAGTAAGAGACAAAAGACTTATCAAAACCTCCCTCATGTAAGGGTAATAAATGTTTTTAATGTAATACTGTGTAAGGGGAAAACCCCACTAAGCCACCCCTCCTGTAAGGGTCATGTGACTAACTGCATTAAAAATGGGACTAAAACCCATAACATGTGAAAAAGGAAGTGACACCCCTAAAGCCATCCATTCTGTAAGGGTAAAGTGATTTACTGCATGGAAATGGGACTAAAACCCATTCTCATCCCTCAAGAAAGGGATACAAAAAAAACAAGGGTAAAACCAGTTATGACGAGGCCTTCAAAGAGCGTGGTATACCAAACCACGGGATGAGTGACAACCACCCATAATACCAACAAGACCACCCTCCTGTAAGGGTCAATATGAACAGAAGAAGAAACACCATAGGCACTCTAAGAACGAAGAAGATAAAAAGTAATGTGCAACATATGCATATTACATTCACAAAGTATGTCCTAATAGATTCTTTCTTTAAAAAAAAAATTGAAACATGTGCCAACTTCAATGGAGAGTGATTACACTAGAGAGGTGGACCCACAATCAAAGGGAACAGGGCACTACTCAACAGTAGAGGAGAAATATTTTCCCTTTGAGGACTAAAATATTTATACACAATCATTCACCATTCACCACAGGTTTGCATTCCACCCCACTGAGGTCAATATATTTACTCGAGCCCCCAGCAACAACAAAAAATATTTACTTGAGCCCCCAAATACCAATAAATATACTACCAAGTTAGAGATATAGCATCACAAGTTTTAATAAAATAGAGTTTCCTTAACGCATCATGAAAATTCAATTTATACACTTCAATTAAGAATTTAATTTTCTTGAAGAAATTGCGATTTATTTTATAATACCCACCGAAACGCGTCAACGCGAAGGTTTACTGGATCCGTTCACAAGGAATCACTGGGATGAATGAAGTTTTATATTCACCAGGATACCAAATTAATGCTTAAAGTCAGATCAGACTATGCAACAGCACTTTAACAACTGTGCAATAGGGTCTCCCTTTTAGGACTTGTGGTCCTCGTTTTCATCTTTATTGTTTCCTCCATATTTGTTTATTGACTATTTAGGTTGTTTCAAGGTGTATGTAATAGATTAATTGTTTTTATCATATATCTTGTTTTTATAATACAGCAAGAAAACTCTCTTTTATTAAAACTTGTGATGCTATATCTCTAACTTGGTGGTATATTGATTGGTAGTTGGGGGCTTGAGTAAATATTAAATAAATATTATTATTTTTTTTGCTGGGGGCTCGAGTAAATATATTGACCAGAGTGGAGTGGAGTGGAATGCAATCCTGTGGTGAATGGTGAATGATTGTGTATAAATATTTTAGTCCTCAAAGGGAAAAGATTTTTCCACTACGAACTTCAATGGAGTCAAACACCATGTACATTTGAACACCCCCAAAAAACACAGTAAAAACAATGCAGTGTTAATAAACTCATACCAGGTCAAAACATACATCACAATATGAAAACAGAGTGAAATTAATCATCTCCAAACAATATCCAGAAAGCAGAAACTAAGTGACAAGCACAGTTATGTCCAGCTCGAAGGGTAGTAGTTACTGACTGTTGTGTGCTGTGTGCAAGCTCAGTCCGACGAACCGGAAACTTCCTGAAAGGCGGAGGCAGCTACCCAAAACTATAATTTACCTCCTCTGTAAACATTTTTGATTGAAGAGAGAACTTGAAAACATCGCAGAGAAAGAAGTTGGAGCAGACCACACATTAGATGGCATAGCGAATTTTGATGGCGGCACGCAATGTTTGAGGATGCCTAATGGCTGGAGGTGCGTACATGCACCCAATGTGAATGTGAAGTGCTTGCCGAAGGAACGTGAGCGAGACAGGAAGAGACCCAGCTTCTTGTGACGCAGCAAGATGTCTCGTGCTCATGGCGACGTTGAAGAGTCGCTTGAAGACCCCTCCTAGCTGTTGGAGCCTCATGCACCAAGGTAACAGGTGCTTCACTATTTTTCAATATCTTTTTTTTTAACAGAAAATGCTGGTCGGCCAGGCAAAAGACACATTTTCCCAAATATGGTAGAAAAAAAAATATTGGCTCACATGTGCTTACCGGCTCAATCACCAATCCAAAGCACAATACTTGTTACTTAAAAGTGCAACAAATGTGATGATGGTGAGCACAGCACGCCTGGGCTGGGGCTGTCCAGTGTGAAGGACAATAAGGGGGCTGCGAGGTGTGCTGCTCATGTTTCTCTTGTTTCTTGTGAACATCTGTGCTTTAGATTGAAGAACGTCATGGTTTTTTCTGTCTGCTTTACTATGAACAGAATGGGGTTTCATAGTAAGGTGACTCAGCATCCCATGATTGCAGTAAAGTGCGGGAGCTAATGCCCACTCCTGCGAGTATTAACGTTTAAGTGACTCTGTAACGAGGTCAGAGAAAGCTGGTAAAATTACATCTTCTCCCTTTGGACACTCCCTAACGAACTCAGGCTGCCAAACTTTTTCAGCCAAAAGGATATTGTATCTAAATGTCAGGTTTTCCCGAAAGAGACCGTTTACTTTCCTGGGCATGTCTCCCTCTACTTGGAGCATAATTTTGTATAAACAATGTTTGTATTCGGTGTCTCCACCGTGATATATTCATTCAACGCTGCTGTCACCAGAAATTCCATCAGGTTCTGATGAGCTATTGTTACTTCTGCTGCACTGTCTGGCATCATCAGAGCGCCCATTACCCGTTCAGTAGTAGAGTCCTCAGTAGCCTGGGCATTTCCTATTTTAAGGCCAGCTACCTTCTTCCTAAATTGAGGTTTAGTTTTGGGTTTATCTTCTTGTTTGATAATGTAGTCTGAAATGCGATGTGTTTCTTTTGGCTTGACTCGCTCTTTTGTTCTGCAGTCTGACGGTCCTTCCCTCTCTGAGTGTTTTGATGAACCCTGATAGGAATGAGAGGAACGTGTATCAGTATCCTGATACCTGTCAGGTTTTACAATATTATCATGGTTTCTAAGATTGCATTTGATATCAGAGGGCTGCTGTTAAGGAGACCCACACCATGATTGTGATGCATTCTGCTTAGTATTTTTTGATTGTTTGTTACCCCATTTCTTTGTAGAAGAATCGGGTGCTTGCTTTGAGTTATCCTTTTCAGGATTACCAGTTATTTGTGGTTTCCCAGTTCTAGCTCCCAAGTTATCTCTACCCAGTAAAGCATAGATTTCTTCAGTAATCATTGGTAGTTCTCGCCCCGGTTGCGCAGAAGTGACTTCCCTCCGGGGTTGGCGTATAGCCATGGCTGCTGCCTCCCATTTTATGTTACCTAACATCATTGTTGATTACTAGATAAAACTGCCTATCAGTTTCATCCCCAAGTCCAGGGCAGGTTCTTCCCCATACGCATTCTGTATTTGTTTCAATACTTCTGGTATATCGGCGATTGGGGGGGGGTACCATGAGTTCTTGTATGCACAGCAGCGGAAACTGTATCCCAAGTGGTACAATCCTGCATCGGGGGAGCTATTCCCATTGGCAAGCAAACTGTTAGTATTCTATTTTTCCAGTGGTCCTGTATGGGGAAATACTGCTTCAAGTTGTGAAATTTTCTGTGTTATCCAGAACAGCATATGCTCACGTTTAGTGGGCATCCTTCTGATAATCACCTTCGGGGTTTGTGGGATGATATTTGTCATAGTCATCTGCGGCTGACCTACTTGAGTAACCCTTGTAGGTTAAATTGTAAATGTTCGCATTACGAACTGTGTAAGGTTTCTGTACAGTTTTACTATGTCTCTGTAAAGTGTACATAATTCAGCTGTGTACAATGTATCTATCGCTGGATGTGGTGTGTAAGCAGCTAGGACCGGGCAGGTCGCTCCATCTCTGCTGAGTCTTCCATTCTCTGTGGTGTGGGGAGGGCGCCTATAAACCAAATAATATGCTCTTGGTAAATTAACTGGACTTCTACGTTCACATATGGAGAGTCCTCTTCAGGTGACCCATCTTCAATGTAAGTGTGAAGGTAACAACTCCGATCGACGTTTGGTATGTGTCTCTAACCCTTCCTTAAACCACGGCCGACTCGCGGGAAGGAGGCTAGGAGACGTCCAATCTCGGTCATGTAGAGCCCAATAGCAGCGCACCCCCAGTCCGTATAGCACCTGGTGGTCTACATGACCGAGATTGGACGTCTCCTAGCCTCCTTCCCGCGAGTCTGCCGTGGTTTAAGGAAGGGTTAGAGACACATACCAAACGTCGATCGGAGTTGTTACCTTATAAGATCAGGTTAAGGTGCACAACCTTTGGATGGTGCACCTCATATATATTTCTCTCTGTCCAGATTAGACAAGACTTATATTGTTACCTCTATATTAAGGTGAATACTCAAGCCCAGCTTCTTTCTAATTCTGAATCCGAGATTCACTCAATTTGGAGGACAGAAATAATAGGAAGATCCCCAGTTACTCCTGTTTCTAAATATTTATTCAACCGTTTCAAACTACAACAGAGATTACCATACTCTTGCCTTTGCCGTACGACCGACCACACCGTCAAGGAGCTACCATTCTATTCTTGCCCTGAAGAAGTCCCACCAGGGACGAAACGCGTCGGCTGTTTGCCTTTTTCTATTGGAAAAATAAAAGAATTCATCAAAAAAGATTTTTGGACATTACCTTTTGTGTCTTTAAAATAAGTTTGTTGTCTTTTCACAATTTTTGATATATGGTGCACCTGTGCTTATAAATTCAATAACTGAGTAAAAGGTCAGTGCTAGAACCATTATGCAGAGCAAGATAGGACAAATGTAGGTGATAGGTCGTTTAGCTACTTAGGCCTAGATTGGGGTACAAAACAGAAGTGCCATGCATCATGGGTTAGGCTCACGCATTTTAGTATCAGTCCTGCATTACCGCACTAAAATGTAAAATCACACATTATTAAGGCTCCTCGCTGAGCGAATTGCTTGAGGCGCTTTAGCTTGCACTGCATTATACAGACTGAGACGTTTCTCTGCTGTGTGCTCCAGCCCTAGCGCAACGTCCCTTTCCCAGCCCAGGCCGTTTTCCGATGTGAGGCAAAGGAGGGGCTAATGATCACTCCTTCTCAAATGTTAGACCTAAAGCTGCAAGCACTGGAAAAGATCAACTACAAAAAATCAAGTAGGTTTCTGGATTTTTTAAACCATTTCTTTTGCAACCCCACACAAGCAGCAGCAGGATAGCGGTGGACCATTTTACTATGTGCTGAGCATTGATCACTTTACAGTTTTGAAAATGTCAACGTATATGTTTATGGTTGTGTAAAAAAAGTAATAAGAAAAACATTACTGTACTAATACTCGTTAATATGCAAAGCACTAGCAGCAGTCATATATTTCATAGTAAGAATGCATATTTTATGCTTGTGACTGTGTGCTGTGTCCAATTTATTATTATGATTTGGAACGCCAAGGAGTTCCACATAAAAATATACACAGACAATTAATTATGCAATTAGATTCCGTGACGACTTCATCTATGTGATATGAAGATCCTAAAAAATATTTATAAAAATTAGTTTTGCTCAGCGATGATTATGTTTCAAAGAGATTTAACAGTTCAAAATGTCATCATAAAGGACAAAGTTAATAGCAGCATAAAAGATGACAAAAGTGCAAGTGCTCAAGCATAATAATAAATTCAAAAATCCATATTCCATTGTACATGACAATTGTATTAATGTTATTATTATTATTATATTATTTTTAATTTCATTAATTTTTTTAAATTATTTTGGCGATGGACACAATTCAATACGGATTGAGCTGTGTCCATTGCCAAAATAATTTTTTAAATAATTTTGAAATCTTCTAAAAACTGGCTAGTAACTCTTATCATTTATAGCTCATTAATACATGTATTTGTGTGTGTGTACATTAATCTAAATGTACTAAAAGTACTTAGTAATAAGTATTTATTACTACCCAAAAGACCCTTTCTTAGCAATGTTAGCATAATGAACAACTGAGAAAAAACCTGTAACACTCTATACTCATGCATTTTAGTTTGCATGTGGCTCCTGATGCCAGTTGAATACTCTTGGACCTGTAGTACAATGAGTATAACTTGATTCCTGCAGATAACACAAACGAAATCTGTAGCAAAAGCAGTAACCCACTGAGCTGTCATCTTAAAATATAAGACTGTGTCCTGCATGTTATAACGTGTGATTTGCAGCAGATGCTTTAACCCTCCATGCTATTTTATATTGAGTCCAGTCTGCGACTAGAGATTGAGTTCTCTAGCAAGTGCAGTAAACACCAAGTAGGTTTCTAAACTTCCATTTCAGGGGATTTGCTGCAGTTTTGAGGCTCCTTTCAAGCCTCTCACTGCTCAAAAGAGGTCATTTCTGATACTCATCTCTTTAAATGGTCTTCATTTCTTAGTTTTACTCACGAGAAAGTATCACTCGAAGTGTCACTTTTGCCAATAGAATGTCACTCGTACACGTTCTGAGAGAATAAGAATCTCACACAAAAGCAATCTGAAAACTTGGCAGCTATGCCTGTGGCAGTGAAATGTTACGTATCGGCACACAGAGAAAAATGGAAAAGTCACACATAAGAGTGCTGAAAACTTGGCAGCCATGACAATGGTCTGATCCAAACTGTAAATGACACTTCCACGTATCCCAAACCTCCCAATTTAGAGGCAAAATATGGATGCTTTAGGCTAAACATTTCTTAATTTTAGCTCTCTCTGTCTCTTAGAAAATCCTCCACTTTAACGTGAGAGGATAGGGAAATTCACTTGCACCATTTTGTCTTACTCTTCCATATTCTCGGTTCCATACATGCAAACACACCAGATTCAGGTGGGAGACTCTTAGGGGCTTATTTACAAGCCCCTTGCGCCACTGCTGCGTCACTTTTTCCATATTAAAAGTGATGAACCGGTGGCACAAGGGGCTTGTAAATAAGCCCCTGAGTTTTTAAAACAAGCATTGTCAAAGCCACTAGGTCTCGCCTATGCATGAGCTATTGGCTTTGCCAATATGTTTTAGTCATGTTGTACACTAGAGTGGCTGCTGTTCAGAATGGCTAAAAGTTAGTTGGGAAAGGAGAGTGGCGTGGAGTGGAGTGTCACAAAGTGGATTAGAGTGGAGTGCCGTAGAGTGGTGTATAGTAGAATTGAGTGACGTGGAGATGAGTGAAGTGGAGTGTCATGGGGGAGCGTACAGTATTGTGTAGTGTTGTGGGGAGTAGAGTGTGGCACAGTGGAAGGGCGCAGAGTTGAGTGGCAGAGAGTGGAAAACAGTGTCAGAGTCGAGTTCAGTGTCATAGAGTGGAGTGGGATAAAGTGTTTGGAGTTGTGTAGAGCAGAGTGAAGTGGCATTGAGGGTGTTGCGTAGAGTGGAGTAGAGTGTTGAAGAGTACAGTAGTGTAGAGCAGAGTAGATTGTCATAGAGTGGAGTGGCATAGATTGGAGTGGAGTTTTGAAGAGCTTAATGGTATATAGGGGAATGGCATAGAGTGTTATAGGGTGGAGTGGCATAGAGTGTCAGAGTGGAGGGACATAGAGTGAATTGGAGAAGGGCGGAGTAGTGTGTCATAAAATAAAATGGAGTAAAGTTCCATGAAGTGGCATAGAGGGAGTTGCGTAGAGCATCTTATAGAGGAGTAGTGTCGTATAATTGCATAGAGTAGAGTAAAGTGCTGTCAAGTAGAATGGCATAGGGTGGAGAAGAGTTCCAGTGTAGCAGAGTTTAATGGAGTAGAGAATCACAGAGTGCAGTGGCATAGAGTGCATTGGTTTTGAGAAAAGTTATGTTGAATGCATTGTTGTAGAGTGTCATGACAATCAATCAATCAATCAAAGACATTTGTAGAGCGCACTACTTACCCGGAGGGTCTCAAGGCGCTTGGGGGGGTGGGGCGCTGCTACTGCTCGAACAGCCAGGTCTTGAGCTTCTTCCTGAAGGAGAGGTGGTCTTGGGTCAGGCGCAGGTCGGTCGGGAGGGAGTTCCAGGTCTTGGCGGCCAGGTAGGAGAAGGACCTTCCTCCTGTTGTCGCTCTTCGGATGCGGGGGACGGCGGCGAGGGCGTGGTTGGTCGATCGGAGGTGGCGTTTGGGGGCGTAGAAGTTGAGGCGGTTGTTGAGGTAGCTCGGGCCTTGGTCGTGTAGGGCTTTGTGTGCGTGGGTGAGGAGACGGAAGGTGATTCTCTTGTTGACGGGGAGCCAGTGCAGGTCTCTTAGATGTCCTGAGATGTGGCTGCGTCGGGGGATGTCGAGGATCTGTCTGGCTGAGGCGTTCTGGATCCGCTGGAGTCTCTTCTGGAGCTTGGAGGTGGTTCCGGCGTAGAGGGAGTTGCCGTAGTCCAGTCGGCTGGTGACGAGGGCCTGGGTGACCGTCTTCCTGGTCTCGGTGGGGATCCACCGGAAGATCTTCCGTAGCATGCGCAGGATGCTAAAGCAGGATGCGGAGACGGCGTTGACTTGTCTGGTCATGGAGAGGGAGGAGTCCAGGATGAAGCCCAGGTTGCGTGCGTGGTCTGTCGGTTTGGGTGCGGTGCCCAGGGCGGGGGGCCACCAGGAGTCGTCCCAGGCGGAGGGCGAGGAGCCCAGGATGAGGACTTCCGTCTTGTCTGAGGTCAGTTTCAGGCGGCTGGTCGTCATCCACTCGGCTACTTCTTTCATCCCTTCGTGCAGGTTGGCTCTGGCGGCGGCGGGGTCGTTGGTCAGGGAGAGGATCAGCTGGGTGTCGTCGGCGTAGGAGATGATGTTGAGGATGTGTTGGCGTGCGATGGCCGCAAGGGGGCTCATGTAGACGTTGAAGAGGGTGGGGCTCAGCGAGGATCCTTGAGGGACGCCGCAGATGACTTCGGTGGCCTCTGACTTGTACGGTGGTAGATGGACTCTCTGTGTTCTTCCGTCGAGGAAGGAGATGATCCATTCCAGTGCCTTCTCCTGGATTCCGACGTTGCTGAGGTGCTGCACTAGGGTGCGGTGGCAGACGGTGTCGAATGCCGCGGAGAGGTCTAGGAGGATGAGGGCCGCTGTTTCTCCGTTGTCCATCAGGGTTCGGATGTCATCGGTGGCGGCGATGAGGGCGGTCTCGGTGCTGTGGTTGGCACGGAAGCCAGACTGTGAGGGGTCAAGGGATCCATTCATCTCGAGGAAGGCGGCCAGCTGTTTGTTGACGGTCTTCTTGATGACTTTGGCTGGAAACGGGAGGAGCGAGATGGGGCGGTAATTCTTGAGTTCGGTGGGGTCCGCTGTAGGTTTCTTGAGTAGGGCGCTGAGTTCGGCGTGCTTCCAGCTCTCCGGGAAGGTGGCGGTGTCGAAGGATGTGTTGATGATGTCCCACAGGTGGGGTGCGATGACAGCGTCGGCCTTGTTGAAGACGTGGTGAGGGCAGGGGTCGGATGGGGATCCGGAGTGGATGGAGTTCATCATGCGCACGGTGTCTTCGGTGCAGATCGGAGTCCAGGCGCGGAGGGTGGTGGTGGGGGGCGGTGGTTCGGTCGTGGCGTGCGTCGGTTGAGTGCTGAAGCTGTTGTGTATGTCCGCGATCTTGTTGTGGAAGTAGGAGGCGAGGGAGTTGCAGAGGTCTTGCGACAGAGTACAGTGACATAGAGTGGAGAGGTACAGAGTAGATTATATTGGCGTAGAGTACAATAGTGTAGAGCAGAATGGCACAGATTGGAGTAGAGTGGCATACAGTGGAGTGGTGCAGGGTAGAGTGGAGTAGTGCATGGTAGAGTGCAGAGGTGCAGAGTAGGATGGCGAAGAGTAGAGCAGCATAAAGTACAGTGGTGTAGAGTACAGTGGCATAGAGTGGAGTGATGCAGAGTTTAGTGGCATGGAATGTAGTGACGTATGTGTAGTGGTGTAGAGTGCAACAGAGTGGTGTGGAGTGGAGCACAGTAGAGTTCAGGGTTGTAGAGTGCAGGGGCATACAGTGGTTCATTGTAGAGTGGTGTAGAGAGCAGTGACATAGAGTACAGTGGTACAGATCATAACAGAATGGCATAGAATGCATTGACGTATAGTGCAATGGTATACAGTGATGTAGCGTGCAGTGGTATAGAGTGCAGGTGCATAGAGTAGAATGTTGCGGAATATATTGGTGCAGAGTAGATTGACGTAGAGAGCAGTGGCATAGAGTACAGTGATGCAGAGTAGAATAGGGTGGCATAGAGTGCCATGACAGATTACAATGGCGTAGAGAGCAGTGGCATAGAGCAAAATGGTGCAGAGTAGACTGGTGTAGAGTGCATTGGTTTTGAGTAAAGTAGTGTAGAGTGCATTGGCGTAGAGTGCAGCGGTTTAGAGTACAGTGGCATAGAATAGACTGCAGAGACATAGAATGGCACAGCATAGAGTGCAGTGGCATAGAGGGGAGTAGAGTGGTGCAGAGCCTGAACAACCTTGGCGGCTGCCCGATGGAGCTGTCCTATGCAGCTATAGAGGAGTCTGGCCCCTCGGCCGTCACCTACCCAGTCGGACACTTGACATTGTTTTCCGCGTCTCCCCGTTTGGTCTCCTTCCCTCCCCCTCCTCTCTGATTCTCTTGATGCTAACTGCTGTAACTGTGTATCCTGTAACTCCCTGTTTCAACTGATGTAGATACCCACAACGAAGCCTGAACAACCTTGGCCCATGCCCGGTGGAGCTGTCCTATGCAGCTATAGAGGAGTCTGGCCCCTTGGCCGTCACCTACCCAGCCTGACATCTAACATTGTTTTACTTGTCTCCCCGTTCGGTCCCCTTCCCTCCCCCTCCACCCTCCTCTGCGATTGTTTGGATTCTAACTGATGTATCTATGTATCCTGTAAACTCACTGATTCAACTGATGTAGATACCTACTGCGGAGCATGAGCAACCTTGGCCGATGCCCGGTAGAGCTGTCCTATGCAGCTATAGAGGAGTCTGGCCCCTTGGCCGCCACCTACCCAGCCGGTCATCTGGCATTGTCTTCCTCGTCTCCCCGTTTGTGTCTCCTTCCCTCCCCCTCCTCCTCCCTCTGTTTCTTTGATTCAAACTGTTGTAACTTTGTAACCGGTAACTCGCTGATCCAACTGATATAACTATGTAACCTGTAACTCGCTGATCTTCATGTAGGGCGCTCTGATACCTCCAGGTCTAGCCAGTGCTATATAAAACTTTGCAAATAAAAATAATATAAAATAAATAAATAGAGTAGATTGTTTAAGAGTAGAGTGGAGTGGTGCAGGGTAGAGTATAGTTGTGCAGGGTAGAATGCAGTGGCATAAATTAGTGGCATAGAGCGCAGTGGCATACAGCAGAGTGGTATAGAGTAGAGTAGTGCAGTGCTGATTGCAGTGGCATAGCGTAGAGTGGCGCAGAGTGGCATAGAGTGCAGTGTTATAGAGTTCATGCGCGTAGAGTAGATTGTTGGAGAGTAAAGTGAAGTGGTGTAGGGTGGAGTGGTGCAGGATAGAATGCAGTGGTATAGAGTAGTGGCTTAGAGTGCATAGGCTTAGAGCGCAGTGTTGCAGAGTGGAGTGGCACAGAGCAGAGTGGTGTTAAGTGCAGTGACAGAGAGTAGATTGATTCAGAGTAGAGTAATGTAGAGTGGAGTGGTGAAGGGTAGAGCGGAGTGGTGCAGGGAAGAGTGGAGTGCTATTAATTAGTGGTGTAGAGTGCACTAGCATAGAGTACAGTGTTGCAGAGTGGAGTGGCCTAGACTTGAGTGGAGTAGAGTGCAGTGGGGAAGAGTGCAGTTGTGCATAGTAGAGTGTTGTAGAGTGCATTGGCATAGAGTAAAGTGGTGCAGAATAGAGTAGAGAGGCGTGGAGTGAAGTGGCATAGAGTACAGTGTCACAGAGTGCAGTTGTACACAGTAGATTAGAGTGGTGTAGAGTGTAGTGGCTTAGAGTGGATTGGCTTAGAGTGGCATATAGCTATGCAGAGTAGAGTGCAGTGGCATAGAGTAAAGTACCACAAAGTAGAGTGGCACAGATCAGAGTGCCATAGAGTTCAGAGGCAGAGAGTGCAGTGCTTCAGAGTAGAGTGTTGTAGAGTGCAGTGGTGCAGAGTAGAATAGCACAGATTACAGTGGCGTAGAGTGTATTGGTTATGACTAAAGTGGTGTCAAGAGCATTGGTGTAGAGTGCAGGGGCGTAGAGTGCAGTGATCTAGAATAGAGTGGAGCGCTACAGAGCGGAATAGAGTGGCATAGACTGCAGTGACATAGAGTATTTGGATTCAGAGTAGATTGAAGTGGAATAGAGTGCACTGGTATAGAGTAGAGTATCATAGAGTGAAGTGGCATAGATTGAAGTAGTGTAGAGTGGAGTGGTGCACCGTAGAGTGCAGTGGCATAGAGTAGTGTGTTGCAGAGTAGAGTGCAGTGACATCGAGTGCAGTGGCAAAGAGTGCCGTACAGTGGCATAGAGTTGAGTGGGCAGAGTAGAGTGCAGTGGCATACAGCAACATGGCATAGAGTACAGTCATGAAGAGTACACTGTCAGAGTTTAGTGTCATAGAGTGCAGTGACATACAGTGTAGTCATGCAGAGTAGAGTTTAGTGGCATTGAGTGCAGTGGCATAGAGTGCAGTGGCAAAGAGTGCAGTGTCATAGAGAGTAGTGATGTAGGGAGCAATGCTATAAAGTGCAGTGGCAGAAAGTGCACTGTTGTAGTGTGCACTGTGAAAGAGTAGAGTGGTGCAGAGTAGAGAGGCGTAGAGGGAAGTGGTGTAGAGTACAGTGTCAAAGTGCAGTCACGCACAGTGAATTAGAGTGGTGTAGAGGGTAAAGGTTTTTCAGTGCATTGGCATAGAGTGAGGTAAAGTGACATAGAGTGGTGCAGAGTAGAGTGCACTGGCATAGAGTAAAGTGGCATAGAGTAGAGTGGCTAGAGTTCAGTTGCATAGAGCAGTGGCATGGAGTTCAGTGGCATAGAGTGCAGTGGTATAGAGTAGAGCAGCATGGAGTGCAGTAGTGTAGAGTATAGTGGTGTACAGGGGAGTGTGCAGAGTAGATTGACATAGAGTGCAGTGGCACAGAGTGTATTGGTTGTGAGTAAAGTGGAAGAGCGCACATTGGTGTAGAGCTCAGTGGCGTATAGTGTAGCCGTTGTAGAATAGAGTGCTGTAATGTAGAGTGGCGAAGAGTGGAGTGGTGCAAAATGGAACAGAGTGGAATAGACAGAGTAGAGTGAAGTGGCGTAGCATGCAGTGGTATAGAGTAGTGTTTCATAGAGTACAGTGGTGCAGAGTAGATTAGAGTGGATTGATGTAGAGTGCAGTGGCGTAGAGTGGAGCGATGCAGAGTAGAGTGGCGTTGAGTGCATTGGCATAAAGTAGAGTGGCAGAGAGTGCAGTGTTGCAGAGTATATTGTCGTAGAGTACAGTGGTGTATAGTAGAGTGGCATGGAGTGCATTGATGTAGAGTACAGTGATGCAGAGTAGAATAGGGTGGTGTAGAGTACAGTGACAGATTACAATGGCGTAGAGACCAGTGGCGTAGAGCAAAATGATGCATAGTAGACTGGTGTAGAGTGCATTGGTTTTGAGTAAAGTGGTGTAGAGTGCATTGGCCTAGAGTGCCGTGGCATAGAGTGATGCAGAGTACAGTGGAGTGGATCTGAGTGCAGTGGTGCTGAGTGCAGTGGCATAGAGTAGACTGTTTCAGAGTAGAGTGCAGCGGTGCAGAGTTGATTAGGGTGGCGTAGAGGGGATTGGCATAGAGTGCACTGGTGTAGAGAGGAGTAGTATAGAGTACAGTGCATTGGCGTAGAGAGCAGTGTTGCAGAGTAGGGCAGCAAAGAGTGGAGTGGTGACTAGTACAATAGTGTGGGGTAGAATGCCTTGGCATAGAGTACAGTAGAGTGGTGTAGATCGAGAGGCTTAGTGGTATAGTGTGGAGTGGTGCAGAATAGAGTGTAGTGGCGTGGAATGCAGTAGTGCAGAGTAGGGTGGAGTGGAGTTACGTGGAGTATTCATGGTATAGTAGCATAATGCCATTACAGGCAACACATGTTCAATTGAAATGACCACTATATTTGCACTCACATAGTTTTACTGATAAAAGTATGCAGCACACAAATGATAATGTATCACCCAATGTATTGATCTGATCGTCAGCACAGTTTGTTTACAAATATGTACATTTTGCTGTGTGCTAGAAAAAAAAATAGCACAGTACCGCCTTCCTCAAGCAGACCCTATTAGGCAGCAAGGGGGAACATCCTTTACAACGCAACTTTTACCACGCAGTGCCTTTACGACGCAACTTTTACAACGCAAACCATTACAACGCATTGCGCTGGGGGGCGCTCTAGGATAGGGAATAGGTTTAATTTACTGTCCAACACCTTCCCTACTATCCACGGGGACTGGAGTTGGAATAGTAAATTAAACTATTCACTATCCAGCGCCCCAAAGCACTATGCGTTGTAAAGGCATGCGTTGTAAAAACAGCGTTGTAAAGGCATGCGATGTAAAATCATGCGTTGCAATGTCATACATCCGGCAGCAAGATTATCACATAAATCCTCTTACTTTGAAGTCAGTGAAAGAAAAATAAACACCAAGCTCCCTAGAGGACACAGTCTGACATTTGAGCTTCGTCTTTGAATGCACAGCAAATGTGGTACGATAAGAACAAGATTTAAAGGTTTGTTTATGGAAAGCGAGTTAGTAGAAGAAAACAGTAAACAAGGTTTGGGCAACGGGAGGGACGTACTCAAGCTGGACAGCCTAAAGCAAATTAAGCTACCAAATAGAAGGCCAGAAAATATGAGCTACAACCCTAATGGTAAGCAACGGGCTGAATGCATTCCTGAGACACCTTTCTGAATGTCCCGAAGATGTCGTTAGCAAACCAGACAGCTGCACGGTCAGGTAGGCTGCACCTCATAACAAGCATTTACAATGCAATGGTCTCGGCATCATTAAAGGTAGAGCTATTGGCATTGCTCATGACATTTTTTTTTCTTTAAATCATAAATAAATGGCATTGTCATTTACATTGTCAATACACACCACTCTGCACTCAACTGCACTCACCTGCACTGCACTCAACTGCACTCACCAGCATTGCACTGCACTCACCTGCACTCACCTGCACTGCACTCAACTGCACTCACCTGCACTGCACTGCACTCAACTGCACTCACCTGCACTGCACTGCACTCAACTGCACTCACCTGCACTGCACTCACCTGCACTTCACTGCACTCACCTGCACTGCACTGCACTCACCTGCACTGCACTGCACTGCACTCACCTGCACTGCACTCACCTGCACTGCACTCACCTGCACTGCACTGCACTCACCTGCACTGCACTGCACTCACCTGCACTGCACTCACCTGCACTCACCTGCACTGCACTCACCTGCACTGCACTGCACTCACCTGCACTGCACTCACCTGCACTGTACTCACCTGCACTGCACTGCACTGCACTCACCTGCACTGCACTCACTTGCACTGCACTCACCTGCACTGCCCTCACCTGCACTGCACTGCACTCACCTGCACTGCACTCACCTGCACTGCACTCACCTGCACTGCACTCACCTGCACTGCACTTCACTCACCTGCACTGCACTGCACTCACCTGCACTGAACTGCACTCACCTGCACAGCACTCACCTGCACTGCACTGCACTGCACTCACCTGCACTACACTCACCTGCACTGCACTCACCTGCACTGCACTGTACTCACCTGCACTGCACTCACCTGCACTGCACTGCACTCACCTGCACTGCACTGCACTCACCTGCACTGCACTGCACTCACCTGCACTGCACTCACCTGCACTGCACTGCACTCACCTGCACTGCACTCACCTGCACTGCACTCACCTGCACTGCACTGCACTGCACTCACCTGTACTGCACTCACCTGCATGCACTGCACTCACCTGCACTGCACTCACCTGCACTGCACTCACCTGCACTGCACTTACCTGCACTGCACTGCACTCACCTGCACTGCACGCACTGCACTCGCCTGCACTGCACTCGCCTGCACTGCACTCACCTGCACTGCACTCACCTGCACTGCACTGCACTGCACTGCACTCACCTGCACTGCACTCACCTGCACTGCACTGCACTCACCTGCACTGCACTCACCTGCACTGCACTCACCTGCACTGCACTCACCTGCACTGCACTGCAATCACCTGCACTGCACTCACCTGCACTGCACTCACCTGCACTGCACTCACCTGCACTGCACTGCACTGCACTCACCTGCACTGCACTCACCTGCACTGCACTGCACTGCACTCACCTGCACTGCACTCACCTGCACTGCACTCACCTGCACTGCACGCACTGCACTCACCTGCACTGCACTCACCTGCACTGCACTCACCTGCACTGCACTGCACTCACTTGCACTCCACTGCACTGCATTCACCTGCACTGCACTGCACTGCACTCCCCTGCACTGCACTGCACTCACCTGCACTGCACTCACCTGCACTGCACTCACCTGCACTGCACTACACGCACCTGCACTGCACTGCACTCACCTGCACTGCACTCACCTGCACTGCACTGCACTCACCTGCACTGCACACACCTGCACTGCACTCACCTGCACTGCACTCACCTGCACTGCACTCACCGGCACTGCACTCACCTGCACTGCACTGCACTCACCTGCACTGCACTCACCTGCACTGCACTGCACTGCACTCACCTGCACTGCACTGCACTGACCTGCACTGCACTCACCTGCACTGCACTGACCTGCACTGCACTGCACTCACCTGCACTGCACTCACCTGCACTGCACTCACCTGCACTGACTTGCACTGCACTCACCTGCACTGCACTGCACTCACCTGCACTGCACTCACCTGCACTGCACTCACCTGCACTGCACTCACCTGCACTCCACTGCACTCCACTGCACTGCACTCACCTGCACTGCACTGCACTGCACTCACCTGCACTGCACTGCACTCGCATGCACTCCACTGCACTGCACTCACCTGCACTGCACTGCACTCGCCTGCACTCCACTGCACTGCACTGCACTCACCTGCACTGCACTGCACTGCACTCACCTGCACTGCACTCACCTGCACTGCACTCACCTGCACTGCACTCACCTGCACTGCACTGCTCTGACCTGCACTGCACTGCACTCACCTGCACTGCACTGCACTTCACTGCACTCACCTGCACTCCACTGCACTCACCTACACTGCACTGCACTCACCTGCACTGCACTCACCTGCACTGCACTGCACTCACCTGCACTGCACTGCACTCACCTGCACTGCACTGCACTCACCTGCACTGCACTCACCTGCACTGCACTCACCTGCACTGCACTGCACTGCACTCACCTGCACTGCACTGCACATACATGCACTGCACTGCACTCTGCACTCTGCACTCACTACTCTGCACTCACTACTCTGCACTCACTACTCTGCACTCTGCACTCACTACTCTGCACTCTGCACTCTGCACTCACTACTCTGCACTCACTACTCTGCACTCACTACTCTGCACTCACTACTCTGCACTCACTACTCTGCACTCTGCACTCACTACTCTGCACTCTGCACTCACTACTCTGCACTCTGCACTCTGCACTCACTACTCTGCACTCACTACTCACTACTCTGCACTCACTACTCACTACTCACTACTCACTACTCTGCACTCACTACTCTGCACTCACTACTCACTACTCTGCACTCACTACTCACTACTCTGCACTCACTACTCTGCACTCTGCACTCACTACTCTGCACTCACTACTCTGCACTCACTACTCTGCACTCACTACTCACTACTCTGCACTCACTACTCTGCACTCACTACTCACTAATCTGCACTCACTACTCTGCACTCACTACTCACTACTCACTACTCTGCACTCACTACTCACTACTCTGCACTCACTACTCTGCACTCACTACTCTGCACTCACTACTCACTAATCTGCACTCACTACTCACTACTCTGCACTCACTACTCTGCATTCTGCACTCACTACTCTGCACTCACTACTCTGCACTCTGCACTCACTACTCTGCACTCACTACTCTGCACTCACTACTCTGCACTCACTACTCACTACTCTGCACTCACTACTCACTACTCTGCACTCACTACTCACTACTCTGCACTCACTACTCTGCACTCTGCACTCACTACTCTGCACTCACTACTCTGCACTCACTACTCTGCACTCACTACTCACTACACTGCACTCACTACTCTGCACTCACTACTCACTACTCTGCACTCACTACTCACTACTCTGCACTCACTACTCACTACTCACTACTCTGCACTCACTACTCTGCACTCACTACTCACTACTCTGCACTCACTACTCACTACTCTGCACTCACTACTCACTACTCTGCACTCACTACTCTGCACTCTGCACTCACTACTCACTACTCTGCACTCACTACTCACTACTCTGCACTCACTACTCACTACTCTGCACTCACTACTCACTACTCACTACTCTGCACTCACTACTCACTACTCTGCACTCACTACTCACTACTCTGCACTCACTACTCTGCACTCACTACTCACTACTCACTACTCTGCACTCACTACTCTGCACTCACTACTCACTACTCTGCACTCACTACTCACTACTCTGCACTCACTACTCACTACTCTGCACTCACTACTCTGCACTCTGCACTCACTACTCACTACTCTGCACTCACTACTCACTACTCTGCACTCACTACTCTGCACTCTGCACTCACTACTCTGCACTCACTACTCTGCACTCACTACTCTGCACTCATTACTCACTACTCTGCACTCACTACTCTGCACTCACTACTCACTAATCTGCACTCACTACTCTGCACTCACTACTCACTACTCTGCACTCTGCACTCACTACTCTGCACTCACTACTCACTACTCTGCACTCACTACTCACTACTCTGCACTAACTACTCTGCACTCACTACTCTGCACTCACTACTCACTACTCTGCACTCACTACTCACTACTCTGCAGTCACTACTCTGCATTCTGCACTCACTACTCTGCACTCTGCACTCACTACTCTGCACTCACTACTCACTACTCTGCACTCACTACTCACTACTCACTACTCTGCACTCACTACTCTGCACTCTGCACTCACTACTCTGCACTCACTACTCTGCACTCACTACTCTGCACTCACTACTCACTACTCTGCACTCACTACTCTGCACTCACTACTCACTACTCTGCACTCACTACTCACTACTCTGCACTCACTACTCACTACTCTGCACTCACTACTCTGCACTCACTACTCACTACTCTGCACTCACTACTCACTACTCTGCACTCACTACTCACTACTCTGCACTCACTACTCTGCACTCTGCACTCACTACTCTGCACTCACTACTCACTACTCTGCACTCACTACTCACTACTCTGCACTCACTACTCACTACTCTGCACTCACTACTCTGCACTCACTACTCACTACTCTGCACTCACTACTCACTACTCTGCACTCACTACTCTGCACTCTGCACTCACTACTCTGCACTCACTACTCTGCACTCACTACTCTGCACTCACTACTCACTACTCTGCACTCACTACTCTGCACTCACTACTCACTAATCTGCACTCACTACTCTGCACTCACTACTCACTACTCTGCACTCTGCACTCACTACTCTGCACTCACTACTCACTACTCTGCACTCACTACTCACTACTCTGCACTCACTACTCTGCACTCACTACTCTGCGCACTCACTACTCTGCGCACTCACTCCTCTGCGCACTCACTCCTCTGCACTCACTCCTCTGCACTCACTCCTCTGCACTCACTACTCTGCACACTCACTGTGCACTCACTACTCTGCACACTCTCTGCACACTCTCTCTGCCCACTCACTCTGCACTCACACTCTGCACTCACTACTCTGCACTCACTACTCTGCACTCACTACTCTGCACTCACTACTCTGCACTCTGCACACTCACTCTGCACTGTGCACACCACTGATATCATGGAATCTTCCACCACACTTTCTAAAACTCTATAGTCCGAAGCATAATAGGCACAGAACCAAAAGAAGGGTAGACATTGCTTAAAATAATCTTATTGTATTTATGAGAAGCAAAAGCGAGACTGTGAAATGTGCTGAATATCAGTTTGTTACGAATCAACAGAGTGGAGTTAGAGAACCAAGAAATAGTAATTTAGAATCCGGGTTAGAAGGAGTAGTAATCACAAGCTGAGGATCAACGGGCGCGAAACAGCGTGGTGGGCGCGCAGGAGACGCAGCGTGAGCGTGCACATCAGCTGAAGATCGCCGGAGAAGACACTGAGCCTGCCTGCTGCCGTGACTGACCCGCTGCAGAGGGAAAGAGCCCGGTGAGTGGGGGTAGAGGGGGGGGGCGGCAGAGAGGGAGTGGGCAGAGAGGGAGGGTGTGTGTGTGTGTGTGTGCGTGCGTGTGTCTGTCTGTGTGTGTCTGGTGTGTGCCTGCCTGCCTGCCTTTGTGTGTGCGCGTCCACAGACCCTGGTCGGCTCGTGCACCGCTCTGTACTCCCTTGCGAGCTTACTCGGCGACAATAGTTCTCGTTGCCGAGACCTAAAAAGTGGCTTAACTTTAGACCTCATAAAAAGTGGCTTAACTTTATGTGGTGTGCGCTCTAGTCTATGCGCGCATACGCGATGACGCGGCACGCACTAGACTAGAGCGGAGAGGCGGCGCATGCGCAAGAGGCATGAAAGAATAGGCGCGAAGCATAATAACGGCAGTTGGCGACCGGAGCTTGGGACAGTTAGACGCTCGGCGCCCTTAGCTCTAACTATTTCTATTTGTTGTGAATCAATAAACCTGTGTTACTCACCCTTCTGCTCAAGTGTGCTCTGTGGGAGAAACAAACTTTACAGTGGCGACGAGGCTGGGATCCGGACACCACCTGGTGCAGGGACGACAGCAAACACCCCCACAGCCACCCTCACGAGTCAGTAAGGCAAATCACCGGCAAAGAAGAGCAAAGGGCGTGGCAGCAGCGCAGCAGCACGGCACTAAGCTGAACACCTATTACACAAGCCAGGTTAGTGTGGCCCAAGACTCCAGGAGCCCCCAAGCAGCAACCTGGCAACCAAGGGAGACTCCCCCAAGCCAGAGGAAAGGGGGGAGAGTGCACAGACTGCGCACAGTGCGAGGGATAACACCCCAGGGAGCCCAAGGGGCCAAGTTGACACGTCAGAGAGCGCAGGAGTGTCTGGTGAACCCACCCTAAGGAGGGCCCAGGAAGGCGAACCTAGAGGCGAAGAAAGAATGGCGAATCAGGCGTCAGCCCTGATGGCACCAGTCCCGTTCCTACCGAGACCAGGTGAACCCCAACTAAAATGGGAAGACTGGAAAGATTATTTCCTAAATTACATTGAGGCTCTGGGAGATGAGAGTGAAGGTGAATACACGCCGGAAAGAAAAAAGAGACTGTTGCTCCACAACTTAGGCCCGGAAGGGGTGAGGGTGTTTAAGAACCTGGTGCCCAAGGAGAGGGGTGCAGCGGAGACGGATGTTTTTGCGAATGCCCTGGATGACCTGGACAGCCATTACCGCCCAGCGGTCTGCGTCTCGATAGACCGCTATAACTTCCAACAGCGGAAACAGGAGGCGGGAGAGTCCATTGATGATTATGTGGCAGCCCTTCGCCGACTAGCAATCACATGTAGGTATGGGAACCTGCAGGATGAGTACATTAAGGACCAAATTGTAATGCACACCACCAGCAGATCGGTGCAAGACAAGCTATGGGCAATGAACGAGACAACCCTGAAAGAAGTGGTGGCGATGGTCAAAAAGGCCGAAATGTCGAAGAGAGGCGCAGACGCGGCGAAAAGGGAAAGTGGCCCAAGACAGATGGTCAACAAGATTGATGAGGCACCACAATCCAGTAAACCCAAAAGCAATTACGGGGACCCGAGGAAGGATATAAGAGGGTCTGGGAAACAGATGGCTCGCTCTGGCCCGGGATCAAAATTCGCATGCTACAGATGTGGCAGTGCAGCACACGCGGCCCAGGACAGGCGTTGTCCCGCGTTCCGCGCCAGGTGCTCGTTCTGTGGGTTGACTGGTCATTTCGAAAAAGTCTGCCGGAAAAAAGGGACGAAGTCCACTGTTAAGTGCATCGATGCAGCCACGGCCAACGTAAGTGAGGAAGACGAAGTGGATGATGTTGATCTGGTCCTGTGCATAGAGGATCGAGTTTTGGACGTGTCCGGCAAGCGAAGAGACAAGCCCCGCACCGACATGCTCATTGGGGGCGTCAAAGTACATGTGGCTGTGGATTCAGGATCCCCCTGGACCATTGTACAAAGGTCGATATGGGAAGAGGACTTCGTGCCTGCCATAGGCCCTGACCTAATGCCGCCGGACATCAGACCCATCTCGTATACCGAGAATACCATCCCCCTGGTTGGGTGCAGGGACCTGGAGTTCGAATTCAGAGGACGGTCAGCCACGTGCACCCTGTATGTAGCAGAAAAAGGCCCGTCGGTACTGGGATGGAGAGATGCAGGTGATCTCGGTATCATACTCAACCCTGGGGGGAAGGAACAGATTTTACTAACAGACGAATGGCCCCTCTCGAAGGAGGAGGACTGGAAGGCAGCATACCCCAAGGTCTTTGAGGGCACGGTTGGAAAACTGGACAAATTCGTGCACAAGATGGTCCTCAAGGAGGGAGCAGTACCAGTGGTGCATAAAGTACGGAACATACCGATGTCCACGAGTGAGGCGGTGCGCCAAGAACTACTGAGGCTAGAAGAGCAAGACATCATTGAACCAGTGGACAGTGCGGAATGGCTATCGCCCTTGGTAGTGGTCAAGAAGCCAAACGGCAAGGTCAGACTCTGCGTGGACCTAAGGGAGCTCAACAAAAGCCTCATAGTGGAGAGATTCCCGCTCCCCAGAATAGATGAGATGCTGGCTAGGACAAAAGGGATCACCCACTTCTCCACCATAGACCTGACGTCTGCGTATTACCAGATAGAACTGCATCCATCGAGTAGGAAGTACACAGCCTTCATAACGCCCTTTGGATGCTACCAATTCAGGAGAATGCCGTTCGGCTTAGCATCTGCTGCGGCCGTGTTCCAGAAACTTATGCACAGGTTGTTTAAGGACATCTCGGGAGTGCAATACTTCCAAGATGACATCCTAGTGATGGGCTCCGACAAAAGCGAGCACGATAAGAAACTACATCGAGTGCTGGGAGTGCTGCAAAGCAGGGGATTGACGGCGGAATGGAGCAAGTGTAGAATAGGGTCCCGCTCTGTGACCTACCTGGGGCACGAGATAGGGACGCATGGCATATCACCGAAGGAGCAAAATGTGAAAGCAATAAAAGACGCCAAGGCCCCAACTACCAAAGAGGAAGTGCGGTCATTCCTCGGAATGGCCGAGTATTACAGCCGGTTTGTCAGACATTTTGCCACTAGAACGCACCGGATGAGACAACTAATCAGAAACAATGCAAAATTCGAATGGGATGCGGAGGCCCAATCCGAATTCGAGTCCATTAAAGACTGTATCAGCCACGCCATCCCACTGCAAGGGTATGTCCCCACCGGCAAAACTGTGGTGACAACAGACGCAAGCGACAAGGGCTTGGGAGCTGTCTTGGCGCAAGAAAGGGAAGATGGTGCCAAGGAAACGATCTGTTTTGCATCCAGGGCGCTGTCCCCGACGGAACAAAGGTACAGCGTAATTGAAAAAGAGATGCTGGCGGTCACGTGGGCGCTGAGCAAGTTTCGTCAGTTCATATGGGGCACGAGATTCAGACTTCAAACGGATCACAAGCCACTTATCAAAGTGTTGACGTCATCGGGTCATGACACCGCCACCCCGAGAATAGCGAAGATGACCTTGAAGTTGCTAGACTATACATATGATGTAGAATACCTTCCAGGAACGCAGAACAAGGTAGCTGATTACCTCAGCCGGGCAGCAGCAATGGAGGAGGCGCCGGGTGAGACCCCGGACGCCGAGGAGATGGTGGCCAGCATGGAGGATCACGAAACGTCAATCAGTGCGCAGGAATGGCAGGCAGCTTACGAGCTCGATGAGGAAAAGATGGAAGTAAGGAAACACCTTACCGTGGGCTGGCCGGACAAGAAGAAGCTCAAGGAGGGTGTGCGACGATTCTATGAAATAAGGGAAGAATTGTCCCTGAGTGACTCGGGAATATTCTTGTACAGAGGAGAGAAAGTGGTGCCCCCAGTGACACTGATACCAAGACTGCTGAAATTGCTCCATGAGGGGCATTTGGGCATCGTAAAAACCAAGGCGCTGGTCAAACAGATGTATTGGTGGCCTGGAATGGATAATCACATTGAGAGGCAAGTGAGGGAGTGCGAACAGTGCCAAGGAGCAGATAAGGTGCTTCGCCCACTCAGACCAGCTCTGGGGAAGTTCGACACCCCACAAGGCCCGTGGGAAGAAGTGGCCATTGACATTCTGGGGCCTGTGCTGGACAGCAGAGGAGTGAATAAGTACATTTGTGTGATAATTGACAAGTATTCCAAATGGCCGGAAGTGGACATACAAGAGTCGATGGACACGGAGACGATCCTTAAGTTCCTAACCTCGGTGTTCCTCAGAGAGGGAATACCCAAATCCATTCTTAGTGACAATGGACCGCAATTTGTGTCGGACAAGTGGGGGAGATACATGAAGAGGAATGGGATCGAGGTGAAACACACGGCTGTGTACCATCCGGCTTGCAACGGCCAGGTCGAAAGGTTTAACAGGGTGCTCATGGGCTCCATTCAGGCGGCCATTTCGCAAGGAAAAGACTGGGAGGTGGAAGTGATGAACATGCTGTGGGCCTACCGGATAACGCCCTCGGTGGTGGGGTACAGTCCGTTCCAAGTGCTTAGGGGACGTCATCCCTTCACCCGGGACAATGTAGCATGGAGGGAGAAGACCATCACCAGCAAGTGGTCCCCAGCGGTGGTGCAACACAATCTGGAGAAGGCCCAGAGGATCTATGCAGCCCACTATGACAAGCGACGCAGCACGAAGGACACGGCGTTGGAAAAAGGGGAGTGGGTTAGGATCAAACTCCCCACTCTGCAAAAGAAAGGCGAAAGTAAATTTAGCCAGCCGCTACAAGTCAAGGAAGTGCGTGGTAGGGCGGCTCTCCTCAGTGACGGAAAGGTCTGGTCGCAAGACCGCATGGCCCGAGTCAACAAAATATTAGTCTGGCCCAAGGTTGAGGTGGAAGAGAGTAGCATGAATGACCAGGAGGCCAGAGCCCTCTCGGAGCAGGGCACGGACAACCACGAAGAAAGTGCAAGGGACGACAGTGAAGCGGAAGCCCGGGGAGCCAGGATTTCCGAAGGCCGTGATGCACAGGCGAATGCAGAACAGAGAGCAGATGCGAGAGAAGCTGGGGTGGCCCGAGGAGAGACAGAAGTGGGAGAGAACATGCCGGTAAGACACACCCGCAGCGGAAGGGCAGTTATTGTGCCCTCTCGTTATAGAGACTTTGAGATGGAAGGACAATAGCCGGGTGCTGCCCTCCCTGGGTGCCCCACCAAGACAATTCACGGTTGAAGGACATTCAACCTGGTGGGGGGGGTAACGCTTTAACCTGTTTTCATTTAAAGGGGGGAGATATGTGGTGTGCGCTCTAGTCTATGCGCGCATACGCGATGACGCGGCACGCACTAGACTAGAGCGGAGAGGCGGCGCATGCGCAAGAGGCATGAAAGAATAGGCGCGAAGCATAATAACGGCAGTTGGCGACCGGAGCTTGGGACAGTTAGACGCTCGGCGCCCTTAGCTCTAACTATTTCTATTTGTTGTGAATCAATAAACCTGTGTTACTCACCCTTCTGCTCAAGTGTGCTCTGTGGGAGAAACAAACTTTACACTTTAGCCATCTCCCATTAAATTCGATCACTAAGACAACTATGTAAATAAATTCCACTGTTCTGGATATGAAGGACCTAAATGCTGGCAGAAGGGGGCTGATCCAAAGCTCCACTATGTGTATCAATATATTATTATTCCGCATTCCTTGACAAAAGTATGCTGTTTCTATGTTAACTGTTTTCAGTGGCTACATTCATATTACCAAAGACAAACGTTTTACTGTTTTATTTTAGAAAAAAAGGACTCTTCGAATTTCGTTTACCGTCATAAAATTTGAGCTAACAATGTGTAAAACCTACATCCGGTAGATGGCAGTCATCATCCACTGATGTGTAATACCGTCCAAAATGTGATTAGGAGAACAAAGGCAGAGCTAGCCCGTCAAGCTGAGCCTCAGTCAATACAACGGCCATCTTGAAGCGAAGTAAATACAAGCTTTCAAGAAATAATGTTCTAAAGAGGTGATCGAGGTCACTATTTTTTCGGTAAATTATGATCTTTAAGTAATTGTTTGTTGAATTTTAACCATTTAAATAAATAATATAATGTAGAACTATTCCCTTTTCTGTTTTAAATATTTCTTTAAATGTTTACCTAAGTTGTTTTATTGAACGAAAACGTTTCAGATCCCTTTTTAATATTATAAAAAGTGAATCTCCAATTACTGATCGAACAGAAAGAAACTGCTCGGAATTGCTACCTCCATATATAGTCATATCCATAGGGATTCCCTGCAGCTCGGTTTGGTGACGTTCTACGTCAAACTGTATGACACATCCCCACCTAAAGCCCCCCCCCCCCCCCACCCTCCCCCCCCATATCACGTGCACACTACGCCAAGGTCGTTAACGTCAAACGAGTAGCCGCCTACTGGCTTGATACACTTGCGGTGGCAAACACGTAATTGGTGACACAGGCATACCGGAAGCGGGAAACCAGTGCTGCGGCTGCCTAGTCGCCAACAAAGGAATATAGATTTTTTTTCTTTCCGCAGTTGTACTCTTTAAGAATTGGAGTACCTTAATTTTTATAAGCACGACGGAAGAAAAGTGCGTCTGTTTGCACGAATATGAATATGGAATTCATATTTATTGTAAAATGGTTCAAGACAAAATAATAGTACGTTAGCTGGGTTGTTAATTTTGTTTACGGTAATGGGAATTTGTAATTGGTTGGTCAAAAAATATTAGGGAAATTATTATAGCAGCCTAGGGGCTTATTTACAAGACTCTTTGGCCGCTAGTGTGTCACTTTTTCCAATGTTAAAAGTGGGGCACCGTCGGCGCAATGGACTTGTAAATAAGCCCCTTAGACTTGAGCAGCACTTTGCACATGGATGAAGAAAACTTTTGCTGAATTAGGTATTATCAGGACTGGAGGCTCAGATAATGCTTTTCTTTTATTACTGTAAAAAAAAACAGCAGCCAATAACAAAGTGTCAAAATACAAACTATATACCCTATGAACGTTAGCAACATAGCACCACTCTCTCTACCAATCCCAGTCGCCCTATACCTACAAAACTGGAAGACAAAGTCCTGCTGCTTCTTTATTTGTGGCTCTGCAATCAGTGTCTCAATTTTCATCATATATCTTTTCTATTATATTTGATGATGTTTACATTGTTTTTTAATGTAAAGGTTATATTATGAAGTAGCTATATGTTGCTTGCTAATTCAGTGCATATTGAATTTGATTACTTAAGTGATATTGTTCAAGATCTGGCACTTTCTATGCGACCTCATAGCTGAGGATGAATCCCTTTTGATTGCTCACACCAAGCGGGGCTCTGTCGTGCAGGCGACCCGCATAAAGATTTGATGGAGGGCGGCCTGCATTATTGAAGCCTGAACGAAGACCGTGGTCAAAGTTCATTTCGGCGTCACAAGCAGATTCCTTTTTCTACCTTAATGCAGCTGGCACGCTACAAGACGCGCTCATCGGCCTGCACTGTTAAAACGCAGCGAAGGTCCCATGCCAGCTTTGGTCTGCATAAACAGGAAATAAGGGAACATACGACAAACTTAGTGGCACTGAATAAAAGCACAAAAGGGAAGTGTTCCAAATGTACTGGCTTCTGTACCTAGCTTAATCTGAGCCTCCAATCCTGATAGAATAAAACATTTTCTAGCTAGGGATTCAAGAATTTTCATTTATTTCAAGGACACAGTGGTGAGTATTATCCCATTCAGCCTTGAAATGTATTCTTATGACTGAAATATTTCATTTTGTGAAGCTGAAATTCATATTTATAGAAATGTCTCTGAAGAAATAGTTTTCACACCTGTTTATTGTAAATATTAAAGCATGGATTGTACCATTTAGCGGTTCTGTTACAGCGTTGGAAAAGAAACAGGAGTGAACAAGCAAATTAAACTTGTGGTTCTAGATGTTGCATACGGGATTATAGGATTCGCAGGTGGTACTTGGGGATGCAATCAGTTGAAACGTTGGAGAATTGTTGCTTGAAGTTGCAGACAGACTTAGGGGCCGATTTGGAGTCTGGTGGAGATGGCACTCCATTGCAAAGGTGCCAGTGTACTCTCTCTACCAAATTTAAGGTGCACCTACCTCATTTAGGGATCTTCATTATGTACACTGCGGAGACTACTCCGTCTATGCCAATAACATACCCCTCCAACTGCTCAACAGTAAGGGCCGTCGCATGTTCGGCAATGTGTCTACCCACCATATTTCGAGTAGGCAAAGTCATGGCTAGTTTTTATTGTCTGTTACCTGTCGGTTACGGGCGTAAAAACTGCAAAATACCCTTGTTGCCATGGAAGAAAACTCAACTGGCAAAGGGGGCATTGATTTTTTGATTTTCCTAAACAAAATCTCACTTTTGAGTTTTTGTTTAGGAAAATAAAAAAACATAAGTTTGCCTCTGCATGTTGACGGAGCCGTCCATCAAAATTACAATGCACTGGGAGGAACCGCTGTGAGGGTCGTTCTTACCAATGCTAGAGATGTTCACTGGGCCGGTGGGTATCTCAGAATTTGGCAGATGTGGACTCTGTCAAGGTGAATTTTTACACCATCTCCCTGACAGACTAAACACCTACCCGCCAACATTTAAATCAGTCTCTTAATGTTATGTTGCAAAGAAAGAGGAAGCACAATGGTGTCTTCCAGTTTTAGAGTCTGTGTCCACTGGGATAAGTGGAGCGAGTGATGCTTTGTTGCTACTGTTCATGGGATATGTAGTTTGCGTTTTGGTCATTTATTATTGGCTTCTGTGTTTTTGACAGTAAAGGAAGAGAATCATAATCCTTGCCTATGTGTCCTTAGTAGAATTGAAAATTCTTGACAGACTAACTAGAATATTTTTTATTCTGGTCCAAAGTTGATTGAGATGGTGTATTTTTATTAGTTTATATTACTTTCAGACTAATCCTTTAGAATGTTAACCACTGGAATGGTAGTGTTCTTCTCCCCCTTCTCAGTGCTGAGCCCTTTTTAGAGGTTTGGGGTGGTTCGAATGTAAGTCTTTATATCTTTTTTGTACCACAAAAAGTTTCTAGATTAAATTTGCAACCATTTTTCTCCACTGCATGCTGGGGATTATAAAGTTACTTTGGGTTTGTGTATTCGCCTAGAGGGAACCAAGAAAGTAACCAGAATATCGACATTGTTTATTTTTTGTCGGAAATATGGGGGGAAAAGTGCCATACAAGAAAGCAAGTGTTTTTTTCTCCTAAAAATGGCATAAACAAAAGGTTTGCTGTGCTAATCACTATCTTCCCAGCTTTCAGGAACAAGCAGAATTGTAAAAGAAATCATGTTTTACCATACTTTTAAAATTGTTCTAACTGGTAGTCCATTTTTGATATTTTTTTGCATTTTCAGCTTATTTGCAGTTTCTTACCTGCCGCCTCGGAGTGGCAATCACCAGCAGCCCCCCACCTCTTCAAAGCAGCCGTCACAGGGCAGAAAATGCAGGGACCGCCCCAGGCGGATGAAGGTCTAGCTATGCCATTGGGTGGGAAACACGTGGAAAGCTATATATTTCAGAAAACTGGACAAAATTCTAAATTCAGCAAGAGATCATTTGTATAAATTGCTCATGGTTGAAATAAAGGCATAATGAAAATAGCGAGGAAAAATAGCAGTTTGTGGTAACATTTTCATCTGGAATGTTTTGTCTTGATGGCTGATTAACACAAGTAACATACTGTTATGTTCGTTATACTCTTCTTGTCGCAGGGATATGAAGTGTTTGTTGGTTCTCCAAAACAACAGCCAACAACTACGTTGCAGCTTGTAATGATTTTTCATTGTGTAGGAACCATTCAGCATTTGATGTAGTAAAATCTAACTAATGAAAAAGAGTATAAAGGAAACTATGTATTTTTGAGATGTACACAGAATAATAAATTTACTATTTCTACATCTTTGAATTTAGTTTGATGCATAGCATTGTGATTCAGAGAACAATTTTCAAATTTGTGATCTTCCTTGCGCACCGGCTTACAATGGTAAGTGGAAGGTTCTATGAAAAAAAATATATTAACAAATGGTCTCATTTAAGTTAAAAAGAACAATTGATGGACAGAATGCAGAACAATGTCATACATTCACCCCAGTACAGAGATCTGGGCCTAAATCCTTATTTATTTTGCTCACTATACCATTCCAGTTTGGACCCAGCCATATACAAATCAGTCTCGGGCTTGACCCTGCACCCAATGAGAACAGTCCAGCCCGAGCTGCCAGGCGAGGTTCTCTCTGGACTGGAAACAAGCATCCTAGAACCGGTTTCGGGCTTTCAGCCCTCATCAGCTAGGATAGCTTGACTCCAGTGGCATGGAGATTACGGGACCCACATCTGGGGATACCTGTCCCACTTGGGGTGACAAATGCAAAAAGAACAATTGATGGACAGAATGCCGAACAATGTCATACGTTCACCCCAGTACAGAGATCTGGGCCTAAATCCATCTTTTTTTTGCTCACCATGCCATTCCAGTTTGGACCCAGCCATATGCAAATCAGTCTTGACCCTGCGCCCAATGGGAACAGTCAGGCCTGAACTGCCAGACCAGGTCCTACCCGGACTGTAAACAAGCATCCTAGGACTGGTTTCGGGCTTTCAGCCCTCATCAGCCAGGATCACTTGACTCCAGTGGCATGGAGAACACAGGACCCAAGTCTCGACATACCCGTTCCACTCTCGGTGACAAATGCAAAAAGAACAATTGATGGACTGAATGCAGAACAATGTCATACATTCACCCCAGTACAGAGATCTGGGCCTAAATCCATAGTTTTGTTGCTCATCATGCCATTCGAATTTGGACCCAGCCATATGCAAATCAGTCCTGACCCTGCGCCCAATGGGAACAGTCCCGCCCGAACGGCCAGGCCAGGTCCTCCCTGGACAGGAAACAAACATCCTAGGACCGGTTTCAGGCATTCAGCCCTCATCAGCCAGGATAGCTTGGCTCCTGTGGCATGGAGAGCACGGGACCCACGTCTGGGCATACCAGGCCTACCCGTCCCACTCGGGGTGACAAATGCAAAAAGAACAATTGATGGACTGAATGCAGAACAATGCTATACATTCAACCCAGTACAGAGATCTGGGCCTAAATCCATTGTTTTTTGCGAAGGTCCCATGCCAGCTTTGGTCTGCATAAACAGGAAATAGGGGAACATACGACAAACTTAGTGGCACTGAATAAAAGCACAAAAGGGAAGTGTTCCGAATGTACAGGCTTCTGTACCTAGCATAATCTGTGCCTCCAATCCTGATAGAATAAAACATTTTCTAGCAAGGGATTCAAGAATGTTCATTTATTTCAAGGACACAGTGGTGAGTATTATCCCATTCAGCCTTGAAATGTATTCTTATGACTGAAATATTTCATTTTGTGAAGCTGAAATTCATATTTATAGAAATGTCTCTGAAGAAATAGTTTCCACACCTGTTTATTGTAAATATTAAAGCATGGATTGTACCATTTAGCAGTTCTGTTACAGCGTTGGAAAAGAAACAGGAGTGAACAAGCAAATTAAACTGTTGTGGTTCTAGATGTTGCATACGAGATTATAGGATTCGCAGGTGGTACTTGGGGATGCAATCAGTTGAAACGTTGGAGAATTGTTGCTTGAAGTTGCAGACAGACTTAGGGGCCGATTTGGAATTTGGTGGAGATGGCACTCCATTGCAAAGGTGCCAGTGTACTCTCTCTACCAAATTTAAGGTGCACCTACCTCATTTAGGGATCTTCATTATGTACACTGCGGAGACTACTCCGTCTATGCCAATAACATACCCCTCCAACTGCTCAACAGTAAGGGCCGTCGCATGTTCGGCAATGTGTCTACCCACCATATTTCGAGTAGGCAAAGTCATGGCTAGTTTTTATTGTCTGTTACCTGTCGGTTACGGGCAGTAAAAACTGCAAAATACCCTTGTTGCCATGGAAGAAAACTCAACTGGCAAAGGGGGCATTGATTTTTTGATTTTCCTAAACAAAATCTCACTTTTGAGTTTTTGTTTAGGAAAATAAAAAAACATAAGTTTGCCTCTGCATGTTGACGGAGCCGTCCATCAAACTTACAATGCACTGGGAGGAACCGCTGTGAGGGTCGTTCTTACCAATGCTAGAGATGTTCACTGGGCCGGTGGGTATCTCAGAATTTGGCAGATGTGGACTCTGTCAAGGTGAATTTTTACACCATCTCCCTGACGGACTAAACACCTGCCCGCCAACATTGAAATCAGTCTCTTAATGTTATGTTGCAAAGAAAGAGGAAGCACGATGGTGTCTTCCAGTTTTAGAGTCTGTGTCCACTGGGATAAGTGGAGCGAGTGATGCTTTGTTGCTACTGTTCATGGGATATGTAGTTTGCGTTTTGGTCATTTGTTATTGGCTTCTGTGTTTTTGACAGTAAAGGAAGAGAATCATAATCCTTGCCTATGTGTCCTTAGTAGAATTGAAAATTCTTGACACACTAACTAGAATATTTTTTATTCTGGTCCAAAGTTGATTGAGATGGTGTATTTTTATTAGTTTATATTACTTTCAGACTAATCCTTTAGAATGTTAACCACTGGAATGGTAGTGTTCTTCTCCCCCTTCTCAGTGCTGAGCCCTTTTTAGAGGTTTGGGGTGGTTCGAATGTAAGTCTTTATATCTTTTTTGTACCACAAAAAGTTTCTAGATTAAATTTGCAACCATTTTTCTCCACTGCATGCTGGGGATTATAAAGTTACTTTGGGTTTGTGTATTTGCCTAGAGGGAACCAAGAAAATAACCAGAATATCGAAATGGTTTATTTTTTGTCGGAAATATGGGGGGAAAAGTGCCATACAAGAAAGCAATTGTTTTTTTCTCCTAAAAATGGCATAAACAAAAGGTTTGCTGTGCTAATCACTATCTTCCCAGCTTTCAGGAACAAGCAGAATTGTAAAAGAAATCATGTTTTACCATACTTTTAAAAATGTTCTAACTGGTAGTCCATTTTTGATATTTTTTTGCATTTTCAGCTTATTTGCAGTTTCTTACCTGCCGCCTCGGGTGGCAATCACCAGCAGCCCCCCACCTCTTCAAAGCAGCCGTCACAGGGCAGAAAATGCAGGCACCGCCCCAGGCGGACGAAGGTCTAGCTATGCCATTGGGTGGGAAACACGTGGAAAGCTATATATTTCAGAAAACTGGACAAAATTCTAAATTCAGCAAGAGATCATTTGTATAAATTGCTCATGGTTGAAATAAAGGCATAATGAAAATAGCGAGGAAAAATAGCAGTTTGTGGTAACATTTTCATCTGGAATGTTTTGTCTTGATGGCTGATTAACACAAGTAACATACTGTTATGTTCGTTATACTCCTCTTGTCGCAGGGATATGCAGTGTTTGTTGGTTCTCCAAAACAACAGCCAACAACTACGTTGCAGCTTGTAATGCTTTTTCATTGTGTAGGAACCATTCAGCATTTGATGTGGTAAAATCTAACTAATGAAAAAGAGTATGAAGGAAACTATGTATTTTTGAGATGTACACAGAATAATAGATTTACTATTTGTACATCTTGGAATTTAGTTTTATCCATAGCATTGTGATTCAGAGAACAATTTTCAAATTTGTGATCTTCCTTGCGCACCGGCTTACAATGGTAAGTGGAAGGTTCTATGAAAAAAATATATTAACAAATGGTCTCATTTAAGTTAAAAAGAACAATTGATGGACAGAATGCAGAACAATGTCATACATTCACCCCAGTACAGAGATCTGGGCCTAAATCCATATTTATTTTGCTCACTATACCATTCCAGTTTGTACCCAGCCATATACAAATCAGTCTCGGGCTTGACCCTGCACCCAATGAGAACAGTCCAGCCCGAACTGCCAGGCCAGGTTCTCTCTGGACTGGAAACAAGCATCCTAGGACCGGTTTCGGGCTTTCAGCCCTCATCAGCTAGGATAGCTTGACTCCAGTGGCATGGAGATTACGGGACCCACATCTGGGGATACCTGTCCCACTTGGGGTGACAAATGCAAAAAGAACAATTGATGGACAGAATGCCGAACAATGTCATACGTTCACCCCAGTACAGAGATCTTCGCCTAAATCCATCTTTTTTTTGCTCACCATGCCATTCCAGTTTGGACCCAGCCATATGCAAATCAGTCTTGACCCTGCGCCCAATGGGAACAGTCAGGCCTGAACTGCCAGACCAGGTCCTACCCGGACTGTAAACAAGCATCCTAGGACTGGTTTCGGGCTTTCAGCCCTCATCAGCCAGGATCATTTGACTCCAGTGGCATGGAGAGCACAGGACCCAAGTCTCGACATACCCGTTCCACTCGCGGTGACAAATGCAAAAAAAAACAATTGATGGACTGAATGCAGAACAATGTCATACATTCACCCCAGTACAGAGATCTGGGCCTAAATCCATAGTTTTGTTGCTCATCATGCCATTCGAGTTTGGACCCAGCCATATGCAAATCAGTCCTGACCCTGCGCCCAATGGGAACAGTCCCGCCCGAACGGCCAGACCAGGTCCTCCCTGGACAGGAAACAAACATCCTAGGACCGGTTTCAGGCATTCAGCCCTCATCAGCCAGGATAGCTTGGCTCCTGTGGCATGGAGAGCACGGGACCCACGTCTGGGCATACCAGGCCTACCCGTCCCACTCGGGGTGACAAATGCAAAAAGAACAATTGATGGACTGAATGCAGAACAATGCCATACATTCAACCCAGTACAGAGATCTGGGCCTAAATCCATTGTTTTCTTTTCACCCTGCCATTCCAGTTTGGACCCAGCCATATGCAAATCAGTCTTGACCATGCGCCCAAAAGGAACAGTCCAGCCCGAACTGCCAGGCCAGGTCCTCCCTGCAATGGAAACAACCATCCTAGGACCGGTTTCAGGATTTCAGCTCTGATCAGCCAGGGTAGCTTGACTCCAGTGGCATGGAGAGCACGTGACACATGTCTGGGCATACCCGTCTCACTCAGGGTGAGAAATGCAAAAAAGGCAAATTGATGGACAGAATGCAAAACAATGTCATACATTCACCCCAGTACAGAGATCTGGGCCTAAATCCATTAGTTTTTTTGCTCACCATGCCATTCCGGTTTGGACCCAGCCATATGCAAATCACTCTTGACCCTGCACCCAATGGGAACAGTCCAGCCTGAACTGCCAGGTCACGTCCTCTCTGGACAGGAAACAAGCATCCTAGGACTGGTTTCGGGCTTTCAGCCCTCATCAGCCTGGATAGCTTGACTCCAGTGGCTTAGAGAGCACGGGACCCAGGTTTCGGCATTCCCGTCCCGGTCCCAGGATGCTTGTTTCCGCTTCAGGGAAGACCTGGCTTGGCAGTTTGGGCCGGACTGTTCCCATGAAGCACAGGGTCAAGACTGATTTGCATATAACTGGGTCTGAACTGAAGTGGTGAAGTGAGTTAAATAATGATGATGAATTCAACCAAGATCTGTGACTGGGGTTGAGTGTCTGAAAAGTTTCAGCTCTCCGTCCATCATATCCTTCTGTTTGCTTTGTTCACCCTAGGTTGGCAGGGTATGCCCAGACGAGGGTCCCTTGCTCACTTTGCCACTGGATTCAAGCTAGCCTGGCTGATGAAGGGTTTTACCCAGAAACCGGTCCCAGGATGCTTGTTTCTGGTTCAGGGAAGACCTGGCTTACCAGTTCAGGCTGGACTGTTCCCATGAGGCACAGGGTCTGAACTAAGGTGGTGATGTGAGCTAAAGAATGATGATGGATTCAACCCAGATCTTTGACTCGGGGTGAGTGTCTGAAAAGTTTCAGTGCTCCGTCCATCATTTCCTTGTGTTTGCTGTACTACAGCGGGGGGTCAGTTGAACCTCTAAAAAAATGTCCCTGTTGCAGTCAATTAAGGAAAATGTACCTTTTATGCCCCTTAAGTACACTCATTGTGCTAAATCCAACTCCCTGCAGTGTGTGGAAGTAAGTTGTGGGCGAATCTGAGGATGCCTTCGTGGCTTATTCCTCAGACAGTATGAGCATATCTTTTAAATTGTAAGCCAAACATGCTGGGGCTGACTCATCTAATTTCCCTAAATATCTCTTCCAAAAAGACTAAGGGCCGGATTTAGAGTTGGGGTGATGGTATACTTTGTCACAAACATGAGAGATATCTCATCCGCCATTATAGTATATGGCACTTGTACTACGGCAGATGGGATATCCACCACATTTTGATGGAGCATCCTATCCGCCAAACTCTAGAACCCTTAAGAACCTAAGATTTGGCAGGAAGGGGTCACCGTCAAAATATGCCAGATGTCCAGCTCACTGTATTGTGCACTACACTGACTGTAATGCATTGTATTCCGGCGGATGGAACATCTGCCACATTTCAATGGATAACAAGCATTGGCAAACCCAATAGGTCTCACTTTTGGGACCTTATAAGTATTTAGTTATGCAGCACAATATCCTTGGTGCAACAACATCAACTGTTGCATGGCTAAACACTTATAAAGTCCCGAAGGCGAGACCTATTGGCTATGCCAATGCTTGTTTTCAGACTGAGATGGACGCAATTGATATTTTTAGCTGAGCCTCATTATGTATACGTTTTATTATTTATTTTTTTCAACTTTAGAATACTGTCAATCAGTTATCATTTAATGTGTCAAAAATATATGTACTTTATAAGAACTGTTAATCCATAATTGAAACCACATGGCGGCCGTGCAGGTAACCGACACCAATAGGCCATGGGCGGAGCAATGCTCCCGCCTTTGGCCAATTGCGTGCTGTCTTTGTTAAAAAGATGCACGCAAAGGCCAATAGCCTGGGGCAAACGTAAAAGCACAAACGCAGCGTGTGCGAGCATCTGAAGCGATATCTGAAAGCCCCTACCTGGAGCCTTCGCCAGAACAGCGCATGCGCGCTGTTACTGGCTCAACCTAATACAAAAATGGCCAACAGGTCACAAGCCAGATCAAGTGTACCTATTTAAAACAGCAATAGGATAATCTGCTGGTTTTTGATGGAGGATGAAAATGGCAAGCAGGTCACAAGCAAGATTAGTCTGTACCTAGTTCCTAAATCAACTAAACACAGTGTGTCTTTAAGCTACCACCAAAAAATTCCTTTCTCAAGGAGTCATACAAATGTTTACAATTGTGTCGGGAGTCTGGTCAGCTGGAAAGCAGATACGAGCTCTGGAAGCTTGTTATGTCCCTGTACCTCAAACAGGAGGTCACCCAACTGACCCTTGGGAGTCCATTCTGGGGTCCTGGACTCAAGGCAACCCAGTGCCAGCCTGTAATTGGTACACAAACTTGTTGTGTACTCCCTAAACTTGTTTTGGTCAGTTCTTCCCTAAGTTTTTACCGTAGCCTGGAGAGTGGAAAAAAGGCTAGGATAGGCAGGGTGTCATGTTTCTTGGTGTGGGCTGGGGCAGGATCCTTTGAAGTGTAATCAGGGAAGGGTACAGCTGCTCACCAGTCATCCGGGCAGGAAGACCAACTCCCCTCTACACCCAGGACCTTTATTCACTGCCTGTCCCCAATACATATTTCCCAGTGGGGAAGCCATTACCAGTGCAATAGCAACTGTCCACTCCTAGAAAGGGCCTAGAAACTTTAGATAGGGGAATGCCAGCTTTTTAGAAGTGGAATTTTCAAAATAGTAATTTAAAACCCACAATTACAATTAAAAGAATATTTGAGTGAAAGAAGTATCTCTCTCGGTGTTTGAAAACTGAATTAGCACGCATTAATTGTCATATGGTAAACCAATGTTAGTCCATGGGAGGCCAGCATTGGCACAATGAAAAACGAGTTTGGAGTTTTTCCACTGCCAGTACATGTAAAATATTAAATGTGCATGGTAGTGCCATGACATTTACTAAACGTTTGTTTGTTCCCGTCACTTCAAACTATCATTACTGTTTGTCGCTTTACTCAAAGCATGATTACAGCCACTTCACTTTGTTACACACCTCGCTTAGCAATTCCTTGGACTATCATCCATCAAGATCCATCTTGCATTCTCATCCACCAATCCTGCAATGAAAAAGTCTTATTGACAAAACACATGTTGGCTGTCTCTTTTTACATCACGTCTTATATGGTAACATCATTATTTGCCTGCAAATTGCTGGCTGTTTTGCCACAAGGACTTTAAGACATGCATTGCACATTATTAATATGAAGTCTTTTGTGTTCTCATATTAAGATTGCTCTATAACCTGCATGAAAAACAAAACAAGAGGAAGATCCTTTCTAGAACACAATAAATGGGACCTCGTGGTTCTTTTTTACAACTTTCGGAGTTCACTTTCGCATACCTTACTTTTTGATCTACTAGTGTGCTCCAGGCTTTTTTCTTACGAGCATCAAATCAAAGTGAAATTGAAGAAACTCAACCACTGTATTCTAATCTACCACCTATGCTTACGACCAGGGAGAAACCTCAGCCCTCGTCCTTCTGGACCTCTCGGCCGCCTTCAATACCGTCTCCCACCGCACCGTAATGAAGAGACTCCACGAAGCTGGCATCCGCGACAAGGCACTGGACTGGATCCACTCCTTCCTGACCGGCTGAACACAGCAAGTCAGACTACCCCCGTTCCTCTCGGAACCTGAAGAGATCAGCTGTGGAGTGTCCCAGGGCTCCTCCAAGAGCCCCACCTTCTTCAACATCTACATCGCTCCCCTTGCAGTCATCATCAGAAGCCACGGCCTCAACATCATCTCATACACCGACGACACCCAGCTGATCATCTCCCTCACCAATGAACCCACAACCACCAGAATCAACTTTTACAATGGAATCAAGGAAGTCGCTACCTGGATGCGAGACAGCTGCCTCCAGCTCAACTCAGACAAAACCAAAGTACTCATCCTGGGACCCACCCCTCAGCCTGGGATGACTGCTGGTGGCCCTTCGGGTTAGGAACCCCTCCCACCCCCACAGACCACGCACCCAACCGTGGCATTTACTGGACTCCTCATCAATGAACTGCAAATCAGCACAGTATCCTCATCCTGTTTCCACATGCTCCACTTGCTTTGAAGGACTTTCAGATGGCTCTCTACAGAATCCAGAAAGACGGTCACCCACGCACTCATCATCAGTAGACTGGACTACGTCGGCGTCACCCAGAACCAGCTCAGGAAACTACAGAACATCCAAAATGCCGCCGCCAGACTTGTCCTCGCAATCCCCCACTGCAGCCACATTACACAACACCTCGGACAACTCCACTGGCTCCCAGTCAACAAGAGAATCACCTTCAAGCTCTTCACACATACCTACAAAGCTCTCCATGAAGCAGGACCAGCATATCTCAACCACTGCCTCAACTTCCACACAACCGCCATACAACCCTGCTCCATCCAACTCACCCTGGCCTCCGTCCCACAGATCCACAAGACCAGAACCAGAGGAAGATCCTTCACCTACCCCGCCGCCAAGACCAGGAATACCCTGCCCTTCCCCCTCAGGCAATCCGTGTCATTGACACAGTTCAGGAAGGACCTCAAGACCTGGCTCTTCGACTGAACCTACACAGCCAGACGGACAAGCAGCTCCCCCTCAGTTCCTTGAGACCCTCACGGGTGAGTAGCCACGTTATACAAACACTTGATTGATTGATTGATTTACTACAAAAATGCAACAACCAATACTGTAATAAAGGGGATTTTCTAATTGAGCACACACAGGACTGGTAGAAATAAAAAACAAACACCTCGAAAAAACAACATACCACCACAAACTACTTGCCACCAAAATTTGCGATACGCTACACTGAAAAAATATATGTACATGATAAGCACATACACACAATCAGCACAGTATGAGTGCCAGTAACATAAGTAACATTCTAGACATTCAAGCTAAGCTACTGTCACTATTTTTAAAAACCTGTGCATACCTTATTCACTAACTTTCAGATAAAATAGTAATACAATTGGCACATATGTAACCTTTGCTCAGTGTGCTCTACAGAGAGGCAAAGGACTGTATAAGTATGTAGTCTTAACACATGTATGACACACTGCCAGTAATGTGAAAAACCGACACCGCTTTCAGCTTCATCGCCAGAGCTCTCAATTTGTGTCATATAATGATCATGTGGATGCAACAACTTTGCAGTATCACTATGCAAGAGGCAACTGTGTAAAGAAGCATTACTGAAACACACCATCCAGAAAAAGCAAACACTTTAAGAGAATGCAAGATAAAATAAACTGTGATATTTTGTATCCTGTCCAGAGTACCTGTCCACTACCTGACTACCTTGACCCAGCTCAGTTCACAGTAGCCACTAAATAAGGGTACTATGTAGCATGAATCAGTACTGGAAAACATCATTCGGGAAAAGCGGACACATATAGGGAATGAAGGATGAAGTAAAGCTTGAAATGTTGTGTCCCGTCATGAGCGCCCACCTACAACCTGACTACCTGGAGGCAACTCCCTTCACAGTAGCCACCAAACAATGGACATATGTACCATGAAAGAGTTTTGAAACACACCATCTAGGAAAAGCAAATACAGTTAGGGATCGCATGATGAAGTACAGGGTGAAGTGAAACTAAGGCCTGCATCACTTTTTATTTGGATAGTATGGAATGGAGCAGGACCAGACAGGTGTATGGGCCAACTGGATTGATCTGACAGGTCTGACAGGTATGGGCCAGGTTTTTGACTCTTTGTAGGGTTGGTTTTTTGGTCTTGGTGGTTGGCTTTTCCTGTTAAGTTACCTACCATTACAGAAATCTTTCCTGCAACAACCACAAATGTAAGTTGTCTTCCATACATTGTGAAATACCTATAATTTATTTTTATTCCTTACAGTTTTTTATGGCGCAAGCTTGGCCCAAGGGCATTAGAGTACCTCACGTGACACACCAGATTAAATTACATAAATTCAGATTATTGTTTTTTAATTACACAGTGTGCCTTTACAAGGAACCAAAACCACACCCAACTTTCAACAGAAACTCAGAGCTCTGAGATCGATGAATTCCTTTTGTGTTCTTGAGTCTTCTTTTCCAGCAGTGTGGCGATGCCAAGGTTGATGAGGGGGAGGGGGGCAAGGATCATGAACAAAGCACCAGCTGCTCTGGTGCTTTGGGCTCTGTTGTGACCCACATGTCACCAGTGTCCTGCTTGGTGCGCAGTTGACGTGGAGGTCACGTCAATCGCAGGTAAACTGTTAAAACAAATATAGAATATTATTACAGTTCTATAAAACCGTGTGCTTTTGTTATTTATGACATGCATGTTTCAACTGCCCATTTAACAATTGTTTCCTCACACTACCCATGGTTGCAGACGTGCCAACAACATAAAAAACACATTAATAATTAAAAAAAACTGGGGGGATTTCGTTTTTTACAGACATACATCAAAGTAAGAGACTTTTTCAATTGGGAGAACACTGGGGGCCAGATGTACGACCAGCAATTTTGCAACTCGCAAATTGTGTCGCAATTAACTGGATGTAAAACAGTGTGTTTAACACTGTTTGCGATTCCCAATAGGGTAGCAAATTGTGATGCTCATGAATATTAATGAGCCTCTCACAATTTCAAGCCCATTTGGAATGGCAGGCCCTCCCAGGTATGGTGGCCTGCTGGGCTCAGCAGACCACCATTTCTGGGACTACTTTTAAATAAAGCATTTTTTTTAATGCAACCCTTTTTCCTTAAAGGAAAACGGGATGAATTTAAAAATAATTACAATTAAACGTTTTCATCTCATTTTTTAAGTGCAGTTAGTGGACCCTGGGACCACTGCCTGCCCTGAAAAAATATTGTCAGAGCCTGTCACAATGGGGAAGGGGTCCCTTGGAGACCCCTTCCCATTTGCGACTCCATTACCACCCTCTTGAAGAGGGTGGTGATTTGCGGGTGTTTTTCGACCGCAATTGCGGTTGCATAACATTCGTACATGGGTTAGAGAGTCACTATTTGGAAAGGAATGGCCCTTCCAAATAGCCAGTCTCTAAACACTTTTTTGCAAGTCGCAATTAATTTTCTATTTGCAAAATTGTGTTAGTACATGGCCATTCCAATTTTAGCATGCGCAAACAAATTGATAACCTGTTTGCCCATGGCTAAAATTGGTCGTACATCTGGCCCTAAGTCTTTTTTTGACATTGCCTCTGTTAGTAAAATGTAATCCACTGCATTACTAACACATATATCATTCAAACGTTTACAGTACTATTGCAGGTGAAATGCCTCATTTATGTCAATATTCTCTTCATAAGGAAGATTGTGGAGTTGTAAAATAAAAATTACATGACCAGACATGTGTGAGCATATTTCAAACCTCTTGTTCATAGCAGGGGATTTGTTAAAGAAGCTAAATTTCCTAGCTTTTGTGTTTTAACATTTTAATTTGTTAAGGGCACAGTCAAGCATTATGCCTTCTTATTCTACTGCTTTATTCCAATAGCCTTTGAAGTAAACATAAATAAAACTACTTTTAATAAAAATCTTTCATAAACTACAAATCACTTGATAACAGCATAATTTGTCCAATTAAAAACCATAACACTGTTTGACGGCACCATTTTGTCTTTCCTATTTGCTGGAAAGGGAAAAAATTTGTGGCAAATTGTCAGTCTTGGCTTTGTTTCACTTCCGATTTTACCACTGCAAAAAAAAAACAGCAGGGCGTAACAATTCATTAACACCTTCGCTGCGGCGGCTATTCCGCCGCAGCGCTAAGGGGCGGGGGGGCCGCGTGGCGCTCACAAGCTGGTGACGGAACCGCTCCGTCACCTGCCTCGGGTGAGCTGTGCTGATGACGGAGCGGTGCCGTCATGGCCCCGCCCGCTCAATAGAACGCGCCGCGCAGGCACGAAATCAGTGCCGCGCAGGCGCGTCGGGCGGGCCATGACGGAACCGCTCCGTCATCAGCACAGCGCCACCGCGGCTGATGACGGAGCGGTTCCATCATCAGCGTCAAAAAGGCTAAAGCAATGGGCGGGAAAGAATACATGAGTCAATGCTATATGAACGTTTCATTACAATTGCAATGCATAGCAACAACACAATGGTGGTATAATCTATGTCCCTAATATAATTAAACTGGTTGTACACGAAAGCTAGGAAATTTTGCATTCTACGACCAGAAGGAAGGGAAGGATTATGCTACCACTTGTAACGGATTGATGGAACTTGAAGTACTGGGTTTTTCAGAACCGGTACTGAACCGGTAACCCAGCGGTGCCAGGGACAACACCCTATGACTTCGGGTCCTTCCTGTTTCAGACTACAGAAACACAGAGTCATCTAGGTGAAATCAAAGATCGAATTTATTGGCTGCAACCAAGTAACAGATGTCCTAGAAGTACAACGCGGTGTATATTCTCAGGAGACTGCTCCCCCTTACAAAGCCAGCCTGCTCTTTTTATACAAAATATTACGCTTTAGGCAAACATTCTTAAGTTTACAGTTGACCATTCACATATTTTCACTACAAAGAAAAAGCAGAGTCATGATGACAATCCCACATTTCAGTTTGTTCAGCCCACAATCAATTAGCCGGCAAGGCCCAGTATTTCATCAGATATCGACGGACCCCCAATAAAAACGGGCACCTCCTCCTCGTAAAGCAAGTCATAAAGTAGGAAACAGGGACAGGTGTGTGCGAGATTAGGCATGGTTTGTGTGCGATGAAAGGTTTATGGCACGCTGTGCCTTGATGCTATCTCGACCGGCCACTGGGAGAGGAACTGCCCAAACAGGTTTGGCCTGGGGCAGTGGAGTCAGCTTGCCCAGGTCGCAGAGAAGTCAGGAAAGGTGTACGTGTCCTTCAGGACCGTGTTTGGCCTTTATCATTGACCTATGTGAGGGCAACTCACAAAATGGCTGCCATACACAAAATGGAACCCAAGGGTTCAGGACGAAAATGATGATTTCAGGGTGAAATCGTCACTCGAAGTTGACGAAAATGCTTGTGCATAGTATACTGGCCATTTTCGGTCTGCTGATATCAAAATCGTCATGATACGACGATGTTTATGACACAGGTCCAAAATTTCAGTACCACAGATCCTCCTTTTGCCCTTACATAGGCAATAACCGATATCAAAATTGTCATGATGCGACGATGTTTATGACACAGGTCCAAAATTTCAGTACCACAGACCCTCCTTTTGCCCTTACATAGGCAATAACCTATACTCATGCTAATCTGAGTCCAGGTCTATATTCGTGAAGTCATTGAGATGTTGCTGTAGCATCATCCTATTACTTAGCTCGTCCCTCGATACAAGTTTCCTTACACACGATGTAGCACAGAGGCCACATATAGCAGGAGCACACTGTACGCACAGACAGAACAGGAAAAGGATGGCTAAGACCATCCCAATGACCATCAGAATTTTCCATCCCCAGCCGGATACCAGTTCCCAGAACCATCCCATTAACAACCAATCTCCTTTGTTCACATGAATAGATTCGGAAATCTTATGCAGTTTGGAGATGGCCTGGTACACTGTTGGAGCGTTATCTGGAATGAAAACACAGCAACTCGATTGGATCAATTTACATACCCCACCACGGTCTGCAAGTATGACGTCTAACGCGACCCTGTTCTGAAGGGTCATAAGGCGATCCGACTGGAGCTCAGCAGTCAAGTTACTAAGGGCACCAGCAGTTTCAACCACGGTGGATTCAACCACCCTTGTCAATTGCCTTATGTTTCTGCTGTTAACCATGGGTCCCCAGAACGGCAGAAAACCCCTTACGAAGTCTCCAAATTCTTGTTCTGCAGTGTCCTCTTCACTGAAGACACCTCTGACTATCCTTGTCTTATGGTAATCTGCCGCCGCTGTGTAGGTGGGAGGCAACAGGAACGAAACAAAGCATGTGCCCGAAAAAGTTAGGGGGCAACCATGTATAGGCTCTATCATGGCAGATGAAATAGGTACCCTTAGCTGCTAAGAACGGAGGGGAAGTCTGAGACGTAAAAACATATGTCTCAGTGCAGATACTCTTCCCTAACTGAGCTCTGGGATTCCTGCCAATACCTTGCAGACATAAGTGGCCCTGATGGGGTACAATCCAAATCGGGGAAGATCTCTTAGCTTGCTGTTTCTCACTCAGAGTGACTCCATATCCGGTCACGTTCCATCCTATATATACTAGTGTCTCATCTCTCGGGATAGTCTCATAGGAGATATCTTCCTTAACCATGTCTACTATACCCTTAACTAGAGCACTATTCTTAGGGTTATCTTCCACAGAACGTAGGGGGTAGGTCTCATGTGCGTAGATGAACATGGTTCTGTATGCCCACACAGAACCATTGTGGCTGAAAGGCAGAACCAGATAAGGGATACCTTTATCCGTTGTGTGAGGCATAAGACCACACACCCAAGAGTTAGTAGTGTTCATTATTAGTTGGTGTTGGTGCAAAAGCTGAACGAAGGAGTTATTAATAAACTTTAATCTCCTAGCGGATTCATGTTCAGGAAGAGGTTGAAAAGAATGTGAGGAAATAGTAGTAGGAGGAGGTAAGGGCGATGAAGTGGGTGTAAGTGTCACTCGAAAAGAGGATAAAACATATCCTATGAAAAACATCATTACACTGAACAACATAAAAACACACAATATCAAAAAACGTTTCTTGGTCATCATTCTGCAAATTGTAGTCTTAAAGTTCATTTGTTTGGCAGGTCTCTCCATCTCAAAAAACTCCATCCTCTCTAAAATGCTGCTCGCGATGGTAGGGTGTTCTATGCTAAAGGATGCTTCTGTCAGTCCAGGGCAACTCCCTTAGACCAACCAGAACCGTCGACCTAACGTCTTCGGCTGCACCCCAAAGACTTTGGGCAACCGCGACCCTACAGCTGAACCCGGATGGTGGTTCAAAAAACAAAAATAAAAAAGTTTCTCAGATGAGAGAGCTGCACTTTCAAAAATAGCAAAGAAAAAGGAAAGTTTTATTTGTCCATAGTTCTCGGCCTCAGATTATAGCGTTGCTTCCCAGGTACTGTCTGGTCTTTAAACAGGAGTTCAGGCTCTGTAGTGTCCAATCGATTTGATGGTGGCACAGCTTCTTGCAAGAGATTGTCACTTTCTTGTTCAGAGATTGTTCCTTTATGCGTGCATCACTGAAAGGCAGAAATCGAGGCACAGTTTCAGTCTCTGAGTCAGCGACACCCTCCTGGACCCACCGGTCGTACGGTGGAGGCAAAGGCACCCTCTTGCAATGTACGCCGTGGATCCAGTTTTTCTTCCCCTCCACTCGAACAGCTGATCTTGTTGAGAGAAGCACTAGATGAGGGCCGGTCCACCGGGGCTGGTCATTCTTTGTTCGCTGGAAATTCTTGACCAGCACCCAGGATCCAGGATCGATCGGATGTCCTGGAGCTTCAGAGACCTGAGGCAGAGTATTGTGAACCTGTTGGTGTAAAACACGCAATTTAGCCGTCAATTCGTACAAATAGTCAAGCAGTACAGGGTGTTCGATCTCACTGAATTTTTTCGGCCTTGGCACTCCCCATATGTTGGCCGGACGGCCGAACACTATTTCATGCGGACTAAGTCCCACTCGCGAGTGCACAGTCATTCTGGTTGATAGGAGTGCCAAAGGCAGAGCGTCAGGCCATTTAAGACCAGAGCTCGCTTGAATTTTGGCCAAATTTAGCTTTAACGTGCCATTGTAGCACTCTACTAATCCAGCTGATTGGGGGTGATTTGCAGCGTGGAATTTCTGGTGGATGCCTAGCCCTTCACATACTTTCTTCATCACTCGACCCACAAATTCACTCCCATTGCACTCCAGACCATTCTCGGCATTCCGAACCTAGGGAAGAACTCTTTCACAAGGACTTTAGCTGTAGATAAGGCAGTGTTGTCCTTTAGGGGATATGCTTCTATCCATCTTGAAAAGGCACAAACAACAACGAGTACGTATTTCAGATTGTTGCACCTTTCCATGTGGATGAAATCTAGCTGCAAAACCTCGAACGGATACGTCGGAGGCGCAAAATGACCAGCTGGAGTTGGGGTTCCCCTACCAGGATTGTATTTCAGACACACCATACAATTCTTGACCACATTCTCTGCACATTTGGGAATTCCAGCATTTTGCCATACCGGAGCCAACAACTTACAAATCCCTTTCACACTGATGTGAGCCATTCCATGAGCCATTGTGACAACTGCAGGCACATACGCATCGGGTAACAACCATCTCTGATGCTCTGACAATTCAACCCAACAACCATGCGCATCCAATTTACCCGTACTTTCTCTCCACACACTCAACACTTTCTCTGTAGCTTCAGCTTGAATGGACTTCACACTTTCTATCGTGTCTTCACACATTCCTACGTCACCAATCCATCTTGCTGGGCCTGCAACATACATTCGGCTCATCACATCCCTCGCTGTTTCTTTTGCGACTTCGTCAGCAAATGCATTTCCACGACCAACATCGTCAGTCACCTTCTTGTGTGCACTGCATTTCACAATCGCAACTTGCAACGGCAAAGTTAATGACTCAAGAAGCTCATTCACCAACTGACCATGCTGTATCTTAGCTCCATGCGAAGTCAGGAACCCACGTTCTTTCCACAATCGTCCAAAACTGTGAGCCACACCAAATGCATACTGGCTGTTGGTATATATGGTCACTTTCATTCCTTTCGACAACACACACGCTCTCGTAAGTGCAATTAACTCTACTGCTTGAGCTGAATTATGTGGGATACTTGCAGCTTCAACAATCGTATGCAAAGTCGTAACTGCATATGCTGCAGTCGTATCTCCATTCGGAAGCTTGAAACATGAACCATCCACCCATAAGGTACCATCACACTTCACAAGAGGGGTGTCGCTAAGGTCTATTCTCCCTTTCGTTTCTTCTTCTGTTCTAAGAAAACAATCATGCTGTTCAGAAGTATCTAACTCAGTTTCAATCGGCAACAACGTAGCTGGGTTAAGCGTGTTGCATCTTTTTATGTGCACATGACTCGCTAACAGTGTCAACTCGTAACCTGACAACCGAGCACTAGTTAAGTGCTGTGTCTTGGTTCTGTTTAGCAACGTGTCCACTGCATGTGGAACCATCACAACCAATGTATTATTCATGACTAAACCAGCAGACTGCCGAATAGAAACAGCTGCTGCCGCTGTGGCTCTTAAGCAACTCGGCAACGCTTTAGCTACCGGGTCTAAAGTCGACGAAAAATACGCACATGGACGCTGCCTGTTTCCAAACAACTGTGTTAACACTGATAATGCACAACCTTCTTTCTCATGGACATACAATGTAAAGGGCTTACTGTAGTCGGGGGTACCCAACACAGGAGCCGAACATAATGCATTGCGCAATTCAGAAAAACTTTTCTGACACTCTTCAGACCATGGGTGGGGATTCGGTGTATCTTTACAGGTTAATGCCACCAAAGGTTTGCCCAACAACAAAAAATGTGGTATCCCTTGTCTGCAATATGATGTAATACCCAAGAAAGCACGCACTTCTCTCTGTGTCCTAGGCACACTCAATTTCGCTATTGCCTGAATTCCTTCTGGGGTCAGTTTCCTTCCCTCCTTCGATAAGAGATGACCTAGGTAGGTCACTTCTTGTCGACAATATTGCAATTTCGAAAGGGACACTTTGTGATGTAAGTCAGACAAATGATGCAACAATGACAATGTGGCTTCTTTGCATATTTCCTCAGTATCTGCAGCGATGAGCAGATCATCAACGTACTGAATAGGGGTAGCGCCATCAGGTAAAACAATTGTGTCAAGCTGTGCTTTTAAAGCTTGACTATATATCGATGGACTTTCACAGTAGCCCTGGGGAGCGCGTTTGAAGCGGAAGCTGCGACCTCCTAAACTGAAGCCGAAAATATCCCTACTCTCCTCGGCAATCTGGATGCTGAAGAACGCATTCTTCAAGTCAATCACCGAGAACCAAGTCGCGGAAGCTGGGATCATAGTCAATAGGGCAGTGATATCAGGGACAACTGGATATTGTGGCACAACGATTTTGTTCACTTCTCTAAGGTCAATCACAAATCTGTAAACAGGTGGCTGAGAAGGATCGGTACGCTTCAAAACAGGTAAAACAGGACTATTGCAAACGTTGCCTCTTGTCTCTTCAATTACATCTTTTTCAATCAAATCATAAATGATCGCTAGTAACGCTTTTTCACCTTCACTAGAAATCTTATATTGGGGAATTCGTGGCATTTTAACATTGGCTTTCAATGTCACAACATATGGCGGTATTTCCAAAAGACCCACATCATTAGGACCAGTAGCCCAAAGAACTTCATAAAGAGACGATAATTCTGTCGGAAGTTTATCCTTTGACAAATACATTGGGGAGACTACTTTCTTACCTAGTGTAAGCTGCACTCCCGAAGGAGAACAATACAAGGTCGCGTAAATCTCTTCAACAAATCTAATCCTAACAAGTTTTCACCACAACCCGTCGTTAGAATAAGGGGTGCTTCCAATTCACAAGGTCCAACAGAAAGGGACATGGGACTAGAAATTGGGTTCCTAACCGGGGCGCCAGAAAAACCTACTGAAACATTCATTTCGCCAGACAAAGGTACGCCAGGGAGTTTAGAGTGCATAATAGAACTCTTTGTAGCACCAGTATCCAACAGAAAAGGCTCTGACACACCTGATGTAATCACCTCAACATAAGGTCCACTCTGATCTACTGGAACTGAAACAACTCCCTCTCTTTGTCTATGGCTGTCCTAGTAATCATTACCTTCCATATTCTCATCTTCTGCATAGTAATGATCAGCATAGTACTGAGCTGTCCTATTAGACACGTTATTCTGCTGATCAAACCTATTCATTGAATTCTGAGGTGGAAATGAGCGCGCGCTCTGGGGGAAATTTCCACGTCCTCTACCTCTAGGCGCTTGTGGAGTACCTCGACCTCTTGCGCTAGAAACACCATTCATACGCTGTAGTAAAGCAGGGCAGCTACTTTTAAAATGGCCCTCTTCCTTACAATATGCACACTGATTAGGGCCCACAGGAAAAAGTTGTTGAGGATATTCGGGCCTTTGCGCGTTTCTCTGAAACTGCTGAGGCTGCTGATAGCTACTCTGACCACCACAAGGCGGGTACGCCTGTTGTAATAGGACTTTCGTTTTTAACTCTTTCGTTTTCTTGTCTGCTCTATCTTTCTCATCTTTATCTCTATTTTCGTAATACTGCGCAGTAGCCAATATCTGTGCTGAAGAGGAAACGGCCCACAAACTTTTTGAATCTTTTAATTTCTTACACAACTCGGGAAGCAAATTATGCACGAACTTGTCAACGAACAACCGTTGACCACCTTCTGTACTCATATCTTGACCACTGTGGTCGACAATTGTTTCTTCAAACCTGGTGAAGAAATCAGACACTGTTTCATCTTTCTTCTGCTTACACGCAGACAACTTGTCCCAATTCACCCTCATAGCAGGCATCAAGGTCTTCATGTAAGTAATTATCCTACCAGGGAGATCTGCCACTAAAGGTTCGGGTTTAGCACCACCAACTTGTCGGTCATCTGCAGCACTAATATTAGCCTATGTGTCACCTAACTCCTGATCATGATCTGCATGACGAATCTTTCCCCATAAAGGCTGTGGAACAACATTTCCAAATAACATGTCTATATCCGCTAAATTCATAATACAAGAGCCTGCAGTCTGTGTCAATTCCTTGTAATATCCTGCAGGATTTTTACGGGGATCAGGTAATGTCTGCTTAAGGGCCAATACTTCAGCGCGCTTCCACGGAACATGTACCCCAAAACGCTGAAAGTGTGCTGGAACAGGCGGGTTAGCTGCTTGGTCCCCTTCCCTCCATTGTGGGGGAACTTCTCTCATGGGATATTGTCTCACCTTCTTTTTAACAGAGGAATCAGACTCAAACAACGACCGAGAAACACCTTCACTCCTAAACGACAACAATGTCGCAACTGCTTTCTTAAAATCTGAACCCACAATTGCGCCTTTCCCAAACTCGAACCGTATATGACATACCTCAGGTGGATTGGGTTCCAAATCATTCTCCTCTAAATCCTCACTCAGGAAGGTACACATTTTCTCAAAAACGTATCTCTGTTTTGGTGCTTCCCACTGATGGAAGACATCCATAACAGACTCTAGCTCATATTTCGTCGGTTCAGTAACCCATTTATGTGCCAAATAATTCAAACTTTCCTTCTCCCTAGAATCAGGCAGTTGGCTATGCAACTGTTTACGCTCTGAGACAGGAGATACACCTGTTGCTCCAAAGAGAGGATATAGAAGGCTGGCAACAGTGCTAGTCATTCTCTGGCGAACAGAGGGAGAAGTTGATGAAAAGACAGGCGGAGAAGCAAAGTGAGGCAAGGCAGATGCAGAGGCAGTGTCAGGAGGAATACCAGGAGTGGTAGTCGATATAGTGGTCAAAGTTGTAGGAAGCAAAGGCAGAGCAGATGTCAAAGTCGGTGGCCCTTGAGGAGGCTGCACCGGAAGAGTAGGAGCCAGCTGAAGAGCAGCCGGTGGTTTTGGAGGAGCAGGAGGCAATACAACCAAAGGTTGTGCGGCTAAAGGCTGCGGAGGTGCCATAGCATTCTGCGCATAAGGGGGCGGCGAACTCAATAAATGCGACATTAGGGGGTCTTTCTCAATGTTTTTAGCTGCATCTTGCTGAAGAGGCGGCAAAACAGGGTAACATTTATCGATAACCATTTTACGTTGCCTGTGCAACTGCTCACTCATCTGTTCTTCTTCGTTATCTTTAAACTGCATGGCAGCTTGCATTATTGAGATACCCCTTTCTCTTTTATTCTTTTTAGCTAGATTAATTTCTTTCTGTTTGGCTTCCTTCTGCCATAGGCGGAAAGAGTCAAACATTGCCGGCCGGGCTTTCTTCTTGAAAAGTATAACTTCTAGATTATCTAGGATTTCCGTGTCGAAGCTACCATATTGGGGCCATTTTAAAACACCATCCTTTCTGATGTATTTAATCCACTCTTCGTTATATGTGATGGGGCCTACTCCATGTTTCACATATAGTTCATAGGTCGGAGTTCCAATCGGAGGAACCGGACACGAGTCCTCCAATCGGGAATCCCTATTACAACCAAGACAAAACAAATTTCCAAGTCTGCTAAGACCAGGCATCTTTGCTCACTAGTCTAGCTTCAAACTTCAAAGGATTATCGATTACGATATTCTCGTGAATACACGAGTCCCTCGGCTTTGGTACTTGCAAGTTCCAAATCAAAGATCCCAAGGGGATACTTAAACTAAGGACTGGGAGACGCTCCACTTATACTTAACTGAGGTATCGATGACTTCACCAGAAGACTCGTCTATCGTTTCACTCTACCAATCATCAAGGGTCCAAAACAGGGCGATAGTCAGGGCAGCAGTCCTTCGTAGCCGTCGGGAAGCGGGGAACCTCGCAGCAAAGACTTTCGGACCACGTCTACATGCAGGGGTCGATGAAGTGGCGGCCTTCCTCCAGAATTTTCACACAAAGCTCCTCACGAACCTCTGGCTTGGACCGGTACCGCTGATATCGCCCCACGTTGGGCGCCAACTGAAGTACTGGGTTTTACAGAACCGGTACTGAACCGGTAACCCAGCGGTGCCAGGGACAACACCCTATGACTTCGGGTCCTTCCTGTTTCAGACTACAGAAACACAGAGTCTTCTAGGTGAAATCGAAGATCGAATTTATTGGCTGCAACCAAGTAACAGATGTCCTAGAAGTACAACACGGTGTATATTCTCAGGATACTGCTCCCCCTTACAAAGCCAGCCTGCTCTTTTTATACAAAATATTACGCTTTAGGCAAACATTCTTAAGTTTACAGTTGACCATTCACATATTTTCACTACAAAGAAAAAGCAGAGTCATGATGACAATCCCACATTTCAGTTTGTTCAGCCCACAATCAATTACCCGGCAAGGCCCAGTATTTCATCAGATATCGACGGACCCCCAATAAAAACGGGCACCTCCTCCTCGTAAAGCAAGTCATAAAGTAGGAAACAGGGACAGGTGTGTGCGAGATTAGGCATGGTTTGTGTGCGATGAAAGGTTTATGGCACGTTGTGCCTTGATGCTATCTCGACCGGCCACTGGGAGAGGAACTGCCCAAACAGGTTTGGCCTGGGGCAGTGGAGTCAGCTTGCCCAGGTCGCAGAGAAGTCAGGAAAGGTGTACGTGTCCTTCAGGACCGTGTTTGGCCTTTATCATTGACCTATGTGAGGGCAACTCACAAAATGGCTGCCGTACACAAAATGGAACCTAAGGGTTCAGGACGAAAATGATGATTTCAGGGTGAAATCGTCACACGAAGTTGACGAAAATGCTTGTGCATAGTATACTGGCCATTTTCGGTCTGCTGATATCAAAATCATCATGATACGACGATGTTTATGACACAGGTCCAACATTTTCAGTACCACAAACTGGCTAGAAAAAGGATATTTTTAAAAGTAAATTATTGAGACTATCCTGTTGTTTTCATAATCGCTTCCAATTGTAATCTTGCCAGTGCAGATTTTTTCTCCTTTATACCCCTAATGGAGTGAGCTGTGAATTGATCCTCATCAGTGCCCGCAGAAGATTTTGCCCATTTCACCCAGCATGCAGTTGTGGCTGCGGAGACAGGACTAAATGGCATCACTTAAGAAATCAGACTTAGTTTCACTGTTTTCTGTTTTTACAGATAAATATAGACAGAAAACAATGGGGCATATTCACAAGGACTTATCGCCTTGTTAGCAGCACTTTTCTGCCACTAATCCAACGATAATTTCTGTCTGCGCTAAAGTCACGCATTGCTGCAGTCGTGTCACAACCATGACGCAACTCCAGCAATGCATGGGTCCAGCCTATCCTTGTGGCACTGCATCACCCTCACACCTGCAATCAGGCAGGCGGAAGGTACTGATACAGTGCCGTTCATCAGGGGTGCCCAAATGTCAGGGCTGTTGAAGATCCATCGGTAGTTGTTGCGCGATGCGGTGTCATTGGTGGAGTGTTGTTGTGGAGGAGTGGACAAGACATTTTTCTGTGGCCTTGATCCAGCTGCGAGGGTGTGTGATGGTGGCGTTGGGGTCTGGTGGGCAAGGTGAAGACGTGATGTTACCAATGATGGTCCGACCAGGAGAGACCGGTGTTGTGGCTGTTGTTGAAGTTCCCCCTGGCGGAGGTGACGTGCTTGACCATGTGTCCTGCTATGTGGCTTGTTGAGGTGACTTACTGCTTGTGTCTGATGGAGGGGACCTTCCCCAGGAGGGGGTGGTGTCCTGGTGATGGAGCGAGATAGAAAACAAAATTTTGTTTAAACTCGTGAAGTCACATTTCCATAACATGAATAATAATATTAATGATTTGTGATATGTCGTGCTAATACAACTTAGATTAAAACTTTACACATGGGGGGACTAACATGTGTGCTCATAAACGTGCATAATTGTTGCATCTTTTTGTTCGTGCAAAATAATAAAATAAATTATTGTTTTTGTTTTTGTCACTACTAACTGCTGCAAACTTAAAAGAAGCATGTGCTTGTTTTGCTTTTCCTTGTCTGTGTGATGTCATTTCTACTATTCTAGGTGCACATAAGTCTCATGGATTAATGAAGACTGGTAGATATAAACGCTGCTTTATTTGTTTGCATTTGCTAGGTAACATTTGATTAATCGGGTGGGTTAATTAATTAGTAAATCCTGGGGTGGATACAGAATTTACATTATTTCTTACATTAATACTTTTCTTGTGTTTGTTTTATACTAGAAAGCATAAGTTGCCTGCTTTTGGGCCTAGTTTGCTCGAATTACAAAAAGCTGAATTTTACTTCTGCAAAAGTCACGAGACGCCCATTCTGAAATAAAGTGATCGTCAAAAGCTGCATTCACAAAGCAAAAACTGACGTGCTATCATCATTCTGTCGGATATGGCCAAGGTCGAAAAAGAACATTTTGTCAGCCCTTAACTTGGCATCCGCGGAAGTCAATTGGAAGCAGTGAGAACATTATTATACATTTGTTGCAAACCTAGGAAGCTCCTGGTTGCATTTGGAAAGGACAATGGTCCTTAAGAAAAGTGACTTAATGGAAGATTTGAAATGTGGGTGACATGTCACTTGTCACTCTCAGCCAATGGGACGTCGAAGATTTCTGAAAACTTTCCTTTGCGTAGTTTAGTTAGTGTAGAAAGGTATAAAAAGTCAAGCCCTTAGGGATGGGCTGGCTGCTGCTTTCTGACTTTCCGATGAGGGTGAAGTGCTGTCGGACATTGCGTGGAGCACGTAAGAATCCTCAAAGAACTTTACTTTAATTTCTATCTATTTAGCTCAGTTAGGGACTTAGGTTTTAGAAATGCTAAACTTTAAATACTTACTTTAACTTCGATTCTATTGCTTAAAATTGTATTTTCCAAATCTCTTTACAATCATGCTTGCTTCAATGCTAATAAATATCATTTATAAAACTATCATCCGAAATACCATAATTTAGTAAATAAAATCTTACTTTTGACAAACAAGCTGGTCTTGATTATTCAGAAGTGTAGGTTACTATTAGCTAGATCCCATCGCCAATGGTGGTCGTTTAAATGGTTAGGATTTATTCTAATGACAATATTCTTTCCACAGATGTATAATATTGTATATAATTTGTAAATTAGGTGTATATAGATTTAATTTGACCACCTGATTCAGTAGGCCCAAATATGTCATGTTTATAATTGGGTCCATAATTTAGTATAGAATTTTGTTTATAGGTTACGAAGTTGGGTAGCGTTGTTTATGATATATTTTCTATAGGCCGCTGGATCAATTCTCTGGTAGCAGAGGATGGTTGCTAAGGGTAACCAAGGTAATATGTTGGTTGCTAAGGGTTACTAAAGTGTTATGGTATGGAAATAGGATCGACGTTTTAACACATGTTGAGTTCGTTTTTCGTGCTATCTGTAAGCTATACCGGTATAGATTGTGTGGCGAGAAATTAGTCACGCAAGCCATCTGTTCTGTTTGTAGTGATATCGCCGAGTATCACAAGAGGTATCGCCGTGTACCATAGTGTTGTCGCCGAGCAGCACAGTTTTAGGGCTAGGTGTGAATCTTGTATAGTGAGGGTTTTCTAAGAAATTAAAGCAGCATGAGAATAGGGACAAAGCGCCTTCCATAAAACTCACTGTGATAAGAGTATTAGTTATATCCGAGCTTGAATGAAGGGTAAAGTAGCGTCGGTGCATGATTATCTATAAACAGGTTAGAGTCCTGTACGGGTACATGTTTCATATCTATAAACAGGTGAGAGCCCTGTACGGATAACGTCGTTATTTTGCTAACGGTGCATGATCTCTATAAACAGGTGAGAGTCCTGTACGGATTTCATGTGTGTTCGAAATTAGGGAATTTTCAGTGTGAAAGTGCGAATTTGATTTGTATTTTATGTTCAAGTGGAACTCTTAGAACTGTCACTTCGCGGTGCGTTCAGAGGAAAGCGAGTTCATAATTATACGTGTTAGAAGGGTGGGGTAAGGGTTACTCTACTGACAATTGGATATTATCCTTAGTGTGAATAGCGCCGTCTATTCCGAAGTGTGGATACTTGAATGTATGTAAACTATCCTAAATAGTGAAACGAACAGATGATGTCCTTATAGTCATTGTTAAGAATTAATTTACACTGAAAAGTGTTCTTAAAATGGCGCTGTGAAAAGATTTTGTGAAGGAGGGGTAAGCGCCAGGAGTGAGAAACGAGAAGCCGCAGCTGCTGTGTACGTCACAGAGCCGCGCTGGGATTGGGTGACCTACGTCACAAACTATACTCTGATTGGCTCTTGAGTCTCTGACGACCTGTAAGCTGATTGGTCCTTCAGAAAAATCCCAATTTTATTGGTTGAGCAGAAAAGTGACGTAGCTCAACTGTCATTGGCTTGTTGGTGTGTTTCGCGCACGGATTGGTTGTTTTGCGGAACATCCCGGAAATATTTTACGAACGATTTTGTGAATTAGAATTAACTCTTAAAAATGAGTTATCATTTTAAACATGTTGAGAAAAAGCCAACATTATTTCAGAAATTTAAAAATTTATTTTCACCTGACAAGAAAATTGAAACGCGAGGTGGTAAACTACTTCATAAGTATAAAACACCTGCAGCGTATATGGAAGGTGAATATGGATATCATACTGTCTTATGGTTTGATAGCTGGAAACGCTATACAAAGAACAACGGTGTTTTAACTTGGCCTGATGATGGTTCATTTAACGTAAAGGTTTTGAGAAATTTACGAGAGAAAATGAATGCTCTTATTCCAAAACCGAGACCAACTCAATTTGAAGCTTTAGTTGAGTGGGAAGATGAGATGTATCAGTTACAAAGAGAAGCTAGTGGAATTAAAAGACCTTCTAAAAATCCACCTTGGAAAAGAGAAACTCATGAAGATAGATTGCGAATGTGGAGACAGGGAAACATGAGTGAAGGATTGTATTTAATACAAGAAATGGTAATGGGTACTCCTACAGGGAAATCTATGGAAAGTGAATCTGAGGATGCAGTTATGGAAGAAATATATACTACAGCTAGAAAGAATCAACCTTTAAGACCTCCTAGATCATGGTCTACTCCGGTGGTTTCTACTGAAACTTCACCGAGTGCACCTCCAATTAATGAAGCTCCTAAACTTTATCCAAATAATTGTGAAATCATTGAAACTCCTAGAAGACCAGAATTTGATAATGCTCGAAATGAAGGCAGACATTTTACAATGGCTCCAAGAGCAAGAGAAGCTCCAAAAGATTATACAAGAGAGGCAAGAAATGTTGAAGATGTCGATTATAATGAATATTTAAGATCTAAAGAAGAATTAATAAAAAGAATGACAAAAGGCATGGAAGCTGTGACAGTTCCAGTAACAATTGGTCCTGTTCAGCCTGTATTTGACCAAAAAGAAACAAACAAGACAGGATTAACTATTCCTTTAAATGCAGAAATTCAAAAGGTTACTGAAAAATTTTATTCAGACTTATCTGAAATAAACTCTTCTAAATCGAGAATGCCTGATTTAACCTTTAATGAGGATTTATCTCCAAAAACACCAATGGGTGCTATATCAGATATAGGGAGTCCTGAAGTCAGGGTAACCACACCAAAACTTGATGTGGCCAAATTAAAAGCGAATATCGAAGAATTAATAATCGGAACAATCGGTCCAGATAGTTTAAATTACTATCGAGATGATGAACTACTGTTCATTTGCAAAAGCATTCAGTGGAAAACAAAAAATAAATATGATCAACTAGAGGATCTAGCAGCGGAACTTGAAATCGATGTGAGCAAACAAAAGAATTTTGCGAAACATTACAGATTAGACTTTTCAGAAAGTGACATTGAGAGTTTGAACTCAATGGGAAGAATAGTACATATAAAAGATTTGATTGTTTATATCAAAAAGCTAGGAGAACTGAATAAGTGGAGAGTAAAATGGACGAAAAAGAAGGAAGATGAAAGATTGGAAAAATTGTCAAAACAATTTCCAATGAGAGAGATTGCAGGTGGAGGATATGTTCATGTCCCTTGGTCGAGACAGGACATTCTGTTGTTTGCGAATGACTTTCCAAAATTGAGGGAAAAACCAGTGGAGTGGTACAGACAAGTAGATAGATTTATCAAAGTGTCAAAAGTTCTGTGGATTGATTTAGATGGATTTTTTGACATTGTCGTTCCATCAGATCTTTGGACAGAATGTAAAATATCGATTAGTTGGCCAAAAATAGAACCTGAGCGAATCAAAGAAACAGGTGCTCCAAATCCACTTGTAATGGATTTTTATGAAAAAGTGATTGTTTGGATGAAAAACAAAATTCCACCCAAAGAAGTTGATTGGGTTAAAATAGAAAGGACAGAACAGGAAACAAAAGAATCAGTTCATTCTTTTTATGAAAGACTACTGTTAATCTTTAAACAATACAGTGGTTATGAAAAACTAGATGAAAAGGATATGAGCCATTTTGTCTATAGATTTGTTTATGGACTAAAACCTGAAATCGGAGAAATGATCAGAAATAGCATTGTAGGATGGCAATCACTTTCTGTAGATGATATTCTAAGAAAAGCAAAGTATTGCAGTGATGAAATAGAAGTGAAACAGAAGAAGCTCAAGGAGAAAGCCATGTGGGCTCAGGTAAAAGTGGCTGAGCAACAGATTGCCAGCATGGGTAATAAGAACACTAATTTTGTTCAAACTGGAAATACAAACCAGATACAAGGAAAGTTTAAAAGTAATAATTTCCCAAAGAAATTTAGCCCAAAGATTGAGGAATTGAAACAAAGATTACCTTGTTTTAATTGTGGCGAAATTGGACATTGGAGAGACGAGTGTCCTCATCCTCCTAAAAACTTAAAGAATCCCTTATTGAATCCACAGATGCAGAATGGTGTTGACCTGCAGCGACAGCTACAGATGCAACAGGGATTAAACGAATTAAACATTCAGCGACAGTTGCAGCAACAGCAACAGCAACAGGTGAATAATCGTCAGGATCAATTGCCACAACCACCTTTTCCGAATTGTGGGGGAGTTCAAAAATATAATCCAAACGTGGGATTTCAGGGAAGTGAACAGGTAATAAAACCGCAAAAACAGCAAAAGCAGCAAAGAGTTCAAATGCAAAATGCTTCACAACAGTTTTTATTAGCAGAAAGTCAAGACAGCGATTCTGATGATTATTGCTGACGGTGCCCGAGAGAGGAGGAAGAGTGTGTTGTTGGAGCCACTCTCGAGGTTGACCAGTCTGGTCCTTTTGTAAACGGGAAAGTTAATGATGTAGACATCACTTTTCTAGTGGACACTGGTGCTACCCGTTCTACTGTTAGATCAGTGGAAATTGAAAACCTACCTCTCTCTGGGGATACCATCCAAGTTGTCGGAGTAAGTAATCAACAAATTAAAACTGACTTAACTGATCCAGTTCCAGTTGAAATTGGAAATTACAGAGACAAACACAGATTTGTGGTTTGCAATAGTAGTCCAGTGAATCTATTGGGCAGAGACATCCTATGTAAAATGAATTGCAGAATATATTGTTCTCCTGATGGGGTTGAGTTACAAACAATGGAGGAAGATGGTTTATACAGAATGACAATGATGATGATGGAAGCAGAAGAAACAAAATTGTTTCCTGCTTTTGAAGAAAAGGATTTACCTGAAGAACTCAAGGAAACAGTGAAATCTGAAATATGGGATTTTACTGGGAACGAAATGGGTCTAATGAAAAATGTAGATCCAGTAAAAATTACATTGAAACAGGGAATAGAATTTCCTAACATTCCACAGTATAAAATGAAAACAGAAACAATTGAAGGTATTACACCTATAATTGAAAAATTAATCAAACAAGGCGTATTAAAAGAAATGGAGAGTAGTCCTTGTAATTCACCAATTATGGGAGTTAAAAAGTCTAATGGAACATTTAGAATCGTACAAGATTTGAGAAAGGTTAATCAAATTGTCGTTCCATGTTGTCCTGTGGTTCCAAATCCAGCAGTAATTCTATATCAGATTCCACATGATGCTGAATGGTATACAGTCATTGATCTTTGCAATGCATTCTTTACTGTTCCCTTACATCCAGACAGTTATGAAATTTTTGCTTTCAGATTCCAAGGTAAGACCCTCGGATGGTCGAGAATCCCACAGGGCTATACAGAAAGTCCTTCAATCTTTAATGAACTGTTAAAGAGATCATTAGAAGACCTAGACTTACCTGGTAGGTCAACGTTAGTGCAGTATATTGACGATCTGTTAATAGCTGCAAAGACAAGAGAAAATTGTGTGACAGACACAATAATTCTGTTAAATCGCCTTGCAGAAGAAGGACATAAAGTGTCCCCAGCAAAACTACAATTTTGCAAACAAGAAATAAAATATCTTGGTCACAGAATTGCAAAGGGAAAAAGACAAGTAACAATAGAGAGAATAAAAATGATTCAAGCAATGTTACCACCAAGAACACAAAGACAGGTCAGAATGTTCTTGGGAATGGTTGGTTACTGTCGACAATGGATAAGTGGATTTTCAGTAATTGCAAAACCACTACAAAGACTGACAAAATCAGACGTAAAAGATCCAATTATTCTCAATGATGCTGAGATGGATTCTTTTGAGAACCTGAAAAAGAGCTTATGTCAAGCTCCTGCTTTAGGTATGCCAAATTATGAGAAAGATTTTGAACTGTATTGCAGTGAGAGAGAAGGATGTGCATTATCTGTGTTGATTCAGAGACACGGAAATCTAAAGAAACCTATTGCATATTTCTCTGCAGTTCTTGATCCAATTGCAAAGGCATTACCAGGTTGCTTAAAAGCAGTTGCAGCTACAAGTATTAGTCTCGAACAAAGTGAGGGGATCATTATGGGATTTCCTGTGAAAGTTTTTGTGCCTCATTCAGTGGAAATATTACTGACAAGAGGTAAAACTCAACACTTAACAAGTAGCAGATTGACAAAGTATGAGAAAATCATACTAGGAGCAGATAATGTTTCAATTTCAAGATGTTTGAATCTGAATCCTTCTACATTACTGCCTGATTCTGAAATAGTTGATGACATTGAAACAGAACATGAATGTTTAGATGTCATGGAATTCTGCACTAAACCAAGAAAAGACATCAAAGACAGACCTTTGTCTGAATCGGATTTTGTCTACTTTGTAGATGGGTCATGCTTAAGATCCGAAGGAGGTGTCTTAAAAGCTTCATATTCAGTTTGTACAGTCAAAGATGTCGAAGAAGCATCATGTCTTGAAGGAGTTCGTTCAGCACAAGTAGCTGAATTAATTGCTTTGATACGTGCATGTGAAATATCAAAAGATATAAGAGTTACCATCATTACTGATAGTCAGTATGGATATGGAGTTGTACATGATTATGGACAACTCTGGTCACAGAGAGGATACATGACATCAGCAGGATCACCAATTAAAAATGCAGTTTTCATTAGGAGATTAATTGAAGCAATACAATTGCCGAAAGAAATCGCCATTGTTAAGTGTGCAGCGCACACTAGAGGAATTGATTATATTTCCAAGGGCAATGCCTTCGCAGATGAAACGGCTAAATACTGCGCAAGGAAAAATTATTCTTACAATCGGGAGAGGAGTAAAGAAACTGATTCAAATTCATTAATGCTAACAACAGTTGTAGAAACATGGCATGAGATTAGAGATTTACAAAATGAAGCAGATGATGAAGAAAAAGACTTGTGGTTAAGATCAGATTGTAGACCACGTGAAGAAGATGGAGTGTGGGTTTACAAAGATGGCAGAGTAGTCTTACCAAATTGCTTGATTGCTGACATGGCCAGATTATATCATGGTCCAGCACATCTGGGAAGAGATTCTATGGTTAGACTTTTTAGAGAAACATGGTTCAATACTAAGTTCAGAACTATTGCAGAATCTTTTTGTCAAAGGTGTTTGTCATGCCAACAAATGAATCCAAACAGAAAATCAGTGGTGGGGACAGGAATAATTGGTCGAGAGGGTGGTCCCTTTACCAGGTTACAAATGGATTTCATCGAAATGCCCTTACACAATTGTTTGAAATATGTGCTTGTAATTGTTTGCTTATTTTCAAGATGGGTAGAGGCTTTCCCTACACGACATTGTGATTCAATTACAGTAGCAAAACTAATGCTCAGAGAAATCATCCCAAGGTACGGTTTTCCAGTCACTATTGAGAGTGATGTAGGAAGCCATTTTGATAACAAACTGATGAAGTTAATTTGCGAAGCTTTGAGCATTGAGCAGAAAATACACTGTGCATACAGACCAGAGGCATCTGGGGTGGTTGAACAAATTAATGGAACAATTAAAAACAGAATTGGAAAAATGTGTCTTGAAACAGGTGTAAAGTGGACTGATGCTCTTCCACTTGTTTTGATGTCATTAAGAAGTACACCAGATAAAAAGACAGGTTTGAGTCCTCATGAAATTTTAATGGGAAGAGTTATGAGGCAAGCTTTCGTACCTGTAGGTAAACTGTTGAGCATAAATGACAGTGCTATTTTGGATTACTGTAAAAGGTTATCTGATATGGTAACTTCTGTGTCTAATCAGGTGGGAACTGAAGCACAATCAAATAAAAAGGTTTTGACACATGATCTGAGACCTGGCGATTGGGTCAGAACAAAAGTACATCGGAGAAGGAATTGTCTAGCTCCTAGATGGCAGAAACCTAGGCAGATAATTTTGATCACTACTAATGCTGTAAAGTGCAAAGGATTGAAACGCTGGATTCATCCTAGTCATACTATTCCAGTACCAACTCCTGAGAGTTCTGATGTTGAAAGTGATACCACAGATGATTCTGATTCTGAAGCAGAAGGAGAAACAGAAGGTGAAATAAATCCAGAATTTGAAGATCGACAAGAAAGTCGACATCTGGAAACTGTACCAGTAAATGGAAAATTGACAAGAAAAGACTTGGAAATCATTGAAATAGATTCTGAAGGTGAAGAGAATCTGTTAAAGGGAAAGATAACTGAGGATTCGGTTGTCTCTATTGAAGACAAAGAAGCAGAACAAAAAGAAGTTTTAGACCAGGAGAGTATCGAAAGGCAGAGAACAAGCTCTGGAGTAAGGAACGGAAATCCAAAATCTGGGAAGTTGGGGGTAATTGAAGAAGAGGAGGAAGACGAATTACCGAGTACCAGTAATGGAAAACAAAGTGAAGTTCCTGAAGGAGTGAAATTGCCAAATAGAGAAGTTCCTGAGTCAATTGAAATGTCAGACTACGAAACTGAAGAAAGTGACGTGGATGGTGAAAGTGAAAACAAAAAGAAAAGGACTTGGAAGTCAGAATCAAATAATTCTGAACCAAAGAAGAAGTACGTGAGAAAAGCAGACTACTGGCCTGGTGGAAGATTGAGAGTCAGGTTGATCAAGAAACCAAAAGAACAAGTCGAAGAAATCAGTAGTCAAAAGAGTCCTGGAAAAGAAGTTGGAGTTGGAAGGAAAATTGAAGTAATATCGAGAAAAGGAAAAAGAATAGTAAGACCAAACCAAAAATACAAGTCTCCTGAGTGGACTTACTTAGTAATTCCACCTGTTATTGACATATATGGTAGTAGTGAAGAAGAAGACGAAATACAAGAAATTAGTGACAATGATTGAAGTACAAAAATATTAAATTAGCAAAAGGCTGAAGAAAATTTGTTAGTTGACACAAGGTCGAAGAAAAACTGTTTAGTTGAAGAAAACTTATGTATGACATAAGGTCGAAGAAATCTTGTTTAGGGTTTTAAAAAAAAAAAAAAAAAAAATATTTTAAAAGGGGGGTGTAAATATAAATTTAGAATTTTAAAATTTTTGTTTTATTTTATTTTATTTTGAGGCTAAACTAACCAAAAATGCCTTATGTTAAGGAGAGCACTTCAAAGTGTTCTGTTTTTAAGAGATGCTGTAAGATGACTCTGATGTGTCTGCTCATTTTAATTCTGCTCTGGTTGGTTTTAGCTGTGATTATCCCTTTGGAGATGAATAGAGAATTACACAAAGTTAACATAACAAGCAAAGCTCTGGTTAGCCAAACTAAACATAGTGCATCTGCAAAAGTTATTGATCATCAGCCTAACATTCATCAAGATAAATCAATTAGTGATTTTTCAAGTAATACATTCACAAAGCTATTGAGTGAATATGTTAAGGTAATGGATGCAAAAGACTGCTACGTCTGCGTTAAGTTACCTGCTTCTGTTTCTGAGGGAGTAACATATAATATGCTTCCTCTCACTTATGGTGTAACATGTAGTGTGTTAACTAGCTTATTTTATCAAACTGGACGTTTAGAATATTACTATTCAAATTATGACGAAATTTTTGCAAATATTAAGATTGATAATGCTTTAAATAAGCATAAGAAAGCAAAACAAATGAGAGAATTTTTCCTTGTTACTAACGAACTTACTTATGAGTATGCTTATAAAAATAATCTAACTTGCAAATTAAGTGCTGAAGGAAAGAAATTTTTGAATATGGTTGAGGAGAGAAGAGCAATTTATAAGAGGAATGAATTAGTCAAGCAGACTAAGTCTAATTTCTGGCAGAAAGAGGATGAGAAGTTAAATGGCAAAATGCTTGAAAATATTGCAATTCACATAGACAAACCAGTTAGTGGAAAACTTTGCATTAGGAGAGATAACACACTTTTTGATAATTACTTTGTAGGTGCAAGTAACTGTGAAGATACTTATCAGATTTTGGGAGGTTGGGGATTCAAAGGTGGAAAGGATCCAATCTTTCCTGGGATTTATTTTGTTTGTGGTGACAAAGCCTACTACAACCTTCCAGACCACTGCGAGGGTGTGTGATGGTGGCGTTGGGGTCTGGTGGGCAAGGTGAAGACGTGATGTTACCAATGATGGTCCGACCAGGAGAGACCGGTGTTGTGGCTGTTGTTGAAGTTCCCCCTGGCGGAGGTGACGTGCTTGACCATGTGTCCTGCTATGTGGCTTGTTGAGGTGACTTACTGCTTGTGTCTGATGGAGGGGACCTTCCCCAGGAGGGGGTGGTGTCCTGGTGATGGAGCGAGATAGAAAACAAAATTTTGTTTAAACTCGTGAAGTCACATTTCCATAACATGAATAATAATATTAATGATTTGTGATATGTCGTGCTAATACAACTTAGATTAAAACTTTACACATGGGGGGACTAACATGTGTGCTCATAAACGTGCATAATTGTTGCATCTTTTTGTTCGTGCAAAATAATAAAATAAATTATTGTTTTTGTTTTTGTCACTACTAACTGCTGCAAACTTAAAAGAAGCATGTGCTTGTTTTGCTTTTCCTTGTCTGTGTGATGTCATTTCTACTATTCTAGGTGCACATAAGTCTCATGGATTAATGAAGACTGGTAGATATAAACGCTGCTTTATTTGTTTGCATTTGCTAGGTAACATTTGATTAATCGGGTGGGTTAATTAATTAGTAAATCCTGGGGTGGATACAGAATTTACATTATTTCTTACATTAATACTTTTCTTGTGTTTGTTTTATACTAGAAAGCATAAGTTGCCTGCTTTTGGGCCTAGTTTGCTCGAATTACAAAAAGCTGAATTTTACTTCTGCAAAAGTCACGAGACGCCCATTCTGAAATAAAGTGATCGTCAAAAGCTGCATTCACAAAGCAAAAACTGACGTGCTATCATCATTCTGTCGGATATGGCCAAGGTCGAAAAAGAACATTTTGTCAGCCCTTAACTTGGCATCCGCGGAAGTCAATTGGAAGCAGTGAGAACATTATTATACATTTGTTGCAAACCTAGGAAGCTCCTGGTTGCATTTGGAAAGGACAATGGTCCTTAAGAAAAGTGACTTAATGGAAGATTTGAAATGTGGGTGACATGTCACTTGTCACTCTCAGCCAATGGGACGTCGAAGATTTCTGAAAACTTTCCTTTGCGTAGTTTAGTTAGTGTAGAAAGGTATAAAAAGTCAAGCCCTTAGGGATGGGCTGGCTGCTGCTTTCTGACTTTCCGATGAGGGTGAAGTGCTGTCGGACATTGCGTGGAGCACGTAAGAATCCTCAAAGAACTTTACTTTAATTTCTATCTATTTAGCTCAGTTAGGGACTTAGGTTTTAGAAATGCTAAACTTTAAATACTTACTTTAACTTCGATTCTATTGCTTAAAATTGTATTTTCCAAATCTCTTTACAATCATGCTTGCTTCAATGCTAATAAATATCATTTATAAAACTATCATCCGAAATACCATAATTTAGTAAATAAAATCTTACTTTTGACAAACAAGCTGGTCTTGATTATTCAGAAGTGTAGGTTACTATTAGCTAGATCCCATCGCCAATGGTGGTCGTTTAAATGGTTAGGATTTATTCTAATGACAATATTCTTTCCACAGATGTATAATATTGTATATAATTTGTAAATTAGGTGTATATAGATTTAATTTGACCACCTGATTCAGTAGGCCCAAATATGTCATGTTTATAATTGGGTCCATAATTTAGTATAGAATTTTGTTTATAGGTTACGAAGTTGGGTATCGTTGTTTATGATATATTTTCTATAGGCCGCTGGATCACTGGTCACTGGGGTTGTCCAGATGGAACTTGAGTTCACCGAGTAGGATGTCGTTGGTGGATGGGAGACCCTGGGGTGCAATGAGGTCTACAATGGTATTGGAGAATGGGGGGCCATGGGCCGGGGGTCCTGCACATGAGGGTGCCGCAGAGGATGTGCTTGGGCTTGGTACAGATCTGGGAGTTTAGGTGGTCCATGGTCACCCTTGGGTCATTAGAGTGCGTGGTCAGTTGGAGTGTGCTTCTCTAGGTGATGGCAATGCCTCCTCCTTGATGGTCGGGGGTGCTCCTTGTAGGCAACACTGCAGTGATCGCGATGGCGATGTCCGCTCCGGAGCAGAGGCTGGTCCTGGCAGGCGAGCTGGCATCCAGGGTTGAAGAACACTTGGTCAGAGGTGTTAGTTTTGAGATAAAGGAACTTAGTTAATTGTTTTACCACATCAACAAGTTCCTTAGAAGAGTTTAAGGAGGACTGCATTCTAAATGTAAAATAGCTCGATTTTGTTTTCACAATCATCTCCTTCTAGACTGAGATGGGCAGTTTGTACAAATCTTTTTCTAAGGGATCGTAGTTGGTATGCCATTTCCTTTCCAATCTACGGCAGGTTTGGTTTTGTAGCCTAAGTTTGTCATCAAACCAGGGTTCTGGGGGTGGGGGGGGAGGCTCTATGATCTTTATATGGTTTGTTTGGGGCAAGAAGGTTAAGAGTGGTACTTATCCATCAATGATAGATGTTAGAGGCAGTATTAAGATCAAACTCATCTGCAGCATAGATTGACCAGGCAGCTGTTAATTTTTTTTGGCAGCCAACTTTAGCTGAAAAATGATCGCATGATGATCAGACCAAGCCAGGGGAATGGAAGTTGAAATTAAAAGATGTGGATTATCAGAGATAATAGCATCTAGTACATTGCCTGATGAGTGAGTGGGTCCCTTAACCAGTTAGACTAGACCCATGCTCGCCAAAGAGTCACAGAGATTTGCTGAGTCACCATCCAGGCGGTTCTCAAGATGGAAATTAAAATCACCAAGAATGGTGAAATCAGGGAAATTAGCAATAATTTCAAGCAGTTAGCCGATATTATGAATAAAGGTTGCCTGGTGCCAGGGAATGAGAAAGAAGAGCCCCACTAAAGGTGTAATGATTGGTTAGTTCTATTTTAAAGGAGAGTGCTTTACAGTCAAGATTTGCAGGAAGCAGCACTAAAGACGCTTTGAGGTGGTTGCGGTAAATAATCCCTAGTCCTCTGCCCCTTCTACCAGTGTGGTCCAGCCTAAACAAGGAGTGGCCCTGGGGTGTTGCAGTAATAAGATGAGGGCCCATGGACATGTTTGCCCACATCTCAGTGACGAAAGTCATGTCAATTAAACAAGCATCTAAGAAATCGGAGAATTCAACAGCATTTGTAGAAACATATCTTGCATTAATGAGTGTGCAGCGATAAAAAATTGTGGCTTTGGTCGGGTGAGCGTTAAGGGAATTAGGCGAGTTCAGCACACAAATGTTGTCATCCCTAAGTGCTAGGTGACACGTCTGACAAGTTTTCGCAGTCGTATCCCCGTGGGGTTTAAAATAGGGCCTGGGAAATTCTTACCTGAGGCATCAAGATTAAGCAACTCTTGCCGCGAGTAGCAAAAGGAACCTCAGGGGGTGTAAAACCTGCGGAGTGGCATGCGCTGAGCGCAGACGGGTGCAGACAGGCTTACCTTTGGCATGACTGATCTACAAACATATCACTATGGAGCTCCTTGCCAACGGATCAGGCAGGTCTCACAGCAGGTCCAGTAAATGTTTTAGTGCTAATCTAAAGCCTGCTGAACATCGACCTGCACAGTGTCATTAATCATTCAGGATAGGTTACCTATATATATAGACCATTGTCCCCTCTATCAGTGGACCCTGGCATGGCACAATTACATAATACATTCAATGTATATTGTGGTAAAAATTGAAGGTCTTTAGCAGTGCCTGTGTTACCCTTCTAAGAATTGAATTAGATTCAGATATATCCAGTAATCTATAGAATCATCAGTAATCTGTAAAAATGCACACACCAATTATACAGGTGAGGTATGCCCATCTTTCTTCCTTAAGGTGGAATCTCACAATAGATCCGGGGATCGAGACCCCACTAGAATTTTAGTAGTTATTACAATTTATTTGTTGTCATTTAGCATTTTTAGTTCCATAGTGGGATGTGGGTTTATAGGGGAATAGGGTGGGAAGTTATTTAATTGCCTCAAATTGTAAAGTGCTCTGATATCCTTCGGGACCAAGTTCGCGCTATATAAAACTTTATAAATAAATAAACAATGATGACCTGGAAGCAGGTCCTACCCCTTTCCTACATGCGGTTTTTTGAAATTATCACTGTTGCTGTGTTCGCGTCTTGGTAATGCAAGGATGTCTAAGGTAAAGTGGAATTGAAAGCAAACCTGGTTCGATAAGCAAAAAGTGTGTCACAGGAAGGTAGACTGACATGGAGCAGTCACGGAACTTGTAACAAGCTTTTGAGACTGAAACAGTGTTTAAAAAAATATCCACGTGCCTACCAAGCCAAACATCGTGTTCTCGAACACCACATGCCCAATTAAATCAAGAGACCTTCCAAGCAACGAGTCACCAAGGAATACATTTTGTCATCGCGTCGAAAACAAATGTAACCACAAAATGAGATGCTCATATTTACCTTCACTTTAGAAGCCTTGTGTAAAAACACGAGTTCTAAATGTGATGCAGAAGCTTGTAGGTGCGCTCACTTAGCAGTATTCAAAATCACTCAGCAGCACAAATCTTCTTCCCGCCCGCGCCCCCTCCCCTTTACTATCAGCAGCCGGGCGAAGGGGGCTGCGGGACGCCGAGCTCATGGGAGGGGGCTGCAGGAAGCCTGGGCTACAGCATCCTTTGGGCACAGCAAGGGGGAAATAAACAGAGACTGATAGTAAAAGGAGCTAAAGTGGCGCCAATGCAGCCTTCATGTGACCATGTGGGTGTGACTCCATTACATTTCATTGAACTCTTTCAGTTACCCCCACCCCGTGTTGCATTGACGAATTGGGCCGGGCAGCTCTCTGGAAACAAGCATTGGCGGCCGCAAAATGAAGAAAAAAAACGCGAGTGTGACGCGCGTGGTGTGCACACGCGTCGCCACAAGTGCTACCTTGCAGGCGATCAGCTTGCTATGACGCGCATGCGCGCGCGCTCTTGTGCGCATTCTAGCAAGCTGATCGCCAGCAAAGTAGCATTTCTCAGAGCTACTAAATATCTCGGCCGAGAGCAGCGCATGCGCTGGATCAGACCAAGACCTAAAAACAACAGCTCCTCAGTGCAGTCAACCCAGCTCATTCAAGTCTCTGCCCCACACTTCCTTCCCCCCTGCTTACTTGAATGGCTAATCAGGCTAGTTTTGTCCAAGGCAGGGATGAGCCTCTCATAGGATCTGATTCACAACAGTGGGCAAGAAGGCTGTAGGCCACCGGAAGAACGTTTTATGGTATAGAGTTCTGTGTAGGAAGTCGGGTCATTTTGGTGGAGGTTAAACTTCAGAATTGTCCCGGTAAGAAGGGTATTATCCTTATTGGTCTCTGGCAGGCCTCCCAATGCACGTTTTTGCTTGCTCTTGCAATGACGCAAACCAAATGTCATCATTGAAAACAAGGAAGTAGGATGAGTTTCGAGTCGTGTATGACCACATCTCCATACTGTAAGTATAGACCACTTAGTTTCAGTTGTGATGTAGGGCTAAGATCTAAAGCAGGGTCATCATTGTGCAGGACATTTGATCTGGCTAAGTCATACCCCAAGCAGATAGAAGAAAGTTTGACTCTCCTTTCCTGCCAGCATACTTCTTGTTCATGTTTCTTCTTTTATTCAACCTCTTATATCATGACTGGATCATTTGGCAGAGAAGTTCATAGAAATCCAAGTGCACAACTATCTCCCAAATTGCAGCTCAGCTGGGAACGTGCTCTGGTACCTTGTGGGGTTTCTGCTTAGTCCTTAGTATTTTGTCAGAGAAAGTGCCTCAGAAACTGGGACTTTTCTCATCTTGTTCGACTATGCCATTGGCTTGAGGCTACAAACGTGTAATCTATTGATGTTTGAGACAAATGTATTCAAGTCCTTGACATCCTTGCCACTAAAGATAGGGCTGTTGTCAGATTTCACAGATCCTGGAATGTCTTTGTGGAGAAAATCCAATTGAATGCAAGAATAGTGACATCCGCAGCCAAGCTGGGTGCGGGCAGTACTTTGAGAAATCTGGAATATTTATCCATCGCTGCTAAGAGACCTTGGTCTGATGCAACAGATCCATATGAGTTGATGGCTACTTTTGTCCCACACTACGTTCCAAAAGTGGTGACATCTGAAGAGGCTCAGGAATTTTGTCCTTTCAACATATATGAGCATCCGCTTTCTGGTTCCAACCCATGACGTCCTTCATGGGCCAAGTCAATTACTTTTGCAAAGAGTCTTGGGGATCTTCAGACAAGAGCCTCTCGGTAAGAGTCATTACCGTGTTTGGCAAGCTTAATCTACACATTGTTAAATGATTTGAGATCAAAATGTCTATGTGCTTTCTTAACTTTTACGTATCTCTATTGCTGATGCTCAGGAGTAAGTGCCTGCAATGAGGAAGGGATACATTTTAGTCGTATGTATTGCTCATTTTGGTGCTGCATAACGCAACAGAAAGTGTGAGAAATAATCAGTTGGATTGTGTGTTTTTTTCAGACTTGTGAATTTTTCTGAAGCTGTAGTTTTGTAGCCATAAACCTCAGTTCTCAATTCCAGGCAGCAAATTAGTTCTATAGAAGAACAATGAAACTGTTCACAGGCCCAAAGAATTCTAAACTATCTTTTTTTCTGCTTGCGATAAGACAATCTGACATTTTAAATGAATTTGACTGGAGCTTTTGTATCATGGTATTGTTGTGAAAGAATGGCACAATGCCACAGAGGACTGGCATCCCGCTCAATCTCTCTGTATAAGAATGGATCGAAGTAAGCCATGTTTGTATCTGCAATTTGGACATGGATATTGTTAAAACAGGCATTGCATTGTCAAGACCATTGTTTTCCTTCCCTTTCTTGAATAGTTCTCGGAGGTTGCACGGACAATGAAGACCAGGCAGTATCTCATATAGTAACTGAACAGGCTAAGGAAATACATGAGACATGTTTCCTTGAGATGGCACAGTGGTGTTGGTTTGCACCTGCCAGAGGCTGGAAAACGTCTACAAGCCTTTTGTCATCTTCATCCAGGAATTTACCAATGAAAGGATCACTTTCTGATTTAGGTCACCTTTCTGAATTCAACCTGCAAATTTTCAGCCGCTGATTTCATTAAAAACTCTGGGACGTAATTAAAGTTTGATGGGCAGGTGGATAAAAGTGGTGGGGTACGCTGTCCACCAAATTCCTGATTTACCTTCTTCATTTATTATGTTTCAGTGAGTGGAGTTTCTGTTGTCTCTGTAGGTGGGAACCTTAGACCATCTTCCCCACGGATATTGCATCATTGGTCTAAGTACCTCAGGGCAACCATCCTATTTAAGAAGGATATTTCAATGCCCTTTGTTCCCTTTTTCCTGATTGGTTCCTGACATTGAAGCAAAAACATGAGCCCTGCACACTGGGGTAAAACTCCCAGAATTTCAGGAGCACCCGTTTTTGTATTTCTGTCTTCAAAAACAGATAGTACTATAAGAGTTTGTTTTTGATAAAACTTTGCTGAATGGCCATATTAAACTTGGCGGCAACTCAGCACAGTTGCAACGCCTTCACAGGAGACACAATGGCAGAAGCTCCTCTGAAAGCACAGAGATCTCTGATGGTGGAGATCTTTAAATATGGGAGTAACTCTTCCACAAGGGCAGTGGAGGATAGCCCTCTGCAGCCCAGGTGAACAAAAGGACCTGCCACCAAACTCAATATAAAACCATTACGGTATACACCCGTTACAACGGATCTTTTACTCCGCACTACCATTACAACGCGACCATTACTCCGCATACCATTACAACGCATTGCGCTGGGGGGCGCTCTAGGATAGGGAATAAGTATAATTTACTATCCAACACCTTCCCTAGGGTCCACGGGGACTGGAGTTAGAATAGTAAATTATACTTACCACTATCCAGCGCCCCAAGGCGCTATGCGTTGTAACGGTATGCGGAGTAAAAGTCGCGTTGTAATGGTCTGCGGAGTAATAGTATGCGTTATAACGTCATACATCCAACCATTACTCTCAATCAGCAAGAGATCTGTATGGGTAGGCACAGTGGTAATTTAGCTTGAATAATCTTAAAGATCCATTTGATGATATCTTTTTTTCAAGTCCAGTTCTGGCAATGTTTGAGAACTATTCAGTTATGGAATCTTATTTTTTATCTTGAGTGCCCAAGGTCTTGCTCTGTGAAAGTTCAGATTCTGGACTCACATGTCCACACAGATACAAATCTAGCCACCCTACTCTGCCTCGAGGATTAGAGAAATTGGGAACCCCAAAGGGTACAGGTCATGTTAATGATTCAATGATATTCTGTTGCAAAAGATTCTCGATTTCATCTCCAACCTGTATCTATATATTAAAGGGGATGTGTAAGACCTTCTTTATGATGATTTCCTGCATGATTGCTATAACAACACAACATGTATGCATGCCTATATTAAATGCCACCTATATTAGGAGGTTGACATGCTCTTTGAAAGTTCTGGAGCATAACATTAGCCCTGAATTGTAGCAAGAGAGTGCAGCAAGTGAGCCAGACCTCTTCTAAGAGGGTTCAGGGGGTTCTACCCCAGAGAAAGGTTTGAAAAGAATTAGGCCAAATAGTGTATTTCTCATAGTGTTGTTAAAAACCCATAGGCTCTGAAGTGACAATTCTTAAATATTCAAGTCCTTTCATGATGTTCCGAGCCAATGAAAACTGTCACTACCCAGGAGTTTACCTCCATGTTTTCAAAGTGTGTGGTAGGTGTCCCAGTATATCAAAAGTGACCTTTATTGTACCAGGACCAGCATTTTGTCAAGGGTACCCACTTAGGCCAAAAATTACAAACAATATGCCAAAACCAGGAGAAGTATATCATGGTCAGCGGTGTGCACTCTACCACGTTGTTGATACAAAGCCAGAATTTCGCTATTAACGCCATCCATTTCCCATGGATGACCTTCATGTAAAAAATAAGCTCAGTATGCCAGGGGCAGCATTTTTTCATGGTTGCCCCCAACCCCCACTGTATGGCACGGTGGTCCTCCCTCAAGACAAAAATTAACTCCAATGTACTAGTGCCAGCATGTTGCCAGTGTTGCCTCCGTGGCAAGAATTTCCTCAAGTATGCCAGCTCTGGCTATTTTTTCCACGGCTGCCTTTGAAGCAAACAGTGGATAATCATATGTTATGATGCAAACTTGAAATGAAGAACATAATGATAAAAACTGATTGAAATCATACTAATGGAATATTCTGCTGAATAATCCATTGTTGAAAACGATAATTGGAAAGTTGACTCTGTAAAAGCGAACTCTTCGCTCGGGAGTGCTTACAAGAGTTTGTCTTTCCTGTGGTGAAGGACTTCCTATACTATATAATTCAGAACGAATCTCTGACAGAATATCGAGGCTGAAAATATCGACAGACAAAATATCGACGTTGGAATATCGAAGGCAAGTATATCGACACCCTATCTACAACATGGTAAGTACAAAAATATCGAAACAAAAATATCGATGTCAAAAATATCGTAAGTAAAAATATCGTTTTTTTAAAACAAAGGTAAAATTAAGTAAATAGTACTTATATATATTTTAAACTTATGTTAAAATGTGTTATAATGTTTAAAATGAATAAATAATACATATTTACTATTAAACATTTAATTAAAAATAATAATTAAATATATAATATATACTTAAATAATTATAATATATACATTATTTCTTAAATAATTATAAAATATTAACAAATACTACAATTTAAAAATACATCAACACTCATAAAATAATAACATAAATAATAATAAATAATTATATTTAATAAATAACAACAATTAAATATACTTTCAATATTTTTAATATTAATTAAATACAACATTATGTTACATCTTAAATACATAAATAAATATAAATAATATTGAATAGCATAAGTGTAAAAATTACTATTCAAACTCCAGAGGGTGCAACAGTAGATAAAGCGTTGGATAGCGTAAGTGTAAAAATTACTATTCCAACTCCTATGAGTGCAACAGTAGGGAAAGCGTTGGATCGCGGGTATGTAAAAATGACTATTCGGACTCCAATGAGTACAACATTAGTGAAAGCGTTGGATAGTGTAAGAGTAAAAATTACTATTCCCACTCCAATGAGTGCAACATTAGGGAAAGCGTTGGATAGCGTAAGAGTAAAAATTACTATTCCAACTCCAGTGAGTGGAACAGTAGGGAAAGCGTTGGATAGCGGGTATGTACAAATGACTATTCCCACTCCAATGAGTGCAACATTAGGGAAAACGTTGGATAGCATAAGAGTAAAAATTACTATGCCAACTCCAAAGGGTGCAACAGTATGGAAAGCGTTGAATATCGTAGATTGGCTAATTACTATTCCAACTCCAGAGGGTGCAACAGTAGGGAAAACATTGGATAGCGTAGGGGGAAAAATTACTATTCCCACTCCAGAGAGTGCAACAGTAGGGAAAGTGTTGGATAGCGTAGGAAGAAAAATTACTATCCCTACTCCAATGAGTGCAACATTAGAGAAAGTGTTGGATAGCGTAAGGGTAAAAATTACTATTCCAACTCCAGTGAGTGGAACAGTAGGGAAAGCATTGGATAGCGTATGGGTAAAAAATAATATTCCAACTCCAAAGGGTGCAACAGTATTGAAAGCGTTGGATAGCGTAGGTGGGAAAATTACTATTCCAACTCTAGAGGGTGCAACAGTAGGGAAAACATTGGATAGCGTAGGGGGAAAAATTACTATTCCCACTCCAGAAAGTGCAACATTAGGGAAAGTGTTGGATAGCGTGAGGGTAAAAATTACTATTCCAACTCCAGTGAGTGGAAAAGTAGGGAAAGCATTGGATAGCGTATGGGTAAAAAATAATATTCCAACTCCAAAGGGTGCAACAGTATTGAAAGCGTTGGATAGCGTAGGTGGGAAAATTACTATTCCAACTCCAGAGGGTGCAACAGTAGGGAAAACATTGGATAGCGTAGGGGGAAAAATTACTATTCCCACTCCAGAGAGTGCAACATTAGGGAAAGCGTTGGATAGCGTAAAAGTAAAAATTACTATTCCCACTCCAGAGAGTGCAACAGTAGAGAAAACGTTGGATAACGGGTGGGTAAAAATTACTATTCCCACTCCAGAGAGTGCAACAGTAGAAAAAAACGTTGGATAGCGAGTGGGTAAAAATTACTATTCCAACTCCAGTTAGTGGAACAGTAGGGAAAGCGTTGGATAGCGTATGGGTAAAAATTACTATTCCAACTCCAGTGAGTGGAACATTAGGGAAAGCGTTGGATAGCGGGTGGGTAAAAATTACTATTCCAGCTCCAGTGAGTGGAACAGTAGGGAAAGCGTTGGATAGCGGGTATGTAAAAATGACTATTCCCACTCCAATGAGTGCAACATTAGTGAAAACATTGGATAGCGTAAGAGTAACAATTACTATTCCCACTCCAGAGAGTGCAACAGTAGGGAAAACGTTGGATAACGGGTGGGTAAAAATTAGTATTCCCACTCCAGTTAGTGGAACAGTAGGGAAAGCGTTGGATAGCGTATGGGTAAAAATTACTATTCCAACTCCAGTGAGTGGAACAGTAGGGAAAGCGTTGGATAGCATATGGGTAAAAATTACTATTCCAACTCCAGAGGGTGCAACAGTAGGGAAAGCATTGGATAGCGTAGGGAGAAAAATTACTATTCCAACTCCAAAGGGTTCAACAGTAGGGAATGCCAATTAATAAATATTTACAAAATATATTACACATAAAAAATTGTAATTATTTACAATTAAATTACTTCCCACACTATTCCCCTATAAACACACAACCCGCTCTGGTACTAAAACATAACATTTAATAAAAATTAACATTAATTGCCAATTAAATAATTAATTTATCAAATAAAATAATTAGTTGCCAATTAATAATTACTATTAAATTACTTCCCACCCTATTCCCCTATAAACCCACAACCCACTCTTGTTCTAAAACATAACAATTAATAATAATTAACATTAATTACAATTAAATAATTAATTTATCAATTAAAATAATTAATTGCCAATTAATAATTAAATAAAAAAATTCATTAATTACAATTAAATTACTGCCCACCCTATTCTCCTATAAACCCACAACCCGCTCTGGTGCAGAAACATAACATTTAATAAAAATTAACATTAATTACCAATTAAATAATTAATTTATCAAATAAAATAATTAATTGCCAATTAATAATTACTATTAAATTACTTCCCACCCTATTCCCCTATAAACCCACAACCCACTCTTGTTCTAAAACATAACAATTAATAATAATTAACATTAATTACCAATTAAATAATTAATGTATCTATTAAAATAATTAATTGCCAATTAATAATTAAATAAAAAAATTAATTAATTACAATTAAATTACTTCCTACCCTATTCCCCTATAAACCCACAACCCGCTCTGGTACAGAAACATAACATTTAATAAAAATTAACATTAATTACCAATTAAATTAATAATTTATCAAATAAAATAATTAATTGTCAATTAATAATTACAATTAAATTACTTCCCACTCTATTTCCCTATAAACCCACAACCCACTATGGTACTAAAACATAACATTTAATAAAAATTACCATTAATTACCAATTAAATAATTAATGTATCAATTAAACTAATTAATTACCAATTAATTATTACTATTAAATTACTTCCCACCCTATTCCCCTATAAACCCACAACCCGCTCCAGTACTAAAACTTAAAATTTACTTAAAAATACATTTATTAATATAAAAAAATAATACAAATATCGATATTAATAACATCGACATTAGTTACATCGATATATATGCTATCGATATTACTAACTTCGATATTACTTACATCGATATAAATGATTTCGATATTACTTACCTCAGGGTCGATATTCTGTCCTACGATATTCTTGACATCGATATTCTGTACCTTTGAAATTTTAAACACGATATTTTGGTAGGTCGAAATTTTCAACTCGATATTTTGACTGTGTACCATTCAGAACAGCAGTCCAAAAGCCCATTTCCTTCCTTCAAGTAGACCCCATGACACACTGTCTACGCTACTGATTCTCACTCCCTTATTCTTACTCACTGTTATGTATTACCACTCACTATGACCCACACATTGCCACTCACTCACAATCCCATTCAAATATACTCTTACTATGACTCAATATTACTTTAAAATTCACTCACTTGCTCTCACTATTGCAATCATTAACTCTTTTTAGGTTTCGGCTGCCGTTCACTGCGCAGCAGTGTCGCGCAGGCGAAATCTTATGTTTTTCAATAAGGGGCTTTAACCCGCCTCTCTCTTCCATTGGCTAGCTCCATAAATGGAGTCTAGCCATTGGAAGAGAGATCTGTCAGTAATTCTCGGAGCAGATTCGTGGGCGTCCTGCTGATTTTTTCTCGCTCCGCCCCTTTTTCAACATCATGCGGCGGTGGGCGGTGGTTTATTTTTTATTTTTTGGCAAGTCATGTTTTTGTCATTCCTTACGTGTCTGTGCCGGGATGGACGTGTCCGCTCTCCCCCGCAGCTCCGCAACCCCCCCTGACGGTTTTTTAATGACGAGAAAGGCTGTGGAGAGATCCGTAAAAGAAACAATTAGCCGAAGAGTAGGGGAGTGAGACGCAGAGGGAACCTCTCTCTTCTAGCTCCCACAGTTAGCTCCCCACCTCGCATGGCCTGTGCTGCTTCTTCTGTGACGTCTGTGCCGGGGTCATGCGAGGACATTGAGACGGAATTATTTATTTATTTTGCGCTGGGAACTGCTGGATACCCCTCTCTTCGCTGCGCCCGTTGGTTTGGCCCGAGTCCCTGGCTCATTGTGCTGTAGCCTCCCCTCACGCCGGTTCCAAGATGGCGTCGGGGAGCCGCTGAGTGTGAGAGGAGTTTAGGGGAGGGAGGTGGAGGACAGCGAGTAGGAGGAGTGTGAAGTAGGGAAGTCTCCCCGCCACGGTGTAGGAGAGCGCGCAGGCCGCCCCCTCCCCCGTGTAAGTTGTGATACGAAATACGCTCTGGTAATATTTGATGTTTACGGGGAAGCAGTTATCGGCTGGGCAAACAGCAGACGCCTCTGGCATCATCTCAGTGACACAGCTCAGTGAGTTTAGAGACGGATGTCTGATGACCAGTCTTGGCTTCCAAACTTCGGAGCCTGTGCGGTACCTTACACTGGGTAATATTATTAACACTTATGATTTTCAATGTGCATGCGCAGAGAAGGCCGCGGCGCGGTTTTAGACACTTATGAAAAACAAATCCTTGCTATTTGCCCGTGGTTGTCATCCGTAAATGCCTGGAGTTGCTGCCATCTCTTAGCCACAGCAATACAATGTTGCCGTCTGGCTCTTGTCGGACGGTGAGTGCTGCTCATCCTAGCCATGCCGAGAGCGCGGCCTCCAGGTCTGTCTCTTCTGCCCCCCCCCCCCCCACACACACACACACACACCGAAGTCTGCACCATGAACTTTACCATCTTTACAGCCCTCCCTCGCCCACTGTGGGCGAGATCTCGCGCCCCCAGGTCATGAAATAACACACCCAGGGTTATTAAGACACCACCTTACCCCACAACTCCTATTTAGGATTTACAGGACGACTAACGCGCCGCATTGTTTCCATTTATGGCTGTTGCCATCAGGACCAATCTCGTCAATCCGCCCCCGTCACTGGTCTCTGGCTACGGTCAGCCCACGTCACCTGCGGTCCGGAAACCGCCTCTTGGGGTCCAGTCCCGGACCCGCTGTACACGTCTCAATGCTGCTGCATCTCCCGGTACCTGAGCCACCGAGGGCAGTCCGTCACGTGCGCAGGTCTCCCCGAACCCTACCTAAAAAGTCTCCGTCTTTAGCGTACCTTGTCCTGACCTCCGGTCCCTGCACGAGCCCAGGATCGTGAATATTTCTTAGCTATGTTCAGTCATTTTGGCATGCACGTTAATTCACTTTTACCGTAATCCGATTTTAATCTCGTTTAACGACATACACATCTCCTTAAATGTGTGCCAAAAATATGAGAACACTCGAGGTTCATTCCCTACCAAGAATGAATTGCCGAAATAATAATGTGAATCAACATAGTTATTGCAACAGGGGTTTTCCATTCTGTAGCAGCATAAAAGCAATCATTATTATTGCAGAGCCACAAACGCTCAGTTTATGGCCATCGGGAGAAGTGACTGCCGGTTACTCTGGTTTTCGTGAGTAGCGCAGGACACCAGGGCAGCCCTAGAAAAGAACAGACGTGAACAACAGTGATGGTTGGGACACTTCAATTCATCCCAGCCACTGTTAATTACCTGGGGTCGCACCACAGTCCTTCGCTTTTTTGGTCGAAGCCTGGCGTTCACTCACCCCCCTCCCCCTCCCAATACATTTCCTTACCCTCTGTGCAGGGGTCATCCAATGATTGAGAAGAGGTATCGTGGGGAAGCCATACTTATAAAAATGTCTCCTGCTCCCTCACTCCACATTGTGAAGTATTAATGATATCCACCCTCAAAAATATAAAAATGATACATCACATCCTACTGCAACCCCCCCACTCCCATCCTCCATCAGCATTCTTCCACTCATGAAATAAGAAATACTATCTATTGGCCTAACAGCCATGCCAACTCTCCAGGCCTCACTAAGAAAGGTCTCCTGCCATCCCACTTTAACTTTTCTCCTCCTCGCTATGACTTCCATAGACTTCCCTGGGGTATTCCTGCAAATCTTTGGGCCTTTTACTCCAAATGTGACAGAAAAGCTACAGGAGCAGATTTTGACTTCCAGAGCTTTGACAATGTGAATTCAATTCCGAGAGAGTAGGAACATCATCACCTACATTCACAAGCTCTTCCATCAGGCTGGGCAAGGAAAGGGAAGGATTTAGGAGACACTGCTGCATGCCTCTGTTGCCTGCTTGTGATCCGGTTTTGTGTGCCTCTGTTGCCTGCTTGTGATCCGGTTTTGTGTGCCTCTGTTGCCTGCTTGTGACCCGGTTTTGTGTGCCTCTGTTGCCTGCTTGTGACCCGGTTTTGTGTGCCTCTGTTGCCTGCTTGTGCCTCTGTTGCCTGCCTGTGACCCGGTTTTGTGTGCCTCTGTTGCCTGCTTGTGATCCGGTTTTGTGTGGCTGTGTGTGTGTGTGGCTCTGTGTGTGTGTGTGTGTGTGTGTGGGTGCAAATGCAATAGGTGTCGCATTTGCGAGATATTAGGCTATTGGCATTGTAAATGACAATGCCATTTATTTATCTGTTTTCAAAGCCAACACATAAATAAAAATGTTGTCATTTACAATGCCAATAGCTCTAACTTTTGCAAAGGCGAGACCGTTGCATTGTAAATGCTTGTTTCACTCACTGTTATTCTCACTCATTCTCACAATCTCTAACACTCCCTTACACGCATTCATTCTCACTCACTTGCAGTCATTCTTACTCTCACTCAGTCTCACTCAATTTCACACTGTAGCATTCGCTACCTGTCACTGACTTTTACCTATATACACATGCTTACACATACACACACTTTTACATATACATATTGTTTGCATATAAACCCTTTCTCATCCGTAATTAAACAAACAAAATACATTTTAAAGTATGTTTTACTTACCTCAGCGGGGCCCATTCCAGCTAATTGTACTCCATTTTTATTACACTATTAGACAATAATATAATTTTATTCACTATCAGTGAAATAAAAAAGATCAGCAGAAAACAAGTAGAGTGGAGCCTAATATGACGTCTATAAGGACAAGCTAGCCCCGTCCCAGGCACTAATTGTGCCAGCTCTGAAGCCAGGGGTTGGAAAGACACTGCCAGGGGTCACAAAAGACAAGCCATAGTTCTGGCACTGATTGCCCCTAAATGACGTCCATGATGACGCCGCCAGGCGGGGAAGCAAGGAAGTGCCGCTGTGGAGCATAAATTGAAGAGCAGAAGCATACGGCACTGAACATTATCGCCGCCATTGCCACTGTTTACTGCTGGGCCACCGTACTTCCGTGCCTAAAATCCCGCTGGCTAGGGGAGGCGGGAAAGCAGGGAGGCCTCACTCAGGCGTATAAATTGGAGAGCCCACTGGACGTCACAGGGGACACTGATTAACCTGACATGAATTATATACAAACCAAATTAATTTATTATTAGTCGAATTTGATTTTCTTAGGGAAATTCAAGAACACTTTAAAACCCTAGATGATTAAATCTATGTAGAGGTTCCCACCAGGTAACCAGGCTCAAAACTCACTGCTCGAGTACCGAGAAGCCTCCATGAGTGAACAATGGGCATGGATGGAGAACCTGAAATTAACGAAACATCGATGGGACCCAGCAATAACAGTAACCACTCTGTAACAACCAAGAGGGTTCACAAGAAAGCAACCCCTTCATGCCTTCCTAGCATCCCCGAATAAATCATGCTGGAGGAGGTGTTCGTTTACAGTTGCCTCGCAACTAAGTTACCTTACTCAACGTTTGCCACCCATAGGAGAGGAGATTGGCTGGATCTAAAACATAAAGTGGCTTACTGGCTAGGGAAAAATTCTGGCTAACATGATGACTTGTCTAGATAAATATTCACTGTGAGACGTGTTGACGGGGTTGGCCTTGAACCAAAACAATCAATTGGTGATTTTGTAGGTGTCACCTTTAAAATGCCTGATTCAGAAAAGGGGGTGGTGATGAACACCATAAGTGTGGAAGGGTATACTCAGATGTGAGTCCCTTGCTCACTGCACCATCAGGATTCAAGCAAGCCGGGCCGAAGACGGCTGTAATGCCAGAAACCGGTCCCCGGAAGCTTGTTTCCTTTCCAGTGAAGAATTGGCTTGGTAGTTTGGTCTGCCCTGTTCCCATGATGCACTGGGCCAGGGACAGACTAATTTGCATATAGCCAGGTTCTGAACTGGGATGGTGCAGTGAGCTAAAAAACGGTGATGGATCAAGCCCTGATCTGTTGACTGGGTAGGAGTGTTCTGATTAACTCAGATACTCTGTCCATCACCACCCCCTTTTTGAAAAAACCTTTAAAAGGCCAGCACTGGTTAAAACTCTACTACTGTGTTTCAATTACCCAGCTAAACATTCTGGAAGAGTACAGGCCCGCCCAGGGGTTACTACTATAGGCTGCTTCTTGGGAGCTAGCAACGTGGGCGTAACTGCGCTTTGAGTCCCTTTTTCGGGAGAAGTAATCACTCAGTGTATAATCATGAAACAAGAAACCGCTATGCTCCTCTTGATGCCATGCAAGGCATTTAGTGACCTGCAAACTCATTCTTACACCAAGAGCCATTACACCTGATAAACTTTGCCAACCTATGTTGAAAAAGGAGTGTCTTGTGTCACAAATGGTCTACCCGGCCCCGCTAGACAAAAGACGAAAAATGCCTTTGAGGAAGGGGGCATGGGGTGTTAAACTCCTTCCCTGTGATTTAGCTGGAATTCGCTCAAAATTGACAATTGCAGATTGACTGGCCCTATTGAGGCACTATGAATAAATATGTTGTCACCCTTGCTGACAGATGATTGTTGCATTGATAGTTTTCGTACTTTATGTAACACGGCAATTTCTTCTCCTGCGGGAAGGCCTAAAGGGGCCTCGGAGTTCTTCTCTTTTGTCAAGGTTTCTTGTATTAATGTGGATGTATTATGCTATACTGCTTAGTGCCAATTAATACGTATATCTTTTAAAGTTTTTTTTGTCTTGATGCTCACAATTTTTTTATTATAATATTTTTGACGAACAGTCTAACAAGGAAATTGATAAATTAGACAGTACTATATCACATTTTATTATTAAAAGAAAGCGCCACATGATAATGGTATGGGCATTTTAACATTTCTACTTGTAGGTTTAGTAGGCAGCCTGTTTGTGGATTTGTAGATGGGAGCGGGGAGGATAATACCCACTTAAGACACGCCCCCTATGGAGAAGCATTAAACCGGCTAGTAGGTAAAAATAATCTAGTGTTCCCCTGTGATATAGCGTTAGAAGCTGGCTTACATTCCCCAACCTTTACTGAAATAGGCCATGGTAGTACCATCGATTCCATTTTATTGTCCACAGATCAATGTCCTTTAATTACCGATTTTTAAGTTAATGCCAATCGCGCAAGTTACCATAACCCCCTTAATTTGGTTTTTAATTTAGATTTGCGGGAGGATTGTAGAACGTTTGAGATGGATGATTTGGCCTACACAGTTAATAAATAACTGAGAATCAAATGGGACAAAATTGATACATCCCATTTCAATAGCGCACTAGTAATAAATAATAAATGAATATGAATATGAAGAGTTTATTGTTTGATTAATTAAAACCTTACAATATATGTGCAATAATTCTTGATTATGAAATCAGTTATAAAATCAGTTATAAAAAACATTTAAACTTCAAGTTTGTTACACTATTTACATATTATATTCATCCCACGTTACATTCTTTCAGTTTTTGGTGTTCTAACTTAATTCTCAGTCGCGTTAAAAACCTTACAAAAGCCGAGTTTAAAATGATATCGTCCGTATGGAGGCATCTTATCAGTGCTTGTCTGCACATCCTTATTCCACAAACATTAAAATGTCTCTTAAGAATAGATATTCTTTCAACTTTCAGATCTGGACAAACACAAAGGAGGTGCAAAATGTTCTCTTCACCAAGTTTGCATAAGTTACAAGTCATTGGTCCCTCTGTACTCAACCATGGCATTAGATGACATGTGCCCGGAAATGCTCCAAAACGAGCTTTTATAAAAATGTGTTTGAATTTAACAGTCCAAGGAATTTCGAGGTACGGTTGCACTTTTACCTTGGTATAGCCATTTAAGAGAGGCTATGCATGTTTTCTTTTTGAGAAGGTATCTTTATCCAGGAGTAGTGATAAATGCTTTGTTGCACTATTAATGACTTTTTTAAAAGAGTTCAAAGTAATTGGCATTTCCCAGACCGAGTTTACTGAATACTCCTCTAATGATGTAAATAGATATTTCCACGCCTGGGCTTTCCAGTTTAAGTTTATTTCCTGCCACAATAGTTTGGACAATTGATTTACCGTATCCATTTTTATCCTTTTCCACACTTTAATAAATTGACCTTTTCACGCAAGTACCTGATTAGTCATCCCAAATTCCATTCGTATCTGCGCAGGTGATGCATTATGTGGAATTAAGAAGAGGGCTTTATAGATTTTCGTGACTGCATTGTTGATTATGACTGAGTCTTTTCCAATAAATAATAAAGGTGCTTTAATCATCTATTGAACACCTGAGGCAGGCCCCAAGCACCATAACTAATGGTTTTGGATTGATATGCAAGTCTAGATCACAAATGCTTACCGATATAAAACCTACAAACACAGTGTCCTTGCACAGATGGTTTAACTTAGCCTGCACTGCTTCCCATAGGCAACTTAAAATAGCCCTCAAATCTCTTGCACGAAATACCAAGGCTATTAGGCAAGTCCGTTTGGTATATAGAACAGCAATAGCAATCAGGAAAGGGGAGATTAGGTGGACGGCAAGGGAAAATCTTAAAGCCTCTGGGAGTGCTAGAGACAGCAAAAGGTTTTTGAAAATTGTAAATTTAGACATTTTTTAGGTCGAGCCTAGAGTCAGCACGCAGGCGCTGCTATGTCAGCCATTCTGCATCGCAGTACGTACTTGTAGCCCTGCCCCCTCTCCACCCATATTTGTCATTGGCTTGTGTCTTTGTCCTTCGTAAATACTGGCTTCTGATTCATAAATAGGCCTTGTCTTCATTTGTAACCTCCCATGAGGACGGCCCCTATTACTTCGGTTGTTCCATGTATGGTTTAATTAGAGCCTGGGAGCACTATTTTCTTAATTGGCTTTTTTTCAGCCTGCTGTTGTCTCTCTCTCTCACAATGCTTTTTTAAAATGTAATCAACATGGCCGCCTCAGATGGGATAATGGTGATGGGGCTTTCTTTTACTGAACATGAACGGGCTTGTTTTGTTATAGTGGATCGTCAGCTGTCCATTGATGTCACCACGGCCCCACGACTTTAAACATATAATTGCTCATATTTCAAGCAGCTATGTACTATTTCACTTAGGTAGTTTATGATGCCCACTAGGGACCTCTAGGAGCAGCTTGCAGTACTGCACTGAGACATACAATGCTGATTCCTGGCTCACTACGCAAGCATTTGCAATGCACTAGGTCTCGCATTACTGAAAATATGAAGTATTGTCATTGCATTATTATTTGCAACACCAATACCTTGAACTATCAGTAATGCGAGACCTATTGCATTGCAAATGCTTGTTTTTGTTCACATAGGATGCTGCCACAGGAAGCGCAGAAGAATCTAATGGAGTCTTTTCTCTGGATTTATCTCAACAAGTTCGCTTAAAAAGTAAATCAAGGCCTAGTTCAAGTAATCAGGTTCAAAGTATGAATGTTTCACCAGTGTTCAGACTCAAGGTAGAAAATAACAGATTCACAAGGTTGTAAAGACCAAAAGCTGCAAATTTTCACCGATACTGCAATCAGATTGACTTGTGCTATTCTTTGGGCATGGCTTTCCTTTGAAGAAGGAAACAGAGATGTTACCCACATTTTTCCACCTCGTTTGCCAGTAACATCGCATAGTTGCCTGCACAGGTTCTGATGAGCCAAGGTAATGTAACACTCATCCCCTTTTGAGACCCCCTGTGTCCACAGAAGCTTCTTCCAGACAGATGTCAAAGACACTGCAGCTGCCACTGAGTAAGTGTCCTAATGAAGATTCCTATACGATGAAGCAGTGTGTGTGTCCCAGCTGACTAAATCATAATAACGCAGGCTCAGAAATATGGTCCCATGGAACTTGGAAAAATCAGTATTTGTCATGATATTCATAACCCATTGGTGTCCACGTGATATTTTACATCTATGAAGTTCAAAGCCCAACAACATTTCTGTGACATTGTTGACTTCCTTTATGACAGTGTTGTGGATAGAGTACATTCTTACCATCTTGGGTATTCTGCGAGCAGGAGACACTGAAGAATCATTTATGGATTTTCTTTCATAGCAGTTTCCCGCCTTTCTGTCTTCTGATAAGAGTACTGCCTTTGGAAGTTGTATTGTACATGGTGGAAGTAGCTGGAGAAAGGCGAGACTTTGTGGTCTCTCTGACGCTGAACATCTTTGAAAGATTGCCACTTGCCATACAATTACAGTCATGTGTGCCTCTTGGACGGATACTAGCAAGTGAGTCGATAGATACTATCAGCCTGATTCATGTAGGTAAATTGCACTCGCAAAGGGCCAGATTCTGAGAATCTGGCCCTTTGCGAGTGCGAGTGCGAGTGCGAGTGCGATTCATGATACCAAATGCAAAAATCGCTATGTAAGAATTCGCATATTTGCGTGGAATGGCATTTAAGGAATCTCTAATAGAGATTCCTCAAATGCTATTCATGACACAAAACAAAATAGCGATTTTGGACTTTTGGGGCCGCTATTTACCGACAGGTCAGACCTGTCGGTAAATAGCAAAAACTCAGAAAAATGCTTTTAAAAGCATTTTTCAAAGTTGCATGTAGCACACACACATGTCCTTTGGACATGTGTGTGCGCAACACCTGTCCAAAAGTGCATTTTAGGGGTGCTACAGGGCGTCCATTGGACACCCCTGGCACCCTTAAAATCGCTATCTTAGTTGCGAGTAGCAATTTGCTACTCGCAAACCCCCATTCATTCCTATGGGCCTCTTGGCCCATAGGAATGAATGGGGAGTATTTGCGAGTAGCAAATTGCTACTCGCAAATAAAGAACATGTAGGAATCGCTATTTAAGTAGCAATTCCTACATGAATGCCGTTTTGCGTGTCCTCAATAGCGAATCGCTATTAGGGACACGCAAAACGGCATGTACATGAATCAGGCTGATAGTTTCCACTCCCTCCTTGATCGGCTTCATGTAGTGTGACATGGAGGACTTGCGTAATATCATGCCCTGGCTCTCTCCCTCTGAACTTTTTCCAAACAACTTGCCTCTCCTTCTTTCACAAGATGGCTACTATGCCTTTAATCCATTCTCTATGGATGCTGAAGGGGAGGGCTAAACCCTTGGCTTGAGAGGAGGGACCTGTATATGACAAGTCCTGGCAACCCAGAAGATGCGCTGATGACCGGAGAGGATCCACAAGGAGAGATGCTTACTGAAAGCTGTTGCGAGGATGCTGAAGTGCTGCCCGAAGATGGAGTGTTATCGACCAAACCGGGATCTCCTGTGAATGCTGCCTAGTCTCTGCGACGCAAGGGACCCGTGTACCCGCAGCTTGAGAAGTCGAGGAGACGGGAGTCAGAGCAACCCGCTGACTTGCTGGTGGTCCCAGCCATGCTCCTTGAGGTGTGTGGCTAACTTAGGTGCGTCCACACTCCGGACTTGGAGGGAAGAAAAGAATACAGGGCACCAGTGAAAGCTTGGGGAGAAGAAACTTTGTTTTGTTACCCGTGTGCACCCTACCATTTACCCCCCCCCCCCGGTACTTATTCAAAGACAAGGAAAGGGTGCTGTTTCTTTCCTGAAACTAGCTAGATGAACACATGTGGAAAGTTAGCACCAATTCCCCATACACTCACAACCCCTGGTGTTATTAAGTGATGAAGGATCCCAAAACCCTTACCAATAGGTAACTTAACTGCCTTGCTCTCTCTTGTACCGAGTTGATCAGCGGGGAGGACTCTGGTTGTAGGACCTGGAAGGATGAGCGAAAAATAATATGTATAAGTTTGCTACTCAATAAAAATTGTGAAGAGAACAGTTAAAAAACCTTTGGTAGTGCCTGTCATTTGTTAGCAGCCAGAAAGTTGACATGCAGCAAGTCACACCACAACAGCTTGCTTATGTTCACTTGATACCTGAAGCAGAAACATAAATGTGAAACCGTCTTAGACATCTGGTCTACCAGGTACCCAAATTTCCAGTGGTGACAACGTTGAAAGAGGGCAGTATGCCTACCAAGGGCTAAGGAGTTGCTTCCTGGAAGTTGGAATAGGAACAATATGCTTCTTAGGCTTTCCTACAATAGTTCTTGGTGAGGCTCTCGTCTTGGGACTTCAGCACAGCAGGCTGGTGCGCATGTGAATGTTGAAAATTCCTCATTGCCTGTGTATTACCAATGACAATGAGGACACTGGTGCTGGATCATAAGAGCAAAACATATAAGCTTATTCTTTAACTATTTTCAAGGTTAAAGGATGTGGTGTTACGGCCAGAGCTGTCAACTTTGAACTGAAAGAACCAGGTTTAAGTCCCAGTGCCAGCTTAACATCCTGTGATTCTGGGCAAATTGCTTAATGTCCCTCTGCATTAAAAGTGGATCTCACCTTATATTATGTAAGAGTGATTCATGTAAAACTATCCAATGTCCATGAACTAGTAGGAAACATTCTAAAGTGTGCAGAAAGCATTTATCACACTTGCAAAGGAAAGTACAAACAGTAAATAGGATAGCAATACCTTGATACTACACACCTTTCCCTTTTTTGCAATATACATGGCAATTTGAAAGGCATTCGCAGCACACCCTTATGTTTATAGAAACAGTCAATGTAGTGGCCTTAGATTAATGAACTCAGTCTGTCATATACTCATTTCTTAGAACAAGAATTTTTGGTGACAAAGAACATTCAATTTAAAAAGCAAAAGTCCACATCAGTGAGTATCTTCCAATGATATAATTTCTTTTATTGTTCTTTTCTTTTTTTGATATTCAATCCAAACAAAAACAGCCAACACGTGTTTCGTCCTCCCATGGACTTTGTCAAGGCATGCGACGTAATGATAGGGGACCACTTCACGCCTCGAGTGCCCACCCAAAACATCTCATTGCCAGCATCCCGTATGGGGAGATTTTGCGGTTGAAAAGAATTTGCAGTGTAGAAAAGTGTGCAATTGAGTTAATGACAAGACTCAAAGCACGTGGGTACTCAAAAAAGATACTTGAGGCCGCCATGATCAAAGCTAAATCGAGATTAAGGGACAGTTTGTTGCCTAATAACACTATAGACAGCATAGAGCCTAGAGAACAAGTAGTTCAGGATGAGGGGCCTACAATAAATCAAGGGCCGAGACTGATCACTGCATTCAGTGATGAAGAACGTAAAATTAGGTCCATAGTGAGAAGAGATTGGGCTATAGTTCTCGCTGACCTAGTATTACGTTATCGCTTACCTCCTACCCCCACAGTGACATTCAGTAGAGCAAGAAATATGGGTTTGATTGTAGATTAGAGCAGTCCCAAAATCAAACAAAACTCCACTTGGCTAAAATCCACTCCGGGGTTTCGCAAATGCTCATCATGTAGAGCGTGCAAATTTGGCGTGAATAAGACAGATTACCAGACACCTTTTAGCACCAGCAAAATTGCCATTGGTGGAAATTTTAATTGCAGGACAGAATTCGCTGTGTATGTCCTCACGTGCACCTGTGGCTTGAATTACATCAGCAGCACCAAATTGCAGGTGCACGTGAGGATTTTGCAGCATCTTAGAGCTATCTTACACAGCGATCCTACTTACCCAGTGGCACGCCACTTCAAAAGATCACATAACACCGATGTGAATTGCTTACAATATTTTGTAGTGGCATCCGTACCTAAACAACGCTGAGGAGGAAATAGAGAACTTTTGCTAAGACAATTAGAAACAAAACTAATGTTGGAATTTGATAGCAAATGCCCAAATGGGCTGAATAATGCCGAAGATATGCACAACTTTCTTTAGCAATATAGAGTCCCCTCGCAGAATTTGGTCACTGGTTTTAGTTAATTTTATTCCTGCAACATGTAACAATATAAAAAAATGTACAAGTCTGATCTAGATCACTATTATCTAGTTTGATATGCTGGAAATTCAATTATAGACGTAATATTTGCAATAAGGCCGAAAGCATTGAAATGAATGAATGAAATGAAAATAATTTATATCGCGCAACTAACACCCTAAGGTGTCAAGGCGCCTAAAGCATTACCTCGTATGTCTAATTCTGCAAAGCATTGCCCTTTTTTTTTTAACCACAAATGCACTTTATATTTAGTATGTATGAATTGTCATGGATAAGATTTTAACAAATATGAAATCTTGGTATTTCTGATGTTTTATCCGTATGCATATAATCATGTTTTAACATACTAATTATTATATTTTCGATTTAGAGATCATATTAGCACGGTTTTGCACAATTATGCCTTGTTATTGCTGCTATGCACTGGTTTGCACATCCCCTATAGCCCGATACACAACATCTAGATTGATTACAGTTAGGTCCAATATAATTAACCATATATAAACTTGCATTAGAATTTAAACGGGGAGAGGTTCTCACTATGGATTTATCCAGTTATAGATAAAGTATTCATGAACTATTATGTTGTAGGAAATGGTTAGTACCTCAACTACTATTTATATAAGTTTGAAGGGTCAAATCTTTGTGTAGAACACTCCCGAAGTTTATTGCACACTACATATTTAAACAGTGATTTAAACAGTGATTATTGTTATATTGTGATTAATTATAATGATATGGCTTAATTTTGGAGCATATTTTAAACAACATGTGCTAAGATGTACTAGCAATCAAAAGTTGCAAGGAAATAGTAATTATTCAGTCTGTTGTTTAGCTCCACTGTCATGTGACTGAATCATGTGATGAGGGCGGGTACGCAGCAACATTAAAAATTACCAGCAAACAAACAGTCTCTATGTGAACAAGGGCTTACGAGCCCGAAACGCGTCATCAAATTTGCTGGATTAACTGGGTCTATTAAAACATCTTGCCTAGATGCAGTGGTCCGTCTCTCCTTCTTCGCCGCACTGGAAGTAGCAGGAGTTATTTCATTGTGAATATATATAGATATATATAGATACACGGCATAATCATCTTTTTTCACCGACAGGGGAACAATTCCTATTTGATGGGTTGATGGGTTATAATCATATTTGTGTCCAAATCTGTGGGGAACCCCGTGTGATTGACTGAGGACTGCACACTTTTTTGTTAGCTATTCATAGCTGTGTGGTGTTGAAACAATCAAATTCTTTATGCGATTGTAAAGTTGTAAAATTGTAAAATTGCGGCAAGTAATTGTCGGTAATATGCTGATACACAGCTAGATTGATCTCATTGATACCGACAAGGGCACAATTTAACAATGTTCTAAATGTGTCTCTTATTGTATATAACATTATGAAATGGCCGCCACATTAATCGTTTAAAATGTCCATCTTTCATTTCACTGACAGGAAGTGATGTGCATATAACGTGTCAGATAGACACGGGAGTGTAAACACTGACGAAGGACTTTGGGTCTGAAACGCGTCTGTTTTTGTCTGTCCGTGGCTAATTAAAAATTTGCTGCATGAACCCCCGTGAGTGCGTTATCGTTTGTGGAAAAAGGAAAACGATTGGAGCTGCTATATATATATATAGGGACTGGGATAGGGCAGGTCAAATGCTGGTATCGTTATATTGACGATTTGTTTATTGTCTGGGATGGAGGAATGGACTCAGCAGAAGAATTCATTAAAATCCTCAATAATAACGATCTCAATCTGCACTTCTCGGGCTCGGTTAGTCCGGTGAGAGCGGAGTACCTAGACCTGAGGGTGTACATTGAAGATAATCAGATGCATACCACCCTGCATAGAAAGGACACTGCTGGCAATTCTACACTCTTTGCCAGCAGTAGCCATCCCACCCAACTTAAGAACAGCATTCCCTACGGAGAGCTATTACGGATCCGCAGGAACTGCTCTAAGGACTCCGATTTTGAGGCGGCTGCCTCAGAATGCATCGAGAGATTTTCCATGAGGGGTTATGGCACCACCTTACTTACGAATACTCTGAAAAAAGTAAGGAAGATGCAAAGATCGCAACTCTTGGCAACTGAGAATCCTGTAGTAGGTAGGAACAGAAATTCGAACAAGAGTGATGGCAAATTCAGACTCATTACTCCTTATTCAAAAGGAGCAGGGGTTCTGAAAGACATGCTCACAAAAAATTGGAACATTTTGAAAACAGATAGCGTACTCGCAGGTGACCTACCGGCTCATCCTCTAATCACATTTAGCAGAGCTAGGTCACTCAGTGACATGCTTGTCTCAAGTCACCTCGACAAACTAACACCGAAAACTAACTCCCTGAAGCGGATGGCAGGCTTCTTTCCTTGCGGCCACTGCAAGGCTTGCAGTGGCAGCAAACGGGTGCTATCATTGACATACCTGATACCGGGAAGAAAGTGCCGATCAAACACTTCATTACATGCAGCTCCCAGTTTGTGGTTTATTGTTTGGTCTGTCCGTGTGGCTTACGCTACATAGGCAGCACGATCAAGGAGCTCAAGCTGAGGATCCTGGAGCACCAACGGGCGATCGAGAAAGTAGACACCTCATATCCGGTCGCCCGGCACTTTGCAGAGGAGCATAGTAAAGATCGCAAGCAACTCCGATTCTTCGGACAGGACATTGTTCCACCGAATGCAAGAGGAGGTGATAGGTTGAGGAGACTCCGCAGACTAGAGTCCAGATACATCGTAGATCTTTCTACAAAACAACCTGGTGGGCTCAACAGCGGGGAGGAACTAGCATATCACTTGGGAAAGTAATACTATAGGAGGAGCAAACTTCCCTTTCCGATAGGAAGCTTGGTACACTAAAATGAAAATCCAACTAGAATGTGTATGCTCCCTGAGGATCAAAATAACGTGAACACCATGAGATCAGATATACTCTTCCACACATGTTCTTTTGGTATGTCTTTGATTTTGATACCCATGATCTTGACTTATGAATTTCTGTATCCTAATGTTGAACCTTAATTATGACTAAAATGCAAACTGTGATATATTTTTTGTCCCCCGTTGCAGTTGAGGATAGACTACCATAGGTGTGTAAATATGTAAATTTATGTATAATCCAGCTTGCATATATATACATTGGGCATGACAGGCATGCAACTTACCTTGCATATGTATGTATAGATATTGCCAGCATGCAACATTACGGAGCACGTGAGGGATGCTGTGATCAATATCATGAGTTTATAATCTTGAACATAGGCTTTGTCGTTATCATCAAGGATGATAGTGTACTGCAGGAGAATCAGTATCTTGATATGGATATTTGAATCCTAGATATTTACAAACAATGTGTGTCCTGAGAACATCCGTCTTGACAACCTAGCTTCATCTTTTATCTCAATACACACCAGACCGTGGTTTAGTCTAACTTGACCTTTGTAAATATTGTAAATATACCTTTTCTTTGCGAGTTCCTTGAACTAATAGAGTATCTTTATGCTATATATCCCGTAAATAGCTATGTTTAGTAATTATGACAAATTATGATGAAATAATTTGGTACAATTCCACTCAAGGGACAGGGGCATAATCTTCTTTTTCCATGTGCCTGATGACTTTTCTAACTTCTTATGTTTTTTGCACTGTTTTTGATTATGTTAGCATTGTACAAAATGCCATAGGACACAAGCCGATCCACGGCTTTATTTTCAAACGTGATAACTTCATGTTTAAATTATAAAAGACCTCTATCTGGATAGAACACCATTCCAAGATGGCGCCCATAGTGGCCTAAAGGGGTATAGTCCTATGTCCATGACAATGCTCACGAATTGTTTGTTTATATAATGGATTGTAGGATGTGGATGAATGACACACTGACGAAGGCTCACGCCGAAACGCGTCTGTGCTTTTTTGTTCCCTCTAATTAAACTCTGGTTTACTCTTGGTCCGCGAGTGCTGCCTCTTTCCTAAAGGATCTTAAGGAGAGTTCGAGCGACAATATATATATATATATATATATATATATATATATATATATTCACTGAAAAAACCATAGGTTATAGACCATATATAGTTAGGAATTAGCATTTACAAAACCTTATTTTACTCACACAAAACCATTGAAATTCCATATATAGTTAGTTGCACTAACTATATATCGCGCACCCGCAATCCACTGCTGATGATGTCACATATTACATCATTCATGACATGGTCAGTGACATCACTGATGACATCACTGATGACATCTCAAATGACATCACTGATGACATCACTGATGACATCTCATTTGACATCAATGACCACATCACTGATGATATCATTCATGTGACAATACAATGCATCTCCTCACATTTTAATATAACCTCTGTTTCACCCAGTGTGTATTAGGGAGGGTGAGATATAAGCAGCCGCGGGCCGTGGAGGGAGTTACGGTGAGGCAGGGAGGCGGGGAGGGGGAGGGGCAGGGTGGACCCTGAAGCCCAATGAAGCCCAATGAAGCCCAATGTAGCCCAATGTAGCCCAAAGATGGCCGCCAGAGACGAAAAAAAACAAATGTAGCCCAAATATCAGCCAGATGTAGCCCAACTATAGCCCAGTGACAGAATGACCAACCAGCGTCGCAAACCTCCGTTACGCGAAGCGGAGCGCTGTTACAGATATATATCTTTTTTTGAATGTTAATTTCTCAAAATCCACTGGAGCACATATATTGAGACCTAGCAAAGGCACATCGGGCTACCAGTCCCTAATATTTTACCAAGTTTCGTGCAAATCCATTCAGCCGTTCGATTATTATTATTATTTTTTTTTTTTTGCCCCGCGGGGCCCTTTTAAAACCTCCACATCAAACCTAGGGGGTCAGCGAGGATCTACTATTCCCCCTTATGGTCATTTGCCCCTTCGCTTTCGCCTCCTCTTGTCTCTCGATCCTACCGAGAGACAAGATGGCGGCCGCTACGGACTGTTTGGAATGTTTACAGACGCCGGAGAACCAATCAGCTTCGCTTCACAAAGCTCCGTTGCGCGAAAAGTACGCGTCCTGGAGCGCTGCCCGGTCCGCTGTTACAGATATATATCTTTTTTTAAACGTTAATTTCTCAAAATCCACTGGAGCACATATATTGAGACCTACAAAAGGCACATCGGGCTACCAGTATCTACAATTTGGCCAAGTTTCATGCAAATCCATTCAGCCATTCGGGCTAAAAGTGAGGCCAACCGCCCTATGGAAAACTCAATGTTAAAAACACGTTTTGGGACCCCCCTTTTTTCTCGGCCCCCCCTTGACGAACCCCCCCCCAAATTTTCAAGGGCTGCTCAGAAACAAAATGTGCCATTTTCCTGAAAATTTCAGCCAATTCCGTCCACAAACGCCAAAGTTATTAGACATAGAATTTTCAAAAATCCCATAGAGAAAAAATCCTAACTATATATACCTACTGGCGACCGCCAGTAGGTAATATATATATACATATATATATATATATATATATATATATATATATATATATATATATATATATATATATACATACATTCAGAATATGGTCATCATTAAAATTATATTCTTGCAATTTGGGAATTAAATAGACAAGACTTGTGGATGCCCTGCATAAGCCTACTCTCCTATCATATATAGAAGAGGTTTATGATTTATGCCTCATTGAAAATAAGTACCCCACAAGTATGTTCTAAATCTTTCAGCTGCCCTGTAACACAGCAAAGCTTCTCTTTCAATGGTGCTTTATCTTTTTTCTCACTCAACGTTATTGAATCAACAGCTATGGTTCTTAGGCAGGAATACAGCTTAAGAAGCTTTTCTTTTTTTTGTATGTTGGCTTTTATTATTATTTTAGAAACAAAATACAGGGAAGGATGTATAGTATCAATGGTTTGAGAACCAGCTGGGTGAGATTGTGTATTCTGATGGTGGTTGCGGCAGGAGTATTAATCTCTTTCTTCATTCCTCCTTACGTCCTGCGAGATAGTCACTGCCTGCACCCTCAGAAATATAGGAGAACGCTGTGGTAAGTACCATGCAGGTTGAGGCTTTGTTTCAATATTCCGTCACCAATCACCCATGGTATATCATGTTTATCAAGAAGTAAAAGGTATTAACGAATCTGTAAATGACAGATTCAGAGAGCCTACCCAAAGGGAAGGGCTTCCGCTAAATGTGTGAAACAACGCCCTGAATCTAAGAAGAGAAAATTCTCTTCTTGAGTCCCCTCACTCACCAAGGGTTGCCCCTAGGTGACATGCTCATCATTAGGGCCATCCCAGACAGCTACTGTCTGGGGCGTGCTGCCACTTGCGAAACTACGTAGGAGCACTTTTTGTGAAAAAAGGTGTAGTGCAGTGTTTGGGGGAGTGGTGATGGTGATGCTAAAAATACCTAGCTAGTGAGAGATTAATTTATTCCTGCTCCTAGTTGGTATGGATAAAAAGAGGCTAATAGCAGGGAGGAAGTGTAGCTGTTATGTGTATACTATCCCTATGTGTGAGCCCCAAAATTAAATACATACGATTAAAATCAGACTCATAGTATTTCTGTTTTGACAACGCCGAGAAAATAAAATAAAAAAATGCAGCGCGGACTCCCGCGCTTCATTTAAATGAGCCCCCGGGTAGGCCAGGTCCCGGGGGAATGCCAAGATTATATCACGGGGACCGCCACCTCCCCGGGGCTATGTCAATTATATGCAGGAGGGCACGCGGCCCTCCCGCAGCACAGGGGACCGCAACCTCCCCAGGGCTTGTTTTTTAATCTGCGGGGGGCCTCCCAGGCCCCACCAAGCCCTGGGGACTGCCACCCCCCTGGGCTTTTCTTAAATATGCGCTGGGGCACACTGCTGCCCTGCTGCTCCTGGGACCGCCACCTCCCCAGGGCTTGAACCTAAAAAAAAATTGTGGGGGGCCTTACAGAACCCCCAAGCACCAGGGACGCCACCTCCCGAGGCTTTCTTGAATTATTTGCGGGAGGCCCCTCTGGCTCCCAAAGCCCTGGGGACCACCACCTTCCTGGGGCTGTGCATATGATGGGAGTGGGTCCGCGCGGCCCAGCTCCAGGAGCCCTTGATGGCCCTGGGGGCCGCCACCCCCTAGAGCCGGCTCCTGCAATGTCCCGGGGTGCCAACCCCTGGGACAGTGCCGTTTGCTATGGCAGGGTGGGAGCCTTGTGGCTCCCGCTCTGCCATAGCAAACTCTGCTTTGCTTCATTGAAGCGAGAGCAGGGAAACCTGCTCTTGCTTCAATGAAGGAAATCAGAATTGCTTTTGAGCAAGGCGAGCTGCATGTTAGCAGCTCCCCTTGCTCAAAAGCAATGCCGGCTCCCGCAGGAGGCAGGGAGCTGGCTGGGACCGTGGGTGCATTTGGGCTCCCCCCACGGTCCCCAACAGAGTGACCAGGCCCTGGGGGATGGGGTCCCCGGGTCCAGAAGTGACCCGGGAGGGGGCCCACGCAGCCCCCTCCCATGTGAAAAAAAAAGGTAAGGGCAGCCCGGGTGATGGGGTCCCCGGGGCCATAATTGGCCTGAGGAGGGGGGCCACGTGGGCCCCCTCCAAAGAATTAAATAAAAAAAATTAAAAACAACTGGCCATGCCACAGGGATGGGATCCCGAGGAGAAATTGGCCTTGGGAGGGGGGCCACGCGTCCCCCTTCCCAATTAGAAAAAACACAAAAAAGAAAAAATATATTTTTTAAAGCCGGCATCTAGCTGGAGGCTACGCCCCCTTTCTCCACCACACTGCAAACGCGCCCCCCTGGCGCCTTGTTAGCTGGGGAATTATTTCCCCTTGAATACTGAGGGTACCTGGGGGCCAACTAGCCCACCTGGCACCTCCAGTTTGCACCACAGAGCTGCGTTGCAAAGAAGTGGTCTGAGGATATGACCCTTTTTACACCACTCTGCAACGCAGCTCTGTGGTGGAAACTGGAGGTACCTGGTGGGCTAGTTGGCCCCCAGGGACCCTTAGGATTCAAGGGGACTTAATCCTACAACTTACAACGTGCCAGGGGGCGCGTTTGCACAGTGGTGCAGGGAGGGGGTGGGGCTTGATATAACAAGTGTGCAAATGCCCCCCCTGGCATGTTGTAAGTTGAGGGATTAAGTCCCCTTGAATCCTAAGGGTCCCGGGGTGCAAACTGGCACACCAGGTATATCCAGTAAGCGCCACAGAGCTGCGTTGCAGTGTGGTGTAAAAAGGGGCGTGGCCTCGGACCACCTCTCTGCAACACAGCTCTGTGGCGCAAACTGGAGGTACCTGGTGGGCTAGTTGGCCCCCAGGGACCCTCAGGATTCAAGGGGACTTAATCCCCCAAGTTACAATGCACCAGGGGACACATTTGCACAGTGGCGCAGGGAGGCAGCGGGCCTGATATAACAAGTGTGCAAACTGCCCCTGGCGCTTTGTAAATTGGGGTATTAAGTCCCCTTCAATCCTGAGGGTTCCTGAGGACCAACTAGCCCACCAAGTACCTCCTGTAAGCGCCCTACAGCTGTGTTGCAGAGAGGTGATCCGAGGCCATGCCCCTTTTTACACCACTCTGCAAATGCGGCTTCTGGTGCACTGCTGGTGGGGCGATGAGGTCCTCTTGTGTCCTGAGGACCTCAGGACACGCGTGGACTTCATCCTCCGAGGAGCAGTGTGCCAGAGGCCGTGTTTGCAGCTCTCATTGACTGCTTGTGCTTTGAAGATGGATTTTCTCGAAACGCTGCAGCATTTGCAGTCAGATGCTACATAAACTGAAAGGCATTGTTTTTCATACCTAATAAATGAGCTTTGGGGAGAGCTTCTCAGCGTTTGTGTGCGGTTTGTGCAAGGGACACCCCACTGAGCAGAACATATCAAGCGGCCGCCCTGCCGCTGAGCCTGCACCACCCCATCTCAAGGGACTGCAGTCCGACAACTTCGCACTGCAGCTGCAACTAGTCAGCGGGTGGAGTCAGCTGACCTCCGTTAATTGGGAGGACCTGTGAATATCAAGTGTGTGAGGAGGAGTGTTCCCGGTCAAAGCTTACGGGATCCGAAGAAGGCAACACGCCGAAATGCATTATGCCACACCTAAGCTGTCAATAAATGTGTTCCCGAATGCTCCCCTTGTGTCCTCTGGCTTTCTTCACGAAGGGGTCGAGTTTTTCATTATTGACGTGCTTGCCAGCAGCACGTGAAGAGGACTCGTTCTGCTCAGTGTCCTGCAATTGTTGGCGACCTTGCTTGAATTACCCGTGGAATCGGATTTTGCAGGACCGCCTCATAGTCAGATCAGGCAAGTGGCCACTGTCAGGAACAGCCCGTGACTTCACGAGGGTAACAGGATCACGGCATCCTAGTTGCATGGCCCGGTCGGACTTTGGAAATGGGGCTGGAACGTTGGGGACCTGAGGAAACGCTGAGACTTTAACACACGGGGGCTCTCCTTGCCTACAACACTCGCACTACTTGCTAGGACTTACAGCCCAAATCACACGATCGAATTTTGGCTCCACATCGGTACTTACCAGGGTGCTGCATTATGGGAACTGCAGTCCGACAACTTCGCACTGCAGCTGCAACTAGTCAGCGGGTGGAGTCAGCTGTACTCCGTTAATTGGGAGGACCTGTGAATATCAAGTGTGTGAGGAGGAGTGTTCCCGGCAAAGCTTACGGCATCCGAAGAAGGCAACACGCCGAAATGCATTATGCCACACCTAAGCTGTCAATAAATGTGTTCCCGAATGCTCCCCTTGTGTCCTCTGGCTTTCTTCACGAAGGGGTCGAGTTTTTCATATTCATATATATATATATATATATATATATATATATCAAAAGACAAAAGAGGCGGCACAATCAGGATGTATGAGTTTAAGCCTTTATTTCAAGACTATTCACCCCACCAACGCGTTTCAGCCTTACACGGCCTTGCTCACGGTCCGATTGTGCCGCCTCTTTTGTCTTTTGAAATTTCTTGGGTCAGGATCCGACCCCCAGGCAGAGCACACACTGCTGAGCGCGTCCTAGAGGCTGAAGGATCACTTTGAGTAACATATATATATATATATTACCTACTGGCGGTCGCCAGTAGGTATATATAGTTAGGATTTTTTCCCTATGGGATTTTTGAAAATTCTATGTCTAATAACTTTGGCGTTTGTGGACGGAATTGGCTGAAATTTTCAGGAAAATGGAACATTTTGTTTCTGAGCAGCCCCTGAAAATTTTGGGGGGGTTCGTCCAGGGGGGGCCGAGAAAAAAGGGGGGTCCCAAAACGTGTTTTTAACATTGAGTTTTCCATAGGGCGGTTAGCCTCACTTTTAGCCCGAACGGCTGAATGGATTTGCACGAAACTTGGCAAAATTGTAGGGACTGGTAGCCCGATGTGCCTTTTGTAGGTCTCAATATATGTGCTCCAGTGGATTTTGAGAAATTAACGTTTAAAAAAAGATATATATCTGTAAGCGCGCTCTGGGCAGCGCTCCGGTCCGCGGACCTTAAGCGTACCGGAACTTCGCGTAGCTAAGCTGATTGGCTCTCCGGTGTCTGTCAACATTCTAAACAGTCCGGAGCGGCCGCCATCTTGTCTCTCGGTAGGATTGAGAGACAAGAGGAGGCCAAAACAAAGGGGGAAATAACCATAAGGGGGCATACTAGCTCCTCCCTGACCCCCTAGGTTTGATGTGGAGGCTTTAAAGGGGCCCCGCTAAGCAAAAAAAAAAAATTTTTTTTTTATTTTTTTTCGTGGTTAGCGCCCGGTACGCGAACCGGGAAGCGTTCTGGGGAGCGTATCACAATGAAAAATGAATGATAGACTTTTCAAATGCTGTATGTTAATTGATTGTTGGTTTTGTTGATTATTTATTTATTTTTTTTAAAGTTTTTTTTATTGTGTTTCATAATTTATTAAACTTTCTAACATTTCATTGTCAGAAATTTCATAATCATGGAATATAGATTGTAGTCTCTGAGGTTGTAAAATGTCCTCATTTGCAAGGAGGTTATCTACTGCTTGTACACATTGCAGTAGTTCTTGGTCCCAAGATTCATCCATAAATTCAATCTCATTTGGATCAATGATTTCTGTGTTGGACTCTGGAAGGACAATTTCAAATGAAATGTTTTGTTCACTTTCCATTTTTCCTGAAATTTGCATAAAAAAATATATATTAGTAGAGGTAGGGCACAGTTGGGATTAATTTTAGATAGGCAGTTTTTAACAGAGAATTTATCTTTGGGCAGTGTATAGTATCAGAGTGGAAGTAGGAATATAAAAAAGTGTATCTAAATTTATAAGTACTACAGAGGGATAGTATATAACTAACAGAAAAAGTTTGCCATATTAACTTAAAGTGCTCAATATACTTCAGTTTTAAAAATAACAACTTACCTTTAAAAAGAAGTTGAAGTTATTAATGAAAATTCTAATAGAAATGTACACCAGGAAGTAGTAGTCAAAATGGCTGTGTTTCCTTCTCTTCCTTTATATATATTCGGGTACATAACCAATTAAATGTCAGGTAAAAAAAGTAGAAAATGAAAGTAACATTTTAATTGGTTGTCAATTCCAACACTTCAGATGTGTTTTGTGAAGTAATTTACCTCACGGTATTTAGTGAGTTCTATAGGCTAAATGGCTAAATGGAATTCCAATAAAATTTGTGAAAATGGTAGGGATTGGTATGTAGTATGAGCTAATCTATATTTGGTGAAATTGTCTCAAGTGGCTTTTGTGTGAACTACTTTCCCACCTTTTTTGATGGTGCGCTTCCCAGGAAGCGACCCGGTACGCGAACCGGTGAGCGCCCTGGTACGCGAACCTTAAGCGTAACGGGAGTCCACCATTTTGTGTTTCGGTCGAATTATGATACAAGATGGAGGGCAAATAATGTTCAGAATAGGTAGAAGGGGGCATGGTAGACTTATCTTGACCCCCTAGGTTTTGTGAGGGTGGCTGAGGAGGCCCATATGTGCGAAAAAAAAACATTTTTTTTTAAAATTTCGCGAGGTTAGCTCCCGGTACGCGTACCGGGTAGCGCCCCAGGGAGCGTACTTTGTTGAAAATTAGTAAAAAAAGTTAGAGTAAAATAATAATTGTGAGTGATTAGATGTAGGGTAGCTCTGAGAAGAGCTTTTGGGTTTATGGTACATTTTGGTACTTATAAGTAGGTACCAATGCACATTTTTAAATTCAGAGTGAAAACTCTGTTGCCCTCATCTGAGAAGTGAACTCCATCTCCTCTGTAGATATCTTGCATGTAGTAACGCAAGTTATTGTTGTACAGGGAGCCCATTCCATGGTCTCTCATGTAAGCTGAAACAGATTTGTTTACATGCTTCCTCGACTTCTCAATTTGTGGACAAAATTGGTTTGACCACCTCCATTTCTGTCTTTGGCATATATTTGAATATACCAAGGCAGTCTGAGGAAAAAGTGCCATTAATTGCTCAAAGGTGTCCTTTAAAAGCATTTCCAGACCTACACCAGTCAAAGTGCCCAAGTCATTACCTCCACAGTGCACAATTAACAGGTCAGGTTTGGGCAAATGCATAAAGGTTTTCACCAATGGTATCAATTGGTGACATTTTAATCCTCTGTGGCCAAACCACTTAATTTCCACATCTTGTAAATTGAGGTTAGGTAAATTCCTGCTTTCAACGTACCTTTGAGCCCAGTGAATATAACTATGACCAACAATCCAGACAGAAAACATGGTGAGAGAAGGTTCTCCTGCAGTCAGATGAAGTGTGGCAATGAAATGGCAGTTGAAAAAATGTGAGTTTGAAATGAAAAAAACTGTGGAGTTTCTGTGTTCATGAAGTAGTAACAGTGATTGGTGGATTTTGATTGATGAAAACAGAAAGTTAGGGTGTAGAGATGTGTTCTTTGAAAGATGTATTTTGAGTGGTCAATAAAAAATCATTAAATGAAAGAAAGCACTGGATATGCAGGTGCACTGAGAGTTCAGAGTTCAATTGCAACATTGTTGTGTGAATTTGCAAACACCAGAGTTTCTCCAAGAGGTGGTTGCTATGGAAAATAGGCAGAAAGGGCAGAGGGGGAAGGGTTTTCATTTGAAAAAAAGTGAGGGAAGAGTTTTGATTGGGTGACATGAGAAATATGTGTGAAGAATTACACCATTTCTGTGCTTTTCATAGCTGCAGACTCTGGAGTGCATACCTTTTGCTCTGCTGAAGACAAATTGGTGTGTTTCTGAGACTGTTTTCAAACTCAAAGTATTTGCTAAGGTGAGAAAATATTTCTTTACTTTAGATAGAGAATAGTGTGCTTTAAGGAGAAAATTATGATTTATGTGGCGCAAATTGCTTGTAAATATGCTCTCACATGTGCATGGAAAATTTAGATTTTGAATGTTTGTGTTAAATAGCTATGTTAAAAGTGACCAAACCATGCTGGGAAGGCAATCAAAAAACGCTTTCATGTGTTTTAATGACATTTTAAGTCATTTTCTGATGTGCAGTGTTTAGAAATTATGATTTTAAAATCGTTTTTGGGGAAAAGGAATTGTTTATAAAATCATGACAAGGACATAATGGTGTATGGTTCTTTATAAGGCAATTGACTGTTCCTGATGTTATTTTTCTCATTTTAGTGTAAGACCTTTCTCTGTGGCGCAAATTGCTTGTAAATATGCTCTTACATGTGCATGAAAATTTTAATTATCAATGTTTGTGTTACATAGCCATGATAAAAATGAATCAACAATGCAGGAAAACCAATCAAAAAATGCTTTAATGTGTTTCAATGACATTTTAAGTCATTTTCTCATGTGCAGTTTTTTGAAATTATGATTTGAAAATCGTTTTTGGGAAAAAGGAATTGTTTTTAAATGCATGAGAAGGACATAATGGTGTATGGTTTTTTATAAGGCAATTGACTGTCCCTGATGTTATTTTTGCCATTTTAATGTCAGACCTTTCTTTGTGGCGCAAATTGCTTGTAAATATGCTCCCACCTGTACATGGAAAATTTTGATTTTGAATGTTTATGTTACATAGCCATGTTAAAAGTGACCCTACCATGCAGGAAAGCCAATCAAAAAACGCTTTTATGTGTCTTAAGGACAATTTAAGTAAGGTTATGGATACATTTATGATGACTGGTGCAATGAAGTAGAAATCACTTACTTCATTGGTAGGCATTTACAATAAAATGTTCTCCTCTGTTTTGTTCATCAAGCGTAACTTTAATCTGCAATCCTGAGTAGGCCTCACCTTAAACAAACCTCTGGATAGGCCACATATTATTGTCATCCTGATTTAATCATTTATAATGCTAGGGATAGATTTATGATAGGTGTATACCTCTTTTGTGCCACTTAGAAAACATTCTCCATGGGGAAATGACTTAAAATGTCATTAAGACACATGAATGTTTTTTTTTTTTAAACGTTTGCAAATTTTTTGGGTCACTTTCAACATGGCTATGTGTCTGCAACAGTCAAAATCTAAATTTGCAATGTACAGGTGGGAGCATATTTACAAGGAATGTGCTTCATGGGGAAACGTTTGCAATTTTTTTGGGTCACTTTCAACATGGCTATGTGTCTGAAACAGTGAAAATCTAAATTTGCAATGCACAGGTGGGAGCATATTTACAAGGAATGTGCTTCATGGGGAAAGGTCTTATAATGTAATATGGGAAAAATGACATTAGAGATACTGAAATGCTTTATAGAGAAGCATACACCATTATGTAATTGTCATAATTTTGCAAACCATTACTTTTCCCCAAAAACGATTTTCAAATTATATTTTGAAAACACTGCACATGTGGAAATTACTTAAAATGTCATGTACATATGGTGGTTCATCTGTAACAAGATAAGAAGCTTAGGGATACATTTATGATGACTGGTGCAATAAAGTGGACATTACTTACTTCATTGGTAGGCCTTTACATGTATTATCTCCTCTGTATTCTTCATCAAGCGTAACTTTGATCTGCAACCCTGAGTAGGCCTCACCTTAAACAAAGCTCTGCATAGGCCACACCTTATCGTCATCCTGAATTAATCATTTAAAATGCTAGGGACAGATTTATGATAGGTGTATGCATCTTTTGCGCCACTGTGCGTCACTTTTGTGACGCAGTGGCGGTGCAAAAGATTTGCTATGAGGCGAGAAAATTACAAATTGATGCATTTAGGCAGATGTGTCATGGTGTAAAAAAAACGTGCCACATGAAACCGATGCAGCAGTGGATGTGCCAGTCATTTTGCGCCGCTGTTCCGCCACCCATGGTGTGCTGTATTTACAATGCGGCGCAGCATGGGGCAAAAATGGCACAGATGCGTGACGTATCTGTGCTGTAAAGGTGGCGCATTGCTGGAGTTGTATCGTAAGTGCGATGCAGCTCCAGCAAGGCTCAGGGGTGCCCCATCTATACAATGCTGCGTCAAGACCTATGCAAGCTTCAAGCAGGCGCAGGGTTTTGAAGCAGCTTTCTCCTATCTGATTGTAAATGCGGCACACCATGGGTGGTAAAACAGTGGTGCACATTAACTGGTGCATGCCTGGGGATCTGCCATTTAATATAAATCTGCACTTTAACATTTGAGTATGTGCAGGGAACACAGAGTCGTTGAGGCTTATCCAAGGTTAAGAACAGATGAGTCCTGTTCAGTGAAAAATTAGACATAGGCTTCACCTGCTCAGCATCGCTGGACATGGTTAAATAATAGCTGCAAAATGTTACTCTTGTTAAATAATTTTACTATTATAATCTGTGAGATTTGTCTCTTACTCTGCAACATCTCATTGTTGTTATCTTTCTTTAAAGATAAAGACAACCTCAACATGAGCGACAATCTGCAATCAGTTGATTTTGACCTCATCATTGAACTTGTAATTGAAACATCAGTGGATGTTGATCCATTGGATGATTTAAATCCTGAGGATGAAGAAGAGCGTGATGAGGATGCAGATTTGTCTGAATTATATGATATCGGATGGGAAGCTGACTTGCTTCAGCCTTTGGAATTATAAACATTTATTTTTAAAATTTATAATCAATAAAAAGTAAAAAGGTAAACCGTTTAATTTAAAAATAAAAACACCTTCAAAAACAGGTTATGTGTAGTGTTTTCAATAAAATATTAAAATATGCTCATAAAATTAGATCAGATTCACATATAAAATAGCATAGGTAACATAAATATAAATGTCATTTCTTTTCTGGTATTTCTGTATTGTAAAAATGGCAATGACTAAAAAATCTTCAAAATAAAATGTCAAGTAGTGTGTTATATTTTTGATCACTATTAATGATTTACTGTTTGATAATAATGTTTAATAACATTTTTTAGTATCTTTTTCCTCAGATTCAACTGCAGATCATTTCAAGATGCCTACAAAAATAAGAGAGATGAAGGCTGCAAAACGTCAAAGACAGCAGGAGAAAAAAAAAATGCAGCAGTCCTCTAACAAAAAGATTTCTCAAGCCATGAAGAAAGCACCGGGTAAGAGCTCTAAATATTTCATAAGAAATATTTGTAATAAAAAAAATATTAGTACAGAAAATGTTTCAATCCATAAAATGACAAGTAAATCAAATGGAAAGAAAAGGACAAATGAAAATGTTACTGCTAGAGCAAGAGATAAATCTGTGCATGATAGTAGAAGGAAACAACAGTTTACGGAGATTCGTAAACGAATGTTCCGTAACAGGATAATTGGCAATTTGTTAAAAAATATTAAGAAAGGTCAACAGAAATTAGTTTTTTATAGGAGAAAAAAAAAAGTTGAGAAAGTTATTGATCAGGCTTTTGAAATTAAACGTAAGTTATTTATTTTGATAATCAATAGAATTAGGAAGCTAAACAAGGCAATTTTTGATTTCAAAAGAAATAGTAGATGGAAGAGAATAGTTAATCGTAGTAATTTTTGTGAAGTTTTTTCTGGAGAATGGATACATAGTTCAAGCTGTGAGGCATTTTTTAATGAAGAGAGTTATTTCCAGGATAATGATTTGGTGCATGCAGTTGACATCAGTGGTCGTGCTTATGAAGTGAAAGATGGTTGTCCAGTTGAAAAAGAAAAACTTGTGACAACAGAGGCAGAAGAGTTGTTAGGTAATGAGGTTTTAGGAAGACGTGCTAAGGGTCCTGTGTACACCTGGAAGTGTAGTAGTATTTGCAGTGTGCGACAGGATTCCATCAATTTGCTTTGTGATTTTGTACGGACATTTAACAAGAAAAGTTTGAAGCAGAAAATAAGGTTGTTGCAAGAATTAGATCCTTGCAGAGTGAGAGAAGTGACAGGTTTGCATGGTCATTCACTGGCTTGTCTTTCCAGGAGAGTATGCCAGAGTGTTTTTCATCATTTCAGGATGCTAGCAGTGCATCATAACAAAGTGAGGAAGTTAGTTAGACTGTTGTATTATGCTAAGAGTCCAGCAATTATGCTGAAACAATTATGCGCTGCTCTTTTGCATGGTTCTGAAATAGATGTGAAGAATATATGTGAAGAAATTGAGTTTTGTTACTTTGGAAGTAAAGAGGAGAATGTTGAAATTGAGCAAGAAGTAGAGGGTCATTTGGAAGATAGTGTACAGGTTTCCAGTACAGATAATTTCCAGAGGGAAATTGCGACGTTTGACATGAAATCAAGTGAGAGGCCTAATTTCACTTGTGTGTGTTGTAGACGCACTTATTATAAGAATCAGACTAAGTTAGTGGATTTATATGCAAAAAGTGAAAGGGAAAATAATAGTGAATGGAAGGATTTTGCAACATACTTGATGGTAGAAAATTGTTTTGATTTGGGATTGGATCAACGTGTGTGTACTTATTGTTGTAACAAATTAAAACAAAACCAGATGCCTGCTAGAGCAGTTCATAATAATCTGGAATTGGTTGAGATTCCTTCTGAATTGAAGGATTTAAATACTTATGAATCTATTTTGATTCAAAGTATCCATCCCTTTCAGGCTATTGTAAGAATGGAGCCAAAGACAGGGAAATTGCCTCCATCAGATTTACAGAGAGGATTAAAGGGAAGAGTTGTTTATTTGCCTCTAGATTTGAAGAAAAACATTAACACAATTGGAGTAGAAAAAGTGGAAGAGGAACCTCTGGTTATCTTAGTTAATGGGGTTCCGACAAAGAATAAGAAAATATGGCAAGATTTAGTAGATGTTAGGAAAGTTAAAAAGGCAACATTGTATTTGAAAAAAAATAATAAATACTATAAGAATGTATATGTTGCAGAAGAGGAAGTAAGTGAGGAAGAGGATAGCGATTTGTGTGCTGGTCAAATTGAGAAAGTAGAACCCTCTACTAGTGAGGAAATATATGAACATTATAGTGTTCATCCTTTGCATTCAAAGGAAGTCATGGGGAATGCTATTGAGTTGTTTCAAATGAAACAAGCCAAAGGGAGTCCCATTAGTGTTTGGGAGGAAAGTTTGGAAGCTCGGTGTTTCCCACAGCTTTTTCCAACAGGTCAGGGAGGAAGATATGATGAGCGACCTCATCAAATTCCTGCTTCTGAATACCGGACTTTGCGATTGTATGCAGGAGATGCTAGGTTTCGACAATGCATTCCTTATTTGTTTCATCTCCTGTTTGAAAGTGATCTGTCTGGACTGTCATATGCAGTGAACCACATCTTGAAAAGTGGTATACACATGCAAAACATCTCAGCAAGTGATTTTATGGATAAAGTGAATGTCCAAGATAGTATTTTGGAATCTCACCTGATTAATCTCATGGCGTGTCAGCGTGGTACTAATGAGTACTGGTACCGTCGTCATGGTGATTTAAAATGTATGCTGAGGAACTTAGGTACTCCCACATGGTTCCTCACTCTGAGTTGTGCCGAGTATGGCTGGGAAGACTTACTTCAATTTCTACGAGAGGCAAATGCTAACGTAGAAAACATCGAATTCAAGACACCCGGAGAACTGTGCTCTTTGGATCCAGTCAATGTATGTAGGTACTTCAATCATAGATTTGAAGCTATGATGTCTTTCATCATGAATAAGAAGAATCCACCTCTTGGAGAGGTGTTGGATTTCTTCTGGAGAAAGGAGTACCAAGCAAGAGGAGCTCCTCATATACATATGTTGCTGTGGATCAAGGATGCACCTAAATTTGGAACGGATCCAGAAGACTCAGTGATGAGTTTCATCCAACAGTATTCTACGTGTGCTGTTCCAAACGCAAAGGAGAAGAAAAGCCTAAGAGAAAAAGTTCTGCGTTTCCAAAGCCATCGATGTGGAAAGTACTGCCGTCGTAAATTCCGAAACAAAGACAAGTTCTACACCAAATGTCGTTTCGGCTTCCCACGACCGGTGATTTCTAAAGGAAGAGTAAACAGTTTGATGTCTTCGCTGCGACATAATGTGATGAAGAAATCACCTAAAAACACTTACAATTTGAAGAGGAACGAAGAGTCCAAGTATATCAACGACTACAACCCGGTGATTTTGTCCATGTGGAATGCTAACATGGATATACAGTTTGTGGCTGATAACTGTATGGCTGTGGCTCGGTATGTGACGTCGTATATCACCAAAAAAGAGAAGACAGAATTGAAGGATATGTGGGAGGACATTTCCCATGAAAAGAGCCTCAGCAAGAAGTTGTACAGTTTCAGTCTGAAGATGTTGTCGCATCGAGAAATCGGAGCGTACGAATGTTCTGACCGGTTGTCTTCAGCAAGTCTCTATGCCAAGTCCAGGAGTATCGTTTGGGCGAGTCTTGGTCTTGCTGCAACGCGTAATCGAGTTCTCAAACCTGTGCGGGAAATTGAGTATTTGGCGGAAAAGGAGCCAAACAGTACCGACATTTTGAAGACAAACATGTTGGATACATATTATCCAAATCGAAGCAGTCACCTAGAGAATGTTTGTCTGTATGAGGTTCTGCAAAATTACATGTTCAAGAGGAACATCAAAGAAGATACTGAGAAAGGAGTGTATGCTGTAATAGGAAGTGAGGGATGTCTGGTCAAGCAAAGAAAATGCCACTTGATAAACCATCGAAAATTGAGTGGCGAATCTCCTGAAAAAAAGGAGTTTTTCTATTTAGCACTTTTGCAACTTTTCAAGCCTTGGCGTGCAGAAGAGGAACTGCTTGGAGATTTCCTCTGTTACGAAGACTCTTTCAATGCCGCCAAGGAGACCATAGAATGTCCTGCTTTTCCCAAATATGTAGAAATGTTGAATGCGGAAATTGAGCAGGAAGCAACGATTGCAGCCGAGATTGCCAGAGACAGTTCTCAGGACAGTCAGAGTTCTGCTTCATTGAGTCAGGATCCACTAGGAGGACCTCTTATTGAAAATGAAGCTGCCACTGCTATGAATGAGGTGGAAAGAGCCATGGCACATGCTCAAGAGGATGCGGTTAACTTAGAAGAGTTGGAAAGGCAACTCAACGTTGAGCAGAGGAAAATATATGACGAAGTTACCATGCAAATTGATCATGGATTAAGTCATGATAAGAAAGAGTGCTCATGTACGTCGTTGAAGCCTGTCCGACTGTACGTTAGTGGAGAAGCGGGAACTGGAAAAAGTTTCCTCATTAAAGCAATTTCATGCTATTTGCAGGAAAGGACAGAGTCATCACTGTCTTGTGTTGTCACTGCTCCAACTGGACTGGCAGCACATAATATTAAAGGGATTACTTTACATCGTTTACTGATGCTGCCAGTGGAGCATGACAACAAATTAGAATATCACAAGCTATCTGGAGATGCTTGTTTTGAAGTTTCAAGAATCTTGAGGAAAATGAAACTTCTTATCATTGACGAAGTAAGCATGGTTTCCAATGTCATGCTTGCCTTTGTGCATTTGAGGATGCAAGAAGTTCTCAAAACAGAGTATGATGTGTTATTCGGTGGCAAACACATCATTGTTTTTGGAGATCTTCTGCAGCTGACACCAGTGAAAGGGCAACCTGTGTTCAAAATGCTCACGCATGAAGATACCAGGAAGTGCCTAGGCAGCATTGGCAACGTCAATATATGGTTAAACTTCAATTATGCTGAACTGCATGAAAATATGCGTCAGGCAAAGGATGAAGTTTACAAGACTATTCTACAAGATGTTAGAATTGGAAAAGTGACCGAGCATGGGAAAGAAGCTTTACATGCACGATTACTGACAAATTTATATCCAGAACAAGATGTTGTGCCTGAGAATATTTTTCAGAAAATTACTGATAAGAAATCTGGAATATGTTTGATGCCAACTCTTGCAGAATGTGCAAAATTTAACAACAAAATGTTGCATTTAGAAAAGCAAGAGATTGTGAAAGTGGAAGCTATTGATAGAGTAGAGCATATGGGATCAACAATTATTTTGTCTGAGAATCTGAAAACAAAATTGGATTCATTAGAGAAGAGTATATCTAAAACTGCAGGTTTTGAAAAGACTCTGAATGTGTGCTTGAACTGCCGTATAATTTTAAGAAGGAATTTACATGTTGAAAGAGGTCTGGTAAATGGATCAATGGGTAATGTTGTTGATTTTGTGAAATACAGAAATAGAGATGGAATTGAATTTTTAAAAATTAAATTTGATGGCATTGAGGAAGTACAGCTAATTGCTCGTTGTTCTGCTAGATTTTTGCTTGTAAAAGACTTATATGTTCGCCGTAAGCAGTTCCCTGTTTGCTTGGCATATGCGGTGACAATTCATAAATCGCAAGGTTTAAGTGTAGACACTGCATTGGTGAATATTGGCAGTTCTGTGTTCAAGGAGGGTATGGCATATGTGGCATTGTCACGAGTTAGAACTTTATCGGGATTGTACTTGATTGACTGTGATGTCAGAAACATTTGTGCAGATCTAGATTGTGTTAAGGAATACAATAGGTTAAGAAGAGAGTATGCGCCACATTTGCCTCAGTTTCCTTTGTTTGAGAAACGTCTGGTAGGCCGGAAACGAAGAAATGAGAACAATACTGGAGAGGTTGTAGCAAAAAGACAAAAAGTGAATGAACCTAAAATTACAAGCAGAAACAAAGAGGATTCTGTTGAAGATGTTGTTGGTTTTCAGTTTGAAAACAGTTCTGGTGTCAACTGCTATGCTAATGTAGTAATTAATGTTTTGTTTTCTCTAAAAAATGTAAAAGAAGAGATTGTGGTCAATTCTGATCAAAGATTTTGCAGTTTGTTAAATTCTGTGTTAGAGAAATGTACCACTGATAGAAGAAACATAGAAAGTGTGTCTGAAATTAGAAATCTGTTAGATAGATGTTCAGGCCAAACACAATTCTCTCAAAATATTCAGCAAGATTGTCAGGAGTTTTTAATGTATATGCTTCATGTATTACATGCTGAAGGTGTAGATGTAGATCAGCTGTTTGGGCTTTCTTATCAATGGCAGCATGACTGCGAGAACTGTATGGTATCAAGTACTACTAGTGTAGACTCAGAAAGATTTGTATATTTAACTTTGCCAGACAGTAAATCAGTCTCCTTTAATAAGCTAGTAAAAGGAGCTAATCACAACATGGAGTGTAGCCAATGTAAATCTGAAATGATGTCCACATTATTTATACGAACATATGGCCAGTACATCATTTTAATGTTCCAACGATGTAGGCCTGATGGAACAAAATTGACAACTTTAATAAAAAATTTTGTAGCTTCGCAGTTGTCAATATCAGGAAGGACTTTTGTAACTACAGCAATTATATATCATGACGGCCCTTCAATATCATCAGGACATTACACAGCTTATTTAAAGTCTAGAAATGGCTGGTCATTCTGTAATGATTCTGTTGTAATTTTCAAAAAAAAATTGCCGTATGACCTTAAAAACTCTTACCTGGTGTTTTTAAAACCAAAATTTTAGGAAAATATTCTCGGGATATGATCTGTGGAATTTCAAGAAGTTCTAATGGCTCCTACACAATTTGGCCTTGAGGATAAGTGTAGTTCAGAGACATAACTTCTAATCATAGGATTGGACATCATGGACATGTATGTGCAGTTTAAATGAGTTCAGAAAAACTGTTTCTTTTCATAAGCTAATTAAAGCAGCCAATCAAAACATGGAGTAGAGGGAATGTAAGTCTGCAATGCTGTATACTGTTTTACATTACTTTGTGATTAAAAGTGATGTAGAGAATTAAATAATTGTAGTACTCATAGAGGTAGTGTAAGTCTGCTTCATATTAAGCAGTATCAGTGTCATACGAAATGTAGAACATGACTGAGCAAGAAGGGGACGATATTACTATTCCAGGATTGTGAAAATGATCTTCAACATTTTAATTCTGAAAGTTGCGGGAATACCAAATGATGGGATTGGCTAACAAGAAATCCAAGAGTTATACATGGCTCTGACAAAATTTGGCCTTGTGGAATCTTGTGGTAGAGAGCAAGAAGTCATTTATTGTATGTAACATGTTTTTAAAAACGATGGAGATTTTCTTTCAGAAACTGGTGGGCTGAAAGTAATAACAGCACAAAAGAGTATAAGCTATTCATAGGACATCCTTGGACGTCATGGAAAGTAAGTTAACTTTAAGGAGTTCTGATTTTTGATTTCTGATCTTGTATGGGTTTTTTTAAACACAATCATTTTGATTGTGTTTTTTTTTCCCCGCTGTTACATGATGAATACCTTCAAGTCACTGTTTTTAGTGAATTTTGATACATTCTGAGAACAGCAAAAATAAACCATTTAACATGTATAATTAATTCTGTAATGTTTCCATTTATGATGTATATGTAGAACTGTGTAGAAGGCATGGAGAAGGTGAGGCTTCTGTAAGTGTCAAAGTTGTTGCATGCAGTGCTGCACTTCTGCGTATTCTTTGATATGCTAGACTACATCTGCACAATGAGATACCTAAGCAAAGGAAACAGAAGTGATGTGATTGTGAAATGAGCAAAATAAATTGCATGTATTTCAATTACATCACCTGTGTTTCCTATCATTACGAATCACATTGTGCAGATCAAGTTTAGGTCTGTCCAGGGAAACATAGGAGGTTTGGACTTTGTTGAACATTGCAGTGGACATGACTCACTTCATTGGTAGACCTTCACATGTATTATGTCTTCTATTCTCTTCAACAACTCGAAATTTCATCTGCAACCCTGAGTAGGCCTCACCTGAAACAAAACTCTGGATAGTAGACATCTTATTGGCATCCTGAAGCAATTATTTTAAATTTTAGTGTCTTGCGACACTTTTCTGAGACAACAGCAATGCAAAAGATGCACCATGTTTTAAGATAGGTCTCACTTCATCTCCATCAAGATAGTGTTACTTTAAAATGTATATCTTTAGGACTGTGTAGCTTCTGTAAGTGTCAAAGTTATTGAAAAACTGTTTGTCCTTCAATCTTTGCCCTTGTCTTTTGTAATTTTTCAATACATGTTTTTATATTTTTCAAATGTTTGTTCTCTCTTTCACAGATTGAAAGTATAAAAATAAAAAGTGAGGAATTTAACGACAATTATAAGGTAAGTATTTTGTACTCTTTTCGTTACATTTCTATCACATTGAACTACTATTAGTTCCACTGCTTCATTTCTTTAATCCTCAGTTTCCTGCCTTTGCTACTTCCCTCATTCCTTTCTCTATTACCTACTTACTCAACTCCTTCCACTTTTTTTCTCAGTCCCTCTCTTCTCATAGTTCCTCACTCTTGTTCACTCACTCCGTCTCTATTACTCTTAGTGTCTTAGACTGATCACTGTATCACTATTTGTTCATAATGCTTTCTCTGTGTAGTTGAAGCACACTAAGGGTCATATTATGAATGCAGCCAATAAAATTATTGCTCTTTTTATTGGCAGAAAACTGGTGCAAAAGCGGCTTTAGCGGCAGTTTTCTGCCGCAAAAGCAGCTTTAGCGACACATTTCTGCCTATAAAAGCTGCAAAACTTTTATTGCCTATGTTGATAATATGCCCCTATGTTATTTACATTAGGGCTATATTGTCCAGTATAACAATCAAAATTGCTCTCCAAAGACACCAGGCAAAGCAGACGCTCCCTCAAACAGATCACCAAGCGCAATTTACCCTACTTACAATCTAGCCTGTTCTCTGTCGAGACTTTAGCAATCTTTAGAGCACAAGATAAGATTTTTTTACATGGAAGAGCCATACGTATTGCAATTCTACTTAAGAAACAAGCATTGGCATAGACAATAGGTCTTGCCTTTGGGACCTTATACGTGTTTAGCCATGCAACAGTTGATGTTGCTGCACCAAGGATATTATGCTGCATAACTAAAGACTTAGAAGGTCCAAAAGTCGATACCTATTGGCTATGCCAATGCTTGTTTTTCTTTCAATTCGTTATCTATTTTGTTTTTCACAATTATACCATCTTCTGTCTGTTCTTTGGTAAATAGATCTATTAAATAGTATCTCTTCTTTACTCCCTATAGCTGTCTTTCTTGAAACATCACTCTCTGTTTACTTTCCTTATACTTACTCTTTTTTTTTAAAAAGTTTTTTTTTTGGTTAGCTCCCGGTACGCGTACCGGGAAGCTAAACCGGAAGCGAACCAAAAGAAATAGAGCTTGCCAGAGTGCTAAACATTCTAGCAATTTTTTTGGAAAGGGAAGGTAGTTCTGAAAAGAACTTTTTTTTTTATATTTTTGTTGTTTTATATTTTTTTTGTATTTTTTGAACATTTTTTGTTTTTTTTTGTATTTTTTGAACGATTTTATATTTTTTTTGGGTTTTTTTGGGGGGGGGGAACAACAAAAAACAGGCGTTGAAAAGGGCTCAACAGGAGCAAAAAAAAATTACTGGGGGCGGTTAGGGCAATTATGATTGTCATAAGCCAGGTTGATGGCATTAATACTCATGTTACCACATGATATCAACGCACCACAGTGCATACAAGTATGTTTCATGTGCCCAAAATTCTCTTGGATGTTTGGCACAGTTTCCCGTGCCTCTGCTGGTGTCAATGATATTGACGATGTTGACCTGGCCACAGGAGTTGCTGTTGGGTTTTGTTCCATATCCCGTATTTCCGCCCGGCTGTAATTAAGTGGATGCTTCCTGGTCATGTGCCGATGCATGGTATAGTTCCCATAGCTATACTTTTTATCAGTCCCTCTTGATAATTTCTCTTTGCAGATGAGGCAGGTCACATACCTCGCATTCACTTTCTTTTGCCCTGGAGGGATTGAATAAAACTGCCAGATGAAACTGGCTTTCCTATGGGAAACCCGGGGCACCTCTTCCAAGAACTGTGGTTCTTCTCTCTCCTCTTCCTCTAGGTCTTCCTCTTCCTCCTCTGTGTTGGTGATCACCTGGGGAGGTGGTCCTCTCTTCCCATGAGGAGGTGGAGGTGGTGGTGGGGGTGCACCAGCTGAAGCAAGTACTGAAGTCATTTCTCAAGTATTAATAAAGGTCTTCCTCTCACAATGATGAAAGTCAGAGTGAGGAAAGAAGGAGGGGTTTTCATCATTTGGAAAAAACAATACTTCTCAACCAATGAAAAGTGTTATTTTTAGGTCACCTGACCTAGCCTTCCATAATTATGAAACTAAAAGTGAAATGAACCAATGAAAAGCTTTATTAACAAGTCACATGACTCTAACTTTCATGTTACGCGCTGCGGAACGCTCCCCGGTTAGCTTCCGGTTCGCTGCGCTTCGCGCCTCGGTCCGCGCCCGGGGACACTTCCGGGTGCGCTAACGCAGTACGTCACAAGACGCATTTCGCGGCAACGCGATACGTCGCGCTTTCGCGCCGCGGATCGCTTCCGGGGAGTTGCGTTTCGCGCCTCGGTCCGCGCCCCGGGGCACTTCCGGGTGCGCTAACGCCGTACGTCATAAGACGCATTACGCGGCAACGCGATACCGTAACTATGTTGATTTGTTACCGGTTCGCGGACCGGATCGCGGAATCGAATTGAGCTAACGGGAAGCTTCCCGGTTCGCGGACCGGGAGCGAAACAAAAAAAATATTAAAAAAAAATTATTAATAAACATATAAAATATATTTTTGGATTTAAAGAAGAATACATTTTACAGCTATAGATATTAGCTTTTAAAAAACCAATGAAATTCACTGAAAAAACCATAGGTTATAGACCATATATAGTTAGGAATTAGCATTTACAAAACCTTGAAAATTCACTGAAAAAACCATAGGTTATAGACCATATATAGTTAGGAATTAGCATTTAGAAAACCTTATTTTACTCACACAAAACCATTGAAATTCCATATATAGTTAGTTGCACTAACTATATATCGCGCACCCGCAATCCACTGCTGATGATGTCACATATTACATCATTCATGACATGGTCAGTGACATCACTGATGACATCACTGATGACATCTCAAATGACATCACTGATGACATCACTGATGACATCTCATTTGACATCAATGACCACATCACTGATGATATCATTCATGTGACAATACAATGCATCTCCTCACATTTTAATATAACCTCTGTTTCACCCAGTGTTAAAAAGAGAGTATAATTTTTGAAACCATTGACACACCAATACTAGTTACTACATACGCACTCACTGATTGCTACGTCTACACACACCTTCACTCATTCACCCATACAATCATTCATACATACAATCACTCATCTTTACAACACTATCATATGCACTCATACACCTATACAGACACTCACAGTCTGCCACTCATCCATGGAGTTACTCACACACCTAGTCAGTCCTGTAAAGAATCAATGACACTTCCATTTTCTTGTCTATACAGTTAAACATAGAGCACCTTACATTTTCAAACATATACTAACACATACTTACCT